>NC_051182.1:164253207-164573206 GCF_013339695.2 Rhipicephalus sanguineus | reverse complement strand
TCTGAAAAAAATGACTGGTCGAGCGCTGAGAGTCATGCACATTGTGTTTACGAGCGACAGTCACTCCTTTGGTCCCTCCCTTTTCTCAACGAGAATTTATTTAGCTACGATGCACAAATTTTGTTTCACTTACTCATTCACAACCATTGCATCTCCTAAAGGTGTGAAACCAGGCATTCGCCACATAACTGCACAAAGTCTGATTGACTTATTTCCTTCATTGCCCCTTATTCTCTCTTCGTCCTCCGTAGCCAACTGCGTGTGATGAAGTCGAGCTTCGAGGCTTCGGGGGTATTTCAAAAGCTTTTGCTTCGCCACGACGGGACGAATTAAAAGCAAGACGAAGCTAGAGGAAATAAGGAAATAAATAAGGCGGCATTATATTCGGACGATTGCGGTAGAAGCACAGCTGGCAGAATAGATCGCAGCTCCATATGCACAAACCGTGTCGTTCCTGAAGAGCTGTGTTTTTTTGTTTTGTTTTGTCTTCTCGCACGGCAGCAGGCCCGTGGCGTCAACATATGAGACGAGGATGAATACAAGCGTCATTCCACGGTTATTCAAGCACGTCCCTGAGCAGCTGTGTACGGCACGAAACTCGGCGGCGCACAAGGCCGATCGCGAGTGAAGCTCCCACGTTGCTTCGCCTTCGGTAAAAAAAAAAGAAAAAAAAAAGAAAAACAGTGAGTTAACGCATAGGCGCTGCCGCAGCACTCTATAATAGTCACATCTATAGAATAGGCATATCGACAGAGCGTCGCGGGATCGAATCCCGGCTGTGGCGGCCGCACTTCGATGGAGGCAAAATGCTATATAGGCCCGTGTGCTTAGATTTAGGCGCTCGTTAAAGAAAGACGCCAGGTGTTCGAAATTTTCGGAGCCCTCCACTACGGCGTCTCTCATAATCATGTCGTGGTTTTGGGATGCACGTAAAATCCCACAAATTATTATTAATAGCCATATCCTGGTCACCTTGTGTCTATGACATTTTTTTATGTACGACAATTTATGACAATTTCTTTTTTATAACTAAGGAGGCCCTTCCCGCCACATAGTTGCTTCCTCATATGGGTACTTTCCTCACAACAGGTGCTTCCCTCAAATAGCAAGGTCTTCAGCAATGCTCCCCTACCCACCGCTCCGAAAAAAATTCCTCGCTGCGGACCTGCCAGTGATACAGCCATAACTACTCAAAATGCACAAAGAGGTCGGTCCAACTCGCAACGCTTGACTCAAAGCAAAAAAAAAAGAAAGAAAGAAAATCGGTATAAGCTACTGCTCGCCATCTGCTTCGCATGACATCGACTCCCAGAATGAGTGGGATCTGCCGAATTTTCTTTAGTATTTTCTGAATTCGTTGCTACGTTTGTTCGGTTGTTTGTTTGTTCTCGGCATTTTTAGTGATTAACTGCGGCTGTGTTACGCACTGCACTATTCATTTCGTCGCTTTCTTTTTCTTTTTTATCGTACGCCTTCGCAATTATTGTTACTCCTGCATGCGTTAGGCGCCCGCTTACTCAATGCCTTTTACAGAACCTGCGAGTTATTCTCAAACACAAATGTGGAGGAATAAAATTGAACATCCCTCTTCCTCTCCTCCGTATACAGGCGCACTGAAATGCGTGTCGTTTCTTTTTCTAAAAGAGCCGAATACAGGAACCGAAACTGCGGGCTAAGTTTCACGGGAGCGTGAAGCACGCCCAAGTGTATTTCCCATTTCAAACGTTTGTAATCAAAATGGCGCAATTCCTGACTGTAACGCGGACTCAAAAAAGCAGCTTCGAAGCGAAAACGAGACAGACCAATTAAACCAGCGCTCCGTCAACAATCGTGACCAAAACAACCAACGTGACCGCATCCAATCTCTTCCATTTGTGACCTAGTTGCTTTGTTATCGAGCTTTCGCTCCACGATTGCTTTCTCTTGGGCGAGTTGGTACTTGCTGAAGGACACGATGCGGGCAAAACTCGTATGGAGAGGGAGCAAGAGGCCGACTGTCCTGCCTCTCTGCTAGCCATAGGCGGAGAGTACGGGGGGGCGCTGGGGGGCTTGCCCCCCCCCCCCCCCCGGACTGCCTCATGGGGGGGCAGAGCCCCCCCTGGCGCCGGCCCAGGATATTTTTTAACAGCTTGGCTTAGGTCCCTGGGTCGTCCTGTCTGGCAGCTATTTCACAGGAGGCTGTTTATGCCCGCTTCTTTTTCATTTCAGACAATTAAAGTTCGGCTCATGGGCCAGTGACAAGTCAAACATTCAGTGAAAAAACGCCCCTGGATTTTTACGTGCAGAATATGTTGTGTTGATGAACAACTGAAGCGACGACTGAAGCTATGACAAAAAATTCACCGGCGATTACGATACTGCCTAATTCGCTGAGCGCAGCCTCGTGTTCGGGCTTGTGTTTGAAGTTTTCACTATCCGCAGTTGGTAGCAATGTAACATTCGTTACATATTGCCACAGAAACTGCCAGCGCTCGAGTGCTACGCACACTATATACTCTGTGCATTGCAGCTATCGCGAACCAAGTGAAACGCCCGCAGCCCCGTTATGACAAGCGAAGCCAGCCGCAGTGCACGTGCCAGCCCTGCATGCGCACGAGCTCCGACCGAGGGGCCAGAGCGCGCGACAGAGGAAGAAAGCGTTCAGAGGATGACGCTCTTTCCTTTCGTCTTTTCTTCTCGGTGGTTTGCGTCACCGAATTTTCTTGAAGAAAGCGAAGACAGAGGCCAGTATCTCGTGATATCGACAGACTCCGCGTTCGCTCTCTTTCGTCCTCGTTCGCGCTATCGGTTAAGCTGCCGACGTCAACGGCGATGCCGCTCAACACAGGAACGGACGCCTAAGAGCTGCGGCTAATTGTCTTGAACCCCTTAGTGAACGGTTTTGATAACACAGAAATGCTACTGAGAATACAAAGCAATCCCGACACAGTCAGTCAGTCAACGCTTTCGCACAAACTTACTCGCCAATAAAAAACGGGTAATTTTTTGGTTGCCTACAAATTGGAACCCTTCGACATGCCTGCTTATAAAAGTGCCGAGAAAAGATGGTACGCAGTTTTGATTTATCAGTAAAGGGTTCTACTAAAGGTTCGGTCACTAATGAGCAACTCCATTACTTGTCCAGAAAACAACCTTTTGTAGAAAGATTCGTAACCACAGCTTCGCACAAGGTGTAATTCGCATAGGTGTAGATGGTAGCAAATGGTATTTGCTACCATCTACACTCGCCGTCATGGCTACTGGCGGCGCTGACTGACGCTCCCACGTTTAAATTCACATATATACCCTATAAAGTGGACGGGGGGATGGCCGCCGCGGTAGCTCAGTTGGTAGAGCATCGGACGCGTTATTCGAAGGTCGCAGGTTCGGTCTCTGCCCGCGGCAAGCTATCTTTTCGTCCACTTTTATTTCTTCACAATTACTTTACATTTACTACTAAAAACGTCCCCTATACTTTCCTTGGTATTATTGTCTGTTAGTTCTCATTAATATTGTGTATAACAAAGAAAACGAGCCCTTGAAATTAACACTTCTTTTATATATATATATGTGTGTATATATATACTCTCCCTATATATATATATATATATATATATATATATATATATATATATATATAGGGAGAGTGAGAGAGAAATGTGGAAGAGCAAGTCGGGCCCCCGCCCCCTGAAAACTCTCCGCCTATGCTGCTAGCGCTGCTTTTCGAGTTTTGCGCTACAATATCCTGTCCTTCTTTCGCTCCAAGACGGTATATTTGAAATGAATGGCAACGGAAATAATGTTAGTGGGCGCCTATCTATTCTTTGAAGAAGAAGAAATGATCCTAAACGGCGCGGCATAAAACCAGCTAAGAAAAAGAAGAGCTGAAGCATTTTTGAAGGCCTTAAATAGACGCCAGGAACAAGGAAATGCTGCCGACAGTCCAGGACAGTGCGCCAGTTTCCAGGCAGGACCACTCGCTCTTCAAGTCTAGTCATCGCCATGAAAGGACGCTACCGACGAAAGCACAAGATGGTGCCGCAAAATATTGCTATCTCGTTCATTCGCTGCCATTTAGACTACTTTTGCGTAGCCAATTCAAGCCCAGATGAAATGTTCCAATCCAAAAGAGCCAAAGCCAAATTTTACTGCCGAATACTGACGACTGTAAGCTATATAGATTTTATCCACAATACAGGTTTGAAGTATTTTGGTGACAGGAGCACAGTGGCAAAAAATTGTTGGAACAGGCCCGACCATATTAGCAGTACCAAACAACTGCGTTTTTCTCATTTTCACTTAAAGTTGGCTTGGCTCTCTTAGAAAAAAAAAAAAAAAACGCCACATATAGCCCTTCACAGAATGTAGCAATTCCATTATCGCCTTAGAGGGCTTGCTGTTCACGAGCCAACGCTAATACCTGCCTGCTTGATCCGTTCAAGCTTGGCAGTTCGGATGGTCTTTTGTCAAGCGGTGCTACAATTTTTTCATGGCGAAGAAGCATGCCTGGTAAGGGCCTCCAGAGCGACAACTTTCCGCACCTTAGTATTTGTTATTCTGTTCAATCTGCCCTCTACTTGTAGAAATTTCCTTTTTGTGAAGTGTGCACTCCTATTATACACATGACGTGCGCGTGGTGGCTCGCAGACCGCCGGCTTGAGTTTGCTTGCTTGCTCGTACCTCTGCACTTTCTCTTACCTACTACGGGGGATTGGCCGAGAAGCCGGCGGTTATTGTAAATGAAAAATTAAGGCCTATGCAGGGTAAAAGGAAACGTGATTTAAAAAAAAAAATACAACATGGAAATTTTTGATACGCAGTAAAATTTAAAAAAAAAAGGGAAGAAATTCATAGGATTTTTCGAATTATTTTAAATTTATTGAGTATGCATGTATCCGGCCACACTGTGTGCATCGTCCTCTTTACCCGTACGGGCTGCGCTCCAGAACGATGAAAAACTTTCCTAAAATTTGACTCGAAGGGGCGACTGCTAACACGTCTCCATCGCCAGCCCCAACAACGCCTCGCCTATGAAAAACATTAGCCGATTTCACCAGCGGCGTTGCCAGAAATTTCTTTCGGCCGGAAGGGGGGGGGGGGGAGGCGGCGGTTTGAACACCCCCCTCCCCTTCCCTGGCCACGACAGTGGATGTCGCCCATCGTCGCATGGCTGCCTCGACCAGAAACAAAACTCCACCGTGCCCTAATGAACGATCGCTTTCGTATAAAATACCCTATCCTACGCATTCTTACATACCCTTGACCTCAGACGCCCTACTTTGTTGCCTAAACGATAATTCACGAACGCTTGTGAGCCGTTAATGCGCGTTCCAAGTGCTCACCTGCCCCTCGCTGATTTTCCTTGCTTTGTCGTTCTCCATTCTATCTGCTTTTCATTTATAAATAAATAAAATAAATAAATAAGAATATTCCCAATATTTAATGGAGCAATCAATACAATAAATAATGTGTCATCATGCCAAATGCTCTTAGAAGAGGTTCATCTGCGTTATCGTGATGGTTTCAATGATTATTACTCTTACCGCTTTTTCCCCGAGAGTGGTGGAGTGGGGCGTGTCTCCGCGATAGATTCTCATGCAGCCTAGGACAGGACGGAAGATCGGCTTCCCAAAGAGTCGTCATGCTCGGAGAGAGAGAAAAGAGTTACCGCTGTGCTAAGTTCGGACAACGCCCCCTCTGTTTTGATCGAAAAAAGAAAAAAGATATAGAGGAGGCGCTGGTTTGAATTAGGACGCTGTTGCACTTTTATTCTTTTTGATGTTGCCGCGTCGTGTGTGTCTCGTTTAAGTTGGTTTTATTTTCTTTTTATTTTGTTATTTCTCAAATTTCCTGTCGCATTTCTTTATGATTTCTTTGTTTGCTTGTTCTCCGTTTCTTGCTCCTTATTTGGTTCAGAAACCGAGTGTCACTTCTCCTCGTTCTCCCTTGCAGGCGGTGGATGGAAGCGGCACAGGCATCGTGCAGGGGCCATAAACGTTGTTCACGAAAGACAGCCGCCCAAGGCGGACGGTGTCCGAGAGCTTGGCCCTGTGCACCATGCGGTCTTCAACCGGCACGTGGGGGGCGGGAGGTTGATGCTATGGATGAAAATAATCGTCGCGAGGAGCATACGATACGTCATTATATTTGTATGTATATGCGTACTGGGTGCCCCAGCTACATCTAGCCAGAGTTTTTATAATATGCCCACACACTCTATATGACGCCGCGACTAAGTGCATGTCGCCGACTACTGCACGGATTTTTGTGTTCTGCTTAGTTGCTTAATTAGGCAAGATTAACCAATTAACTTTCGAAGCAACGAAGCTGGACAAAAAGTTCCAATGACAAAGTTGTACATCGATTAGCAAAACGCCGGATTAGACAGTTTCTAACTTTCCATTAACTATTCGTGTTTTTCTGCTTGCTGAAGATGCCCGCGTAATACAAAAATATACCACGTGACGTGCCCGCTTTCGCGTCGTGACTGCACTGCTCCTTTTAGCGATAAGCAGACGCAGCGGTTATCGCGGCCGCAAGCAACAGCTGCGTCATCGCACAGCTACCGCCATGGCCGCGGCACCCTCGACTTTCAAGCGGCAGCACACCCGGCCAAATGCTACGAAACACGTAACGGGAACACTGCATTCACGCCGCGAACATAGCGCGAAAGCGGGCATGTCACGTGGTATATTTTTGTATTACGCGGGCATCTTGAGCAAGCAGAAAAACACGAATAGCTAATAGACAGAAAGTTAGAAACTGTCTGATCCGACGTCTTGCAAACCGATATACAACTTTCTTATTGGAATTTTTCGCCCCGCTTCGTTGCTGCACATTTTCGCTGATTAATGTTGCCTATAATTAAGTAATTAGGCATAACACAAAAAGTAGTGCGACTTACTCCATGCAATAGTCGCCAACATGCATTTGCTCGCGTCGGCATATTTTTAAACTCCAGCTAAAGTTGGCTGGGCCACCCTTATGGCCGCAGTGAATCCAAATAGATTGTAAAATTGAACCAACTACAGAAAATTTCACTTCGTCGAAAAATTTTGCTTTGTAGCACACGAGGGACCATATGAAGCGATGTCTTTAGTGACACTCGCATTTCCTTCTTCGGCAAGGGCTCGTTGACTCACATCAATGATTTCCAGTAATCTAGTTCCTTTCGCTCAATGAGAAAATGTCAGCGGCGACAGTGGAGAGATTCGCCGAAATATCTGTACAGCCATTCTTCTTATCTGGCATGGCATGAGAGCAGGCGGTGTATGATAACAAAGCAGCCACTGCAGGCGACCTCCCAAGTTCGATAATGTGTACGACACAACGAAGAACTCAAGTGCAAAAAACTTGAACAGTGGGGTCAGCTGAAACACGGAACTTCATTGCAACGCTCGTCCACGAATTATACATCATCCCCGCTATACACGCTCTTCTGTCCACTTATATAGCCGGCAATTTTGGTGGCGCGTTCATACGCGGTGTTAAGCGCCGTTCTGTTCAAGTTACTTACAAAAGTACAAAATGCGAACGTATTTCTTCGCAACGCATTGAATAACTTTCGCTTGTACAACAGTTCTTTTAACAAAAAATATGACCTTGTGCTAATTTGTAGGCACCTTTGCGTTTTGATAGAGCGAAAAAACTTGCCCGATTGCCGATGAAGAAAAAGCGACATCTACACAGACATGAGCACAACTTCGTTGACGCGTTCATTTTGTGCAATCTAGATGGCGCCGTGTGTTTGCACGTTGGTTTCGAGTCAGGCGCGGGTAGTGAAGTCAACAAATATCCACCAGAAGCCCAGAAGTTCACAGTGAACATTTTATTTGCACTGAAAACCGCTGTGACCGCTACGGAGAGCATTAGTGAACATAATCGTGACTGGACAGTCCTGCGGCTGCAGCAGAAGGGGTGTGTTAGGAAAGTTGGGCGGCAGTAACAAATTCTGACGGAACATGTCACTGAATCAAAGCGAAAACAAGAGACACCGGCAGCTTTAGAATAAAAGCCTGTGTGCATCCTGTGAGTTAACAAAACTATAGGTAATACCATGAAGCGTGGAAACTTGGGCAAGTTGGTAGGTCATAATTGAATATACGAACAGCGCACATGACAAGGACAAAGGAAGGTAACAACACACAGCGCTGACTTTCAACAATGATTTAATAGCGGAGCGAAGTACATATATAGTGAAAAAATGGGCATGCGTAGAAGGATGCAGTTAACAACCACTGCGATACAATGCCAGCAAAACTCTTGTCACTTTACGGATTGAGCTGGAAACCAGTACACATCTTAAAAATGATCAAGATACGCTATCTCTTTTTGCAATAGCGCAACTGATGGGGAACTTACACATGTACCGTCAAATTTACTTATGTGATAGGCCTCAATTATCTCACGCGTGGCCTGCGAGTGGTGCTTGCCTATTACCTCGCAGGCCACGCGTGAGATAATTGAGGCCTATCACATAAGTAAATTTGACGGTACATGTGTAAGTTCCCCATCAGTTGCGCTATTGCAAAAAGAGATAGCGTATCTTGATCATTTTTAAGATGTGTACTGGTTTCCAGCTCAATCCGTAAAGTGACAAGAGTTTTGCTGGCATTGTATCGCAGTGGTTGTTAACTGCATCCTTCTACGCATGCCCATTTTTTCACTATATATGTACTTCGCTCCGCTATTAAATCATTGTTGAAAGTCAGCGCTGTGTGTTGTTACCTTCCTTTGTCCTTGTCATTTGCGCTGTTCGTATATTCAATCAGGTAATACCAGCGCCCTAATTTCAGGCATGCGCTGGAGGTGGTCGGCATAACAATGCAGATATGAAGCTACATTAGTCTACCGTTAAAAAAAAAAGAAAACATTTGGAACTAATCTGAATTCAAGTTTGTTTCGCTTGGTTCCAGTTGTGTTGGCCAGTTCCAATTAGCAAGTTTTGTCTGACGCTTTGAAATTCGGTTGATTATATTCACAAGATAAAATGTAATTAAGTAATGCGCATAGACGCACAAATATATTCCTCAAAGGCAATGTATGATATTGTTTCAGAAACACAGTCATGAGGGGGTACAGGTCGAGCGGCTCTATCGGTCAGAACGGCTTAATTAATTGAACAAATGATCAAGCGAGGCAATAACATAGCGCTGATTCAAAGCAACGCTTTTATCGGCCATCTGACTGGCTATTGCACTAGATAAATGCGCAATTGCCTAAAAAATTTATAGAGAGAGAATTAAAAGAAAAATGCCGCAAAAAAACGACGAAGAAAACGCCGTTCTACATATTGCCATTCAATAGGACTCTGGTATTGCATAAAGACAGCATGAATCGTGGTGCGTTCCTACAAGCTTTCGGCCATGAAACCACCGGCCATGAAACCAAAGGCCTATGCTTCATTGCTTTCATTTTACTGCTATTGTCACCTTTTCATTGCTTATAATCTGCAACGGTTCCGCTGCGAACATCGTGTAACCATGCAAGCGTCCTACACGTTAACCTTGTGCTGCGGCGTCACGCGTCTTCTATGTCCTTGTTAAATCGAAGTTATACACTCAAATCAACGCCGAAAAAGAAAAGCAATTTAAGAGCCTTTTTAGCCTAGCGTTCTTCAGAGCTAGGCATTGCTCTATTTGCGGAGCTGTAGCTCTTTCGAAATTTATGACGCTCTGGAAACTCAAGCCACCGAAATATCGCGCACCAAGTTCCCGAACATTTTGGATGATCATCATTTGGTGGCGCCTCTAAGCTTACTTACTTGATCTGCCGCGGCTCATGCAATGATAAGTATATTTACAAGACGATACTCTAAATTATTTTCGTTATTTGTTAGTCTTTTCATGCGGCATTATGCCGCGAACTCGGCTGGCACACAGGCGGCTTCGTGAAAGGGAGTCCCGAAACCGAAACCGTCTCGGGCCGCAAAAATGCCAAAGGCGAGCGTCGATTGGTCGCTACATACCACGTGACCTACTCGGCGTGGGCTGCCGTTGTCTCCGAGCGCGTGTGGAAAGAGGGAAAAAAAGCGAGGCGAGGAGGCGTCGGTTTAAGTAAAGAAAGGGAGAAGCCCGTGAAAGAGAGCGAGAGAGAGCGTAGCTAGATAGGAAAAGGGGCGAGGAGGCCGGAGACGACGGCTGGCTCGGCCGTCTGGTTTGGGGAGGCGGGCATCATCAAGCGAGAGACGAGCAGCAGGCATCGGTGCGGTCAGGCCTGCGCTGTGTCGAGCGGTCTTCGCTGGGTTGACGTCGACAACTGGACTCGGCGACACAGCAAGAAACGCCGTGGTGTGCCCAGTGTGCGCGGCCTGCAGGCTCGACCGGTGCCAAGACCGCGAGAGGTTCGAAGGAGACCGTGCTAACGCAAGGTGAGTGCACTTGCAGCGGCACCGGCGGCTTTGTTCGAAGAGAGGCCATCGCGTACTGTGGCCGCCGCCGTATTTTTTCGGGGGTGGGTCTCCCCTTCCCGTGTCAGGCGTCTGTTGACTCACCGCCGCCATCCGGTCCTCCTCGGCTTGAACCTGACCGGGGGCTTCTTAGACGATCACACCTTTGCCCTCTTTCACTAGCTCTTCTATAAAATATATTAAGGAAGCTACCCTTTCTATTTTTGTTGTTGTTACGGGGCACGGTGGCTGGGCTAGATACCTTTTGTTTCCTTTACCGTACACTTCCCTCTCCGTGCTCAATTTTCTCCTTTCCATTCAGCCGTCGCGTGCACGCCCGCAGCTGTCAAACAAAAGCTGCGCCGACTTGATTCCTTGTCGCGTTCGCGTAAGGCCGTGTCGTCGCCACCGCTCGGTTGTGGATAGCAAGCATCGCAATGAAGCACCGATGCCGGATATGTCGTTTCGTCAAGCAGTGCCGTTTTTCATCTCTTTTTGACATTATTTACGATGCTGGTACGCAAATAAGGCGCCGGCTACTCCTTAGTGCTTGAGTAGCTGGTACAGCGTTAAAAAAGACGCATCAGATAACGCTGTCAAGGTAACAACAGTGCGTTAAAAAATACAACGTACAAGTTTGACACAAGCAAATGAATCCAACAGACAGTTAAGCGAGGGAAAGCATAGGGGCATTAACTGTTGTCTTTAACTGCAATAAGGACGTAAACTGAGATGAAACAAAGTGAACGAAAAATCACCCTTTCCGTCGTTGGGGTCTGAACCCACAACCTTCGAATATACCTTTCCGCCGGTGGGTTCAGAGCCCGCCGACGGAAGGGCGATTTTCCGTTCACTTTATTTCATTTCAATTTACGTCATTATTACTACACTACAGTTAAAGAAAACAATTAATGGCCGCCATGCTTTCCCTGGCCTATTTGCCTGTTTGATTCATTTGACTGTGTCTAATAGGGAAAACGAGCCCTTAAAAAATTCCTCTTCTTTCGAACGTGCAAGTTTGGCATCACATATGCGTTAAAACAGCTCCGGAACACTGGGAAAAGAAACTCGAAACTACGAATAATAACGTCGCACAGAAGAGTCTCTAATCGGCGGGTAGTACATACAGACATGACATAAAAATCATACGTATATACAGCGAGCTTAAAATAAAACGAAAATCAACCTGTGTCTGGAAGCTGGCTTCTAATCAATCTTGCAAGAGCCGATCCATGCCAGAAAAGTTGCGAGCAAATGCTTCCGTTTCTGCTTAGCGTACCACGAGGATGATGTGCAGCGAATGTAATCTCGAATCTGCTGAAAAAGCGTCATCGTGCCTTCGGAAATGTTTTTTTTTTTTTTAATCGTCACTTGTGCATTCAATGCGAGACTGGAATGTGGCTGCTCAGTGCGCTTATTTCAAGAACCAGCATTCACGTTGGCGCTCTCGAATGCGGTACTCATCACTGAATAAAAATCAACACACCTGGCTTCTTCTGTTTCAGCGCGCCGGTCCGATTATCGGCCGCGACCACTGTACTTCAGTGGGAGCGACATGCTGAAAAAAAAAAAAAGTTTACGATAGATTTCGGCGCTCGTTAGAGGACCTGAGGTGCCCAAAGTTAGTGCGCTTAATTGACAGCTCTCATGTTTGAGGACGTTAAACCTGTCAACTTATGCGTAAGACTTCGCGGCGTGGTTTTCTCAAGCGCATGCGTGGTATACGTACTCAAGCAGGACAGACTTCATGGCACGTGCCTTCGACGCCATTGCAAGATTAGCTGCGCTGACGTACGATATGGTTATTGGCGCGTTTCGAAGTGACTTTTATACCGTCAAATGTAGATGCTCTGCAGGTGGGGTGTTGCCGCGATAGCCTCGAGGACGCGGGATTCGATTCCCAGCCACTGTGGCCGCATTTGGACGGGGGTGAAATGCAAGAGGACCGTGAACGTACACTTTATTCAGTTAAGCGATTAGTGTACTGGACATTCATCATACCTGTTGGGTAAGTGGGCGGGGTTGGCAAAAAGACAATTTGATGCCTTACAAAGAGCCCTAGCCCATCCCGGTAATTAAACCGCACAAGAAGCAGTAATGTACTCAACGTTCAGTAACAAGGAAGCAGCCATAGTTTGATGGGAACGTGAAATAACAGCAGCTGGTCAAAATTTAGCCGCAGTCGCCCCCACTGCGGTGTGCCTCGTCGTGGTTTGCGGCGTTTAAAAAAGAAAGCAGTGTTTAATTGAATGAATGAATGAATTGAACCTTTATTTCGCAGGAGAGGAAGGCGCTCGGCCGCAGTTTGGGAATAGGTGGGGAAGGGATTGTTCGGTAAACAGCATATGCACAATAAATTAACACGACTTGGTGGGAATCCGTTTTCGGTATAAGTTCAATGGAGTCGCTCTCGCGCGAGATCGTCGACCTCTTCTACACCACTCGAAACAGGCCACTTATACTAGCATAGTTCGCAAGTGCTTTTTGTGCTTCATCATTCGACTGTAGCACGCTTCCTAAAGCGCTTATGTCGTCGCGTGGCAAGTGTTGGATGCGTGTTCTTCCTCGCGAGAAAGCTGAGCAAATCCAAATGAGGTGGTGTAAATCTGCTCTGCATAATTCTTGACAATGTGGGCATCGGGGAGAAGTGTTTGCAATTGCTTGTCTGGGCCTAATCCATTTGTCAAGTACATGTGGTGTGTATGCTGCATTGGCCATAACCTTATTCAGAAATATCTCTTGCTGGCGAGTAAGTCCGCCCTTGTCGCTTAATAGAGGTGCTGGTGTAGCTTCTAATAGCCTTCGTTTACTGTCGGTTTTCAATTTTACGCGAATATAATGCACAAATGCTCTGCTAGGAGAGCCTGCGCGCAGCATTTCTAGGTAGGGATTGAGGTCCGCCAGGTTTGGCGACGAACTGGGGTGTGGGGTGCTCACTGAATAGTCAAGCCCACCCGCTTGCGCGGCGACCGCATGAGCGGCTTCGTTTCCCCCGTCCGTGCCAGTGTGTCCCGGTGTCCACAAAATTTCCGCATCGATTCCGCAATCCTGTAATCTCTAACTTCTTTCTAATATCGTTGGCCACCGCATCTTCAGTCGTTGTTGCTGTAAGTTCAGCCACCGCTTCGTATGAATCGGTCAGTATACGAAAGCTATTTCGAAGACTCTCGCTTGCTGTGTTACCTGCGTCAATCGGAATAGTGTTGACCGCTCCCCATATGGCCAACAACTCTGCATGTAAGGGTGCACCACCGGGAAGCTGGCAACTGTGATAGCCATTGTAGCGGGATGCGGATGTGCTGACCCAGGCCATACTAGCTTGTTCGTGTATGATTGTTGCGTCAGTGTAGATGTCGATGGTTTTCTCAGGTTTTCTGAGGCGCTGCCTTTTCTCGAAGAGTTGCCTGGTTTTTGTGTTGCGCCTAGCGATCGGGCGTTGTTGTTTCCGTGTGCTCAGCGGTGCTTCCCATGGTGGTGCTGTGGTCGTGTCCTCGTGCCCCAACGGCGCATGAACTCTGTTGTCCCATGCCATGATTTGTTTGCCTTGTGGTGTGTTATCAAGCCGACATCGCATGCGAATTCGTGCTTCATTGATTATGTCCCTTATTGGTGGTATCGGGACAAGCTTGAGCAGCTCCTCGTTCCTCATGTGCTTCGGGAGACCAGCTATCGTACGGAGGGTCGCCCTGTGTAACTTCTCGAGGTCACGGAGGTCTCGATCGGAGAACTCATACACAGGTGCCCCATAAAGAATCCTTCCGACAGCGACTGCTTTGGCAAGTGTTTGGCACGTTTTCTGTCTTGCTCCACCGTGTTTATTGGAAATGCGTCGGACCATGTGCAACATCGGGCTCCACGTGCGTCTTAAGGCTCGGATCCATTGCTGGGGACTGTTGCAACTAGCAATCTGTGCTCCGAGGACCCTAATTTGTCCGTTGGTAGATGTAATGTCGCTTTCGCCGATGTGTAGTGTGATCTGCTTGCTTGCATTGGTCGCTTTCTTTCCGTCCACGCTAATCAATTCCGTCTTTTCTGGCGACAGCTCCAGTCCGAGGGTACCTAATGTATCGATGAGGGTGAGTATAGCTGCTTGGAGTTCAATTTGCATGCTCTGCTCGTCGGGATAATCCGCCGCTTCTGTCCATATTGTGATGTCATCCGCGTAGATAGTAAAACGGGCCGAAGTTTCTTGCTGAAGCCTTTCTGCCACACGCGTCATGGCCAGATTAAAGAGCAAAGGACCGAGGATGGAGCCCTGGGGTACACCCCTATCCAGATAATAGGTCCTCGGACTCCAACCCGGTGCTTTGCCGTGGAGCCTGATTGGTCTACATTGGAGAAAGCTGCGAATCCAATTATATGCTTTTTGGCTGGGATACCTTGCTGCCAATTCTTGTAGTATAGCCTCTTGTTTCACGTTGTCGAATGCTTTGCGCATATCTACTGCAAGGATATAGTCTGGCATCAGTTTACGAGATTAAAGTTCTTCTTTCTTCTCGCTATTCGGCCGCAGGCCACTGAACGCAAAGTGCTATTCGATCTCGTACTTACATTTTGTTGCATATTGTTCTGTCGCAGTGCTTATGTTTATCTTTCGACGATCGTTCCTTATCGAGGTGACCAGTGTTTCAATTTCTAGGTGTCATTTTTTTGTCACACATACGCTGTCAATGCTCCCTTCTCGATAACGTCCGATTGCCGTATGAAGCGATACAAAGCTTGATAGCTTCGACGAAGCATGCTAAATATTACAGATTGATTTTAATTCTCGTATCTATGGCACAGCGAGGCGTGCTGTTACGCGACCTCGTAGGTCAGTCGCCCCGTTTTGTACTGACCCGCGGGCATTGACTCGTCCAAATTATGAATAAAATTTCAAGACTGAATAAATAAGAAAGTATGACTGTCATAACCCGGCGCTGTGCCCCTTCATCATGACCAAAGCACATGGATGCAGTACTTATACCGTATTCACTCGCACTTAAGCATTTCTTTACCTCTCTTCTAATATTTGCCCCAGGCCAGTACTGACAACATGCTTAACCTGTTTACAAACCAGGCGGTATTACGATTTCATTCCACGGACACTACATTCGACATGCCAAGCAGTATACGTAATTAAAACGTTCACTTCATTTATTTTCCACGTTACCTACATCCCCGAAGGCTGTAGTGCCACGGTGCTAATAAGTGTTAACTGGAACATCAGTGCTGTTCGCCACGTATTGGAAGACTTGTTTATCGAAGATGTTAAGCAGATTATTTCTGCTAAATTATTACGTTGCTGTGGCTGCCGATTTTCGGCAAAGAGCTTCGCTTGCTCTCCAAGAGACGTGCATTAATTGTCTGCTCAAGTTCTGTTCGGATTGGTGGCATTCAGTTAATTAAGCGACGTGACCGTGCAACGCCTCTGACCACTTCCTCGTGCATTACTTCTTACATGAGAGAATTGTGGTGTTTGTACGACAGCTTGACGTATGTTTTCATTCAAGGAAATGAAACCATACATACAGAAAACGCATCGAAATGTGGCTTAAATCCACACGAGGTCGGTTCACATTATTGATGTTCAGCTTGGATCGCGGCACAGTTCTAGTGGGAGAGGGTATTCACTTGCTAATTTATAACTGTGTGCGGGGGCTGCATACACGGGACGACTGCACGCGAAGCAAAGAGCGTGCGTATTTGAACGTGCTCCGCTGTCGCGGTCTCCTCAAGGACGCTTTCGACGTGCTCTCAATCTGAACAATGAAATGAATTTTTTTTACGCATTGATTATGCACACACGCATAGTCTGTTCTTTTCCGGTGACCAGGAATACGTTTTTCAGACTCGTGTGAAGGGAGGAGAGCTGAAGATGACATTGTGGATCGGATGTTGCTTCTTCGTTGTTTCGAGAGACAGACGACGGAAAGGCGGGAATATTGACCACAACAGGAAATGCGGATAGCCACTTGGGAAAATGCAAAGATAGCACACGCACCGCACATGATCGCGTGCAGCACAATTAATTCTTTAGCACAAATAGTGAACGCTGTGACAACAGTGGGAGGAAGAGCAACGCCATGTCGAAGGCCCAGTGAATTGAGCTCGGCTGCAGGTATACGCAACGAGCGAAATACTTCACCATTGCTGACGGAACGGGGCCCGTCTAACATACCGTAAAATACGGTATCAAGTAGCCGGTGTGCCACCATACCTTGGCTACGCCCCTGGCCTGACCTCCTCCCGTCACATTTCCCCTGTGTTTATTGTACACGGGTTTGTTCACATGACTTCACACAACAAATCAATCAATCAATCAATCAATCAATCAATCAATCAATCAATCAATCAATCAATCAATCAATCAATCAATCAATCAATCAATCATCGTGTCCAGGAACAGGTCTTTGTGCTGAAACACAGAGACCTGTTCCTGGGCACGTTAAATAGATTACTGAACGTCAGCACAAAACTTTTTCACACAAAGGTCACTGTGGCGACTGAGGCAACATTTCTTTTATCCAGCGTACCGGCGGTCACGGGCTCAAACGCGTGCTCGGTCTTTCTGTATGCGTTGATAACGAAGGCTTCTTCAAATGTGTGCTGTGTGCCACTTTCTTCGTGTGGTGGGGTGACGTCACTGTCGATACCGTTGGCGCCTGTGGCGTTTGCGATTTCCTGTTTTGGTCCCGCGCCCAAGTGATATGCAAATGCATATGTAGTGCAGCAGCAGCAGGGCGGTGCCCCGCCTCGTCTCGTGCAGCGTCCACGGGCGGCGATTCTTGCCCAAGTTTCGCGGCCGCCGCCGCCGCCGCTTCGGGGAAATCAAAGCACCAGCGAGGCTAATCGATTCGCAGAACGGTGCCGAGTGCGCCGAGATCGTCACGCTTCGCCACGAGGCTGCCACAGAGCAGATCGTGGACGACTGCGAAGCTGCTTAAAACGTAAAGAGTAACTATTCGCTGTTATCGAACGGCCGACGAGGAATGAGATGGTTGAGGGAAAAAATAATAAAAAGTATTATGCAAGTATAGAACATCGATGTCTGAATCGCGAGAAAGTTGTTAGAGAGCACAAAATAAGCATAATTCAATGTGCAGTGACACAAAAATGCTGAACAGATGAAAAATTCCCGACCACGGGTTGTCGCTGGAGCTGACGTTTCAACAAGCGCTGCAACTGCTTCCCTTAGCGCGTATATGTATAAGCTTCATGCCCTTTCCTCCAACCCAAACAAAAGAGGAGTAAATGGCAACTGCACGAAAAAAAAAAAAAAAAGACAAGTCCGCTTATCGAAACGTCGGCTCCAGCGACACCCCGTGTTCACGAATTTCTCATCTCTTCGAGCTCCCCTGAACTTCCCTGCCTTCTTTCCAAAAACGCTGAGCGACTCTTGAGGCATAAAGCACGAGGTCGCCCAGGTTATAATTGTTCTCTTCATTGGAAGGAAGCAAAAGCGGAAAGGGGGTTAATGCAGGGATGTTAATCGGTTGCAGGTATTTTAAACACGGAATCGGGGTTATTCTCTCTGGTTATCAATGAAAGTTGCGTACGCAGCAGTCAATTACGAGTTCATCGATTATTTCCTTACCCACCGCTGTGGCTTTGCGACTGCCTTCTGCTGCTGTGCACGATGTCGGGAGTTCGATTCCCGAGCGTATTTCTATGACGGTGAAATTAAATAGAGGAACGATATCGCACCTGTATGCTCACACACACATGCGTGCAATGGACGTGTTTTTTTTTTCTTCCCGCGCATGACTTCTGGCGGCAAAGGAAACGAAGATTGTGTTTATCTCTCTTGCCAACACCGTCTCGTCCACACGTGATTATCGCGCGCACCCTGTCCTTGCATCGAGTAACGACGGCGGCAGGTACGTCGACAAGAGGACGGGGAAATTTTATCGGGCTAGTTCGCCCATCTCGATGCGATGCGATGGCTGTCGTTGCCGCGCGGGCCTCGCAGTGTACGTAAGGGTGCGTTTCTATGGTGCGTTTACTCGCCTGTGCGCCCCCTTCTGCTCAGTCTAGGTTCTTCAATCGATTCGAGGCGGCGGCACTGCAAGCACCCTCGGATGGCTCCAGGCGTTGCACCTGGCAGCGAATTCGACCAGCCCTGCTCGCCGTCGGCACGAACGACGAGCCCAGAGCAGGGCGTCGTGGATGGATGCGTATAAGCGTCACCTTTAGGAGCGTGTTTACCCAAGCGCCACCAAGCCCGAAAAAAAAAAAGCCTTTTAATCATTACATTTTAATTCGGCATAGTACCTTGTACACTTCAATTAATTTCCTTCTTCCTAAAAAAACGCTCACAGCCCAACTTTCTGGGGCAGAGCAGCCTTAGTTCTCCGACTATTTATTTTTGTCCTTTCTCCCGCCACCGATCCTTAAAGGCCAACTCCGGCGATTTTTTGGCTATGTCAAAGTAATGGTGCTTTTATGTTTCTGAGACGCTCCTGTTACGGGCCCGATAGCAGAAATACTCGGCAAATTGGAGAATAATTTTAAATAAGCAAAAAAAGCGCAACACCGAAACCGAAACCCAACCGAGTGTACTGTCTACGTATGACGTAGACGTTGTTACGAACGAACCGGAAGTCGTGCAAGGCATGCCGGTCACGCCGGCGCGGAGTATGAAAACTGTGACAGCCGGGACGACCAGCGAAGCGCCGGCCAAACCAACGCTGTCTGTCGCCGTGTGCACAGCAGACGCTCGCTGTAGCGGCCTAAGCGCCGAAGTAAGCGGTGCCCTCGGCTGCGTCACTTCCGCCGCCTTGCCAACACTGACGTCACAGACGCAATGTTGCCAATAATTGTGGGAAGCCAGGAGGGCGTTTGCAGACAATCTTTAAAATTCATTTGCAAACAATCTGCGCATGTCTCAAGCCTGTAATTTGGCATAAATGACGGAAACGTGCAAAGGAACGTACCCAGCGAATTTCACTGAGATCCATCGACCTCGAAAAATTGCCGGAGTTGGCCTTTAAACTGTCTTTTGCTTATATTTCTACCGTGGACCCATTCGCATTTCAAGTGCTGTCCCCAAGACTGGATGTAGTCTAGTGTGTGTGTAGCAAGCCAACGTCTGTAGAATGGTAAGAGTACTCCACTAAACCACATAAATCGTCCTATTTACCAGGGGCGTAGCCAGAAATTTTTTTCGGGGGGGGGGGGGGGGTTCAACCATACCTTATGTATGTTCGTGCGTGCGTTTGTATGTGTGCGTGCCTATATACGCAAGCAAAATTGAAAAATTTCGGGGGGGGGGGGGGGTTTGAACCCCCCAACCCCCCCCTTGGCTACGCCCCTGCTATTTACTCTTGCATAAGCCGGTCTTCGCAGCGTCAGAGAAGTAGGGCTAGGTGATTCTAGAATTTTACGTTGTAACACATACGTAGAGCGAAAAAAGAGAGCGCCGGCAGAGACCGAGAAACGTGCAGGAGGCATTTCTTCCGCTATAGTTAGGCGTCTCTCGACGTTGGCTTTCGGTCGGTGCGGGTCGGTGGTCTTCGCTTTGTCGACTGATATAGGCACGCGAGACAAGGCTGCGTCTTACATGCCCCGAGTGTTGACTGGTAAAGTGGTGCCGAAGAATGCAGCTCTGTTTGCATAATCTATCTAAAAAGTTCGCTACATAAATCCCCCACGTGTAACTTTGCCAGGCAGATCGCGTGACATCCCACGGTTGGGGCGGACTTATGTTTGGCCCAACATTTCTCGGCTAATATCCGGCACTGTATTCCACGATGCATTCTCCGGTTTAGCGAACGATGTAGGGAGCGTGTATTTCAAAGCGCAAGGCTAATGCATGCAGTCAGGAAAGTAATCCCTGGTTTATGCGCCACCAACATGGTCATGGCTTGTTTGCACATATGCCTATAGTCGGTTACTACTTAAGAATAAATACAAGCTCCGCCCTCAGAACTGCGGCGCGCTTGTCAATCACATATATGTGCACGCTATATGTGTCACATATATGTGTCATATGTATCCGCAACGATATATGTGAGAGAGTCGTGCAGTCTGGTTTCCTTTCGAACCGTAGGCACTTTTTCCGTACTAATGTAAATACCACGGGTATAGAAATCTGAAGGTTCGTCGTTCCTAGTGAAAATATGGCCTTTGGCTGAAAAGTGATTTCAGCATCTCTGATGAAATTTGCCAGGACGTTCGAGTTTCAAGTGCAAATTTTCTCTGGGTGGAACAGTGGGGGCTGCGGGCGGAGCTTGAGTTTATTCATAGGTTGTAACCGACTGTTGCTTGTGTGATTGCGAGATTGGTGTCACAGCCACAGTACAGTGTACTGTACACTGTAGCCACAGTGGCACTGTAGTGCGTTTCCGTATCCTAAAAAGCGTAGGGGCGGAACATCCGGCAGCTGTGACGTGCGTGTAGTCACGTGACCTGAGCTGAAACGTCACGTGTGACGTCACTGCTGAGCTGCACGTCGCTGTCGACCGGGGAAGTCTTTCCCTCATAGCGTGCCGTGCGCAACGGCTTCGTCCTCTTATCTCTACATGCTGCTGCGCGGGGAAAAGAGAAAATGGCAACGCGAGAGCCGACGTCGCCGGGTGCCTGCGATCTGCTTGCTGGTTCGCGTGACTTTCGTTTCTTTTCCCGCCGTTTCGCTTTTTATTTTTTTCCCCTCCATCTTGCTCCTTGGCTTCTTCTTCCTTCTCTTGCTCTTCTCGGTGCTTGTCACGCCGTGCTTGGTCGACCTTCCATATCGCCCCACTCATGCTCGCTTGTTTCTGTTCCACGTACGGTACTCCTACTTGCACCGTCTTGTCGCTTTATCTTTGTTTCTTAATTCTTCTCAGCAAATCTTGTTTCAAGCGGCGATTCTGTAATTTATTTTATGCATATTGTTGGGCACCCATCCGCGAGCCCTGTTCGCTGCAACATCGATAGGCGTTACTCTGCTGGACAATTTAAAGGAAAGAGGACTTTGCATTATTTCAGTAATGACTGGGACTAATGCACCCTCTAAAAAAAAAAAAAACAGGATCGCCAGTTATTTTTTTTTTTTTTCAGAGTCCCGACTTGCCACGTAGATAACTCTCTCTAGACATACACGTTAACTTCCTTTTTGGAGAGCTAACTTTTACCTTTAAATGGAGTTATGTAATAGGCAACTCAGACGAGAAATGTTCTTCGAATTGCCAGGCCTTGAAGACGGAGGAATGATTTCATTTAAGCGACGCGTAGCGTTTGGTTGTAATACTACACGAACAGAAATTGGGGCCGATCGGTGTCGAATGGGTTTAAAGCGTCAACTAGCGTGTTCTGGGAGGACGTTACTGCATATCCTGTCTGCACATTACGCCGTCTCACTCACGTGGCGGAATGGAAATACTTACGAGAAGACGCTCGGGACGGGGACGACATCCCGCGGCGGCGTCGTGTTCGTGTGTTGTACCTTCGACCTCGTTTCCCACCGAGCTCCGACTGTCGAGTAGTCCAATAAGTCCAGCTTCATCCACGCCGCCACCACTGGAGCGCGGTGTTACGTTGTCAGCACAGGCGGGCGCAAGGGGGGAGGAGGGCTGCCTCCCCCCCTAATCACCCGAACGGGGGGGGGGGGGGGGCAAAGTTTGCTCAATACATTCGCTCAGTCGGACCTGTCCCGTCATTGCTTAAAGAGCAGGATTATGGCCATGCAGGTTTTTGGCGATAATGGCGACCAAGCAGCCCTGGTGTTGCATTCCAAGAACGGTTTATTCTCCATCTTTACTCCCGGAGAGCCAGGGACCAAAGGCATGGCCATTGTGAGAGGCACGTCCTTCCTACACGACTAACAAGGGGGCGGGGGGGGAGGCGCTGCGAGGGAACATCCTCCCCCTTGATGGGGAACCCTGCTCACGCCTATTACTGTCAGGTAAAGCGCGCAGAAACGACCAGCCGACGCCGATGGCGAGTCGAGCTTTTCTTGCAAAGTCTTCGGAAGAAGGCCCCTGTGGTGCGCTCAGCTATGCGGGCGACGTCCAGCTGACCTACAATCTGCGAGCCGGTCGCGTGCGCCAGCCTAGCTCGCTCATCGGCGGTGAGCGTGTCGTACGAAATGGCGCTCGTGAATGCATTTCCACGCAGGTCACTCGCGGCTTCTTACCGGCCCTCTTTGTACGTTTGCATAGAGAGAGAAAAAAAATGCATTTTTACATGTCAATAGAAAGTCCCACTTCCAAGTCCCTCTTGCCCTCGCCATCTTTCAGATCAGCGCATTGGTGACTGTTCAAAGCAGAATAACTGATAGGTGTACGTGTTCTGGTTCGCAGTAATGCTTGTACAGTGCTACAAAATGCGCTGCCCTCTTTTTCTTTTCTTTTTTTGCAGCCATGCTTGAGCACTATTACGGAATATATCCACAGGCTGGCTCTGGAAGTGTCGCTGAGAACTTGTCGTCCTTCGCTATCCTTTCAGAATTTGGGGTTTCTTCTGTTGAGCACAACTGCGCATATGGGTAAACGGGTGTCCTAACTACAGTTTAACCGATACGCAGTGATAACTATGTTAAAGGGACCAAGTGGTGAAACATTAAATCAGTTGACACAGTTAAATTATTCTTTCAGAACTGTATTTCCATTAATCTCGTCATCACAGGTCAGTCATTAGAAGCGGAAATGAAGGTCCAGGTTTCACGTTTGAATTTCGCGCCGAAACTTCGGCACGTGAATGAGTGTAACGTCACGAATTTCACTATTTTTGCGTACTTCGGCCGCATCGGTTAAATAAAATTTTCTTAAAATTGTTATGTTAACACTTTGTGCCACAATGTAAATCATCTTTAGCGAAAAACGACTACACTAAGGCGGCGTCGCTGGCTGTAATTTCTTTTTGCGCGTTTTCTCGCTTACCGTGCGTCTTCTCGAGGTAAGCGTGGCGCTTTATTTCTGCATTGTGAAACTGTAATTTGCTAACACGAGAAAAGCCGTTCTTCTCTTTGGTGTCCCTGTAAGCAAAGCAAGACTGGTGGACTACTGCACAAACTTGGGGTCTATACGCGCAGGAAGACAGAGCAAGCGGCTCAGAAGCCCCGTGTCTTTTTCAAGTCCAGGGTTCGACGGAAAACCGCCTGGTCGAGAAAATCCATGGCGGTAAATACCAGATGCTGACCAATCGTTAAAATAAAGACGTTTCGGCTCCGCTAACGGGGCCTTGTTCACAAAGAATGAAATGTTTTGAACAGCGTTGGTTATATGGGTTTTATGATGTGACGGTAAGCATCGAGTGCAGATCAGGGGTAAATTGTCTTTTTTAGATTGTGTTTAGACAGGTTGGTGTCATTCTATGCTCTTTCGTCCAACGCGCCCGTTTGCATTGCAGCGCAAGTTACGATAAGCAAAGTAATCTCCTCAGTTAAACTGACGAGCTGGCCTCAATACGATGGCACAACGATGACGGAGGTGACGGTTGGACGTGGTATAAGGCCAATTTCGAGCTTTAGGCTGCGCTGCTGCCATTGAACAAGGACGGGCAGAGTGGGAACTACGCGGTCGTCCACTTTCGCGTCCTTACACGTAGCGATATGTCTTGTGAGCTACTTGTGGCGCTGTTCGGTCTCGTTCCTTCGTGTGATCGAGCTGTATACACAGTACGAAGCGGAGCAGCATGCTGCTGCCTCCTACTACGTTCGCCTACTTTCGTTCATCGGCCCAACAGGCGGGCGTCCTCGCGCATCCCTCCCAGGGTTGACCCTGCAGCGGAGGAGGCCGGCTGTTGGTATCTATTTCGGTCTCTTCCGCTTTATCGCGATACGCGTTCTCTCGCTAAAAGCGTGCATCATGCCGAGTGCACTGAATGCTCGCAGCACTTTGTTACAGCATGCTCTTACGGTCCAGAAGGGATACGCACCAATTCTGCCAGGTCTTCTCCCTCGCCCAGAAGCGGGCGAAAGCGAACGCCAGTGCTCTTCAGAGTAGAACCGCTACTCTTGTAGCAGGGCAACGGGGAAACATGTTCACTTCTTACTTCGTTTCCCGTGTATCTGTCGTGGATTTCTGTGCCGGCGCCGCTTTCGAGTCACCATCGGCGTGCCTTACGTTCGAGCATCAGAAGCAGGCGGAACGCGGCATTGCATTCAAAATGCTGCAGCAGAGCCATCACAGTGTAGATTTAGCTCGTTTACAAAACGCATTGCGTTTTGTGTGGAATATCACGGCCTACACTGGAGGCGTTGACATCAACAGTGGTTTTGATAGAGCCGAATGTACGCAGGCCTAATATAGGAGCCGTCGTGGATATGGAAGCCTTTGACTGTAATTTTCATTCACGTAAAAAAAGAAGCAATATGATAAGTTCTGCGGAAAGGAGAAAGGAATTTTTCATTGTGTAGGAAGCTTTCTTTCCGAGAAATCCACGTGGATTTCTCAGAGCAACGTGACTCTGTAGATTGTGTTGTAATTGCGTTGTTGCTGAACGAAGCAGTGCTGTCCACGTGAAATCGTGCCGTCGCGGTAAGGCCATCTCGTGTGTGACCCCTTTTAATTTCCCATCTGGTGTCAACAACGCTCCTTGATCCGTAGGAAACGTTCTCGCGCGCATTACACTTAGAGAAATGACTTACAGGCTCCTTCAGCTTTGCGGCCTTTGTTGCACTTGTAGGATCGGAGCTCAGTGGCCATTTGTTTTTCTTTTGCCAGCCTTACTTGCAGCGTCTACGGCTGCTGCATGTCTTTCAAATATGATGGAAAGGGGAGCTCGTGTCTGCGTATTGTTCCAGCTAACGACCGCATTTCGTAATTTTGCTCGGAGCGCATCGCGTGCTCTCTTCGGGATTCGCTTGCGCATACGGGCCCTTGTCGCTGAACCTCCTGGACTCAAAGTGACGCTAACGTGAAACACTTAAACATGTTAGACTGATCAGTTATTCTATGTGAACCCTATTGGCGTTAATTTCTTTAGCATGGGTTCGTTATCAGAAAATGACAGTCAATGTGACGTCACTGATTGTCTACTTTCATATTTTGGCGACATAAGTCTAACAAAATTTGCCTAAGCTTGCAATGCTTACTGCATATCTGACTTCATTATAAAATGCAATGTAAATGATTTTTATCGATAAAGAATTATGCTAGCATACGCCTTCACATTTTCGGACGTCACGACGAATTCATGCGGGAACCTGAGGGGAAGCGTCGCCACCGGTATTTTCAATTTTCGCGTCTTTTTGGCTTGCCAAGCGTGTTGTGGCGACCAGAGCGGGTTTTTTTTTTTTTTTTGCCTTTATCCTCTGCGTTTAGTTTCCGCTGTCCATACGCAATACGGACCCGAGCCAATATCCACATGATCGCTGCACAAGGGAACATCACCCGCTTAATCCTACAATGCGCGCAATGAATCTGTCTGCATTGCATTTTTACCTAGCAGCCTGCCTCGTGTTGGCCGTGAAAGCGTATCTCCACTAATGCAGAAAACCGCGCTTTCAGAAAGGGCATTTCATTTGTTTCTGAATGATTTGTTCCATCTGTTCCTTTCCGTGATACTCCATGCCGATAGCTCGATTTTTTTTCTGGGGAGCTGTTGTTCTACTCTTTACGGTTTACTTTTATTTCCTGCCATTTCCAGGCATATCGCGCTACTAATAAGGGGTCGATGCTTTGCGCACTTGCACGCCACAAGGAAGCCACCAAAACTCACGCGCCACCGCAGATGGCTGCAGACCCGATGTACACGGGTTCGATTCCGGCCGCGGCGGTCGCATTACGATGGAGGCGAAATGCCAGAGGCCCGTGTGCTTAGATTTAGGTGCACGTTAAGGAGCCCCAGGTGGTCGAGATTATCCGGAGCCAACGTCGTCTCTCATAGCCTGAGTCGCTTCGGGACGTTAAGCCACATCAAGCCAAACCTTAGTTCCCCTCCAATCGAGGAGCACGTCCGAAGCCTGTTGGATGAGCTGTCGCCGGGGCGTGGATTTGGGCCTTCTGCGAATAGTAAAAGAAAGAAGAGAATGATTGTTCCGAAACTCGGGGCCGCTAGACAGAGATGTGCCGTGCAGCAAATAAAGTGACGAGAGAAGGCAGCGGGATTTAGACGAGCAGACAAATACGAAGGGCCACTCTATCAATCGTTCCCCTGGAATAGCTGAGCTATCGCAGCGCCAGCGCGGCTTTAGTGGGAAACTGTGTGGTGGTGACTGTTGTGCCGAGAGTGCCTGCAGCGCGTGCTGGGGAGGAATTTGAGAGGACGACGCTGTCTTGGTCTCTCCCCTTCTGTCTCGAAAATGGGCCACCAGACAACTTCATTCTTTCTTATTTTCTTCTTTACGCTTTTTCTTCTGTCTGCCCGGTCCTTTTCTTTCTTACCCTGGCCTCCCGATTGCCGCCCCGTTCGCGTGTGCACTTTTTATTTATTTTGCGCCTCTTCTTTTCCTTCGCGTGCCGTCTTCGCACAAGCCGGGCTGCCCGCGGCCGACGAACCCGCTTCAAATCATCCCGTCTGCAAAAGCCGCCACCTTTTTTTTTCATTTTTTTTTTTTTCGCTCGCGGTGGTCTACCTACACCCTTTCGCTAAATCTGTGCAGCGTTCGTCGAGGAGGCTGCCGATGGGTGCGACCGCACTGCGCACGCTCCCACGTAGACCTGCAAGGAGAATAAACCATGGCTTCCGCTTAGTGCAGTCCGGAGCACAGGTTTACGGATACCATGGCATCCGCAAACCGTCGATTTCTCCTAACGCAATCGCGTAACGTTACATACGATCGTTTTGATTTCGCCTAAAGTGGTAGAGACCTATTCGTAGACGTAGCTCCGTACTTGATTACGGCCTGGACGCAAATAGAGAAAAGGAATATGTAGACTGCTTAACCATTCGAATGCAGCTGCGTTAAGGCAAGATTCGATTTCTAGTCTTTTTGAAGCATTGCACGGCTGCCTCGCCCAACATAATTAAAGCATTTGCGCTTAAGACTCCGAAGGATGTCGCGCGATACTATCTCGCGTTTGGTCATACGAAATGCACCCATTTTATGATGGTTGTACCCATTTTATGATGTAACTAGCTAAAATAAGGCCTATGCTGGAAAAACGTTGAATTCTGTGGCAAATGATCACCGCCGTCATATCGCGTTTTTAAAGCGGCAGGCTCGGGAAGAGATTCGTGGCGTCTGTGATGACCAAACATTCTGTGGCGACTGCATGCGTTAATTTCACCGCCACCTGCCCGTATTCGAGGACTGCAATGATGTAGTACGTAGACGCGTCTTGCACGCAAAGTCGTATGCACAATGTTCGATCTCGACGACGTGGCGTATAAAACATGGCGGCCATGACGTGATTGCAGCTCGAGCAATCCGCCTTTTTAATTTTTTGTGCTGCCCTCTGCCGTTTTGGTAGGGGCCGGGACAACCGGTATTGCCAGAAGCAAAGCCTCCGAAATGAAGACTTTTCCACTAAGGGAAGGGCGCATGAGCCGTGGAATCGTGAAAAAGGTTGATTGAATACGGCACTTGCAGAGCGCAAAATTGTAGCCTTTGAGATTTGCGGCTGTTATTCCGAGAAAAAACCGTCGCTGCAGGGGACGTGAGCTTCCACGGCGCGGCTGCATCCATGGAGATTGAGATGGACCCGCCACCATTGCTGCTTCTCGCAGTTCGTCAGAGAGAAGAGATTTTGTGAGATGATTTCAGGTCAATGTGAGTGTGGCTAAGCTGCAACGAATGCACCGAGCAAGCGCTGTCGAGACCCAACAGTATCTTCCTCTTCGCTTTCTGCGGCCGCAACGTTTTTTGTTTTTTTTTTCTAACAACGTGACATAATCGTAAGAGAGTTTAGACTCCTTCATCTGGCACAGCTCTCCGGATGGCAAACGAAATCGGAGCGGACGGAGCAAAAGAAAGGCTGGATGAAAGCGCGAAGAAAGTTGCCGCAGGATGGGAACAAGTGCAGACACGTCGGGTCAACTACATTAACGGGAAATGAGTATTGAAGCCGCTGGAAGTCCCACATTTCTTCTACTTAACGAGGAAAATGTTCCTGAGTGCTACATAGGGGTCAGTTGGTTTTAACGTATACATAGTATTGCGTAAAAGCACCGTAACTTAGCGACGGACTTTGCGCTTCGCTGTTGTGTGTTCATGTCCGTCCCTAGGTTACAGCGCTATTACCCAAGACAACATGATAGCTAATAATGGCATCAATAATTGAAAGAAGCAGGGGCGTAGCCAAGGGGGGGGGGGTTCAACCCCCCCCCCCCCGAAATTTTTAAGTTTTGCTTGCGTATATAGGCACGCACACATACAAACGCACGCACGAACATACATAAAGTATGGATGAACCCCCCCTGAAAAAAATTTCTGGCTACGCCCCTGGAAAGAAGGGCTATGTGTATACGTTGAATATCAGCTGCTGTGGGCCGTTAAGAACTAGTGAGGTGTTTCTCCTTGGCTCACCGTCTACAAACGTGAAAGTACTCGGAGTTGTCTGAAACACATTTTAGTTTTACAGACGACTGTAATCAAAAGTTCAGTGTATATCACCTAGCAACATCACATATCATGGAAGCTTCCAAAGCGCATGACAACAATATACGGTTTAAATCTAAGAATTTTCACATTCTTAGGAAACCTTTACCTACAACCTCTTCATAGGGCTTTGGTAAGACTGCACGCTTTTGTGATGAATCGGGCTGCGGCATCATTCTGCGAACGGCGTAGATCCCGGAGGGGGGCGGGACGGTCGCCACCGGTGTACGTGAGTGTCTCTGCACGAAGGGACTCCATTCAAGCGACGTCGTTATGACTTACGCCAAGTGACTTTTCTTTGTTTTACTTATTTGTTTGATTTATTTTTTTGTTTGTCGCGAACGCGGCGTCGTCTTTATACTCCGTTTCATACATCAGGTGCAATGCTGTGGAAACTATGCAAGAAGTTCGCTCAGCAAAATGTGCAAGTCCGCGCGCCTCGCGCTTGGATTTCGTCTTTGTAAAGGTGGCCTCCGCGATTGGCTACGCGCTATCGAAACTAATCGCGGAGGCCACGATACTAAAACAAAGAGACGCTATAAGCGATCCAGAACAACCTATTGACAACCGTATAAATAACGGCGTTTGTTTATTTTTAAGGCACAAAGCATCTTCATTACTCAGTTTTAAAACGAAAAAAAAAAAGTTTTATTACGGTTGGTAAAACGAACTATTTTTTGGTGCGAGCGCGTCCACTGCAAGAAGTCCCGCTAGCTTCCAAAGCATTGCAGCTGGTGTATGAAACGGAGTATAGCGAGGTGAACGGGGCGGACTGTATCAGCACGGATGCCGTCGAAGGCCTATTTTTGGGGCGGAAGGCAATAAAAAGCGTTCAGAACTGAACCGATTATTTCTAAACGGCCGATACGGCGGCAGGATGCGACGACCGAATCGGTGGAACAGCGTTGGTCTCACTAACCATGACGTCGTTCAACTAAGCGCCGCTCTTTCGGTGGACAGTGGTGGCTCGTACAAAGTGCGAGACCGGTCTGGAGAAAGAATATAAATGTCCACCTATTTGTGGCTTGCCTCCATAGGCAGCGCTCGAACGATGCAATATAGTTAGGAAGTTGGATTTTTAGTGGGACAAGCAGCGATGTGGTATCGATTACGGCAGTTCTTACCCGTAGTGAAGCAATACAAATAGCAGGAAAGAAGGAAGGTTGAGCTGGTTGGGAATGATTCGTCATAAACGAAGGAGTCAAACACGAGAGAAGAGATCAAGACAACGTAGGTCTCCGGTGTCCCTCTTTGCAGCCAACCTTCCTTCTGATAAACAGTGGGGTTCGTTACGTAGACGGGGGAAATACCTGCTCAGGCATACTTCGACAAAGTGAGGTTGCGGAATGGAGCAGTTGCGGAATGGAGCAGTTGCGGAATGGAATAAATGTGAGGTTGGGCGCTAAATTTTGAGTTGAGTAATGGTGCCAGCGTGAATGTTCGCAAACTCTATTCTGTGCTTAATATCTAATCTTGTCGGTGTTTTCGTTGTTAACCAAAGATATGTAGGCGAAATGGGGGCCCATGAAAAACTACTATTGAGACAGCGAAGGCTGTGATTGGTTGAGCCTCTTTTGAAGTGAAAGCCCAAGGTAAAACGAGGTTCAGTTTTCAATCACGTTTGCTACGGACAAGTTCATAATGCATTGCTCATACGGTTACAGTACCGTGTTCATACACAGGAAAAAGACAGGTTGGAATGCCCACTTCCAACTAACAGGTTTTTATTGAGGCGAAAGCCTTGGATGCCTCATCAAACGCGGTAACTGTCGGTGTCCCTCGGTGCCGGCTTCAACACGAGTGATGCCAAATACCGTCATCACGCGATGACGTCATCATATCACATCACGACGACGTCACACATCACCAGAATTTGTTGAGTCACTCTGACGTCACATGACCACGTCATCAATGGCACATAACGTGACGTCACATGATGACGTCATCACTTGACATCGTCGCTTGCTCATAGGTAGGCCGATCGCGGAGGTATAGTGCAAAACCAGGTGAGGTGCAGAATGCTTGCAGTGCCTCCGATCCAGGAAGCTGTGCAAAGCCACGTTAGGTGCAGAAAGCTTTCGGAGGGGGGCGGGGGAGGATCAATACATCGACTGAGAAGAAAGATGGCTTTCGCCTTCGAGTCGTATCAGGCGAATGCGTAAGGGACCCTGTGAGTTTTGGCCTGCACTTATTGAGGGACAGCCTGCGAAAGCCAATATCAGACAAAGTACGACAAAAAAAAAAAGGAAAGAAATGAACCAACAAAAAAAGAATTTCGAAGGTCGCGACAGAAAGGGTGACGTCCTCCACGCAAGATGGATCACTTGCGATGACATCGCTTTTCGTGGCATCCACCAGCACTCGCAGTGAGTTACCGAGGATGGATTGCGCTTTCTCATTGTTCGCCAGGCACACTGCAGCACAGCGGTGCAACACCGGCGACGACGAATGCCCCTATCCGAACGAAGGTGGGACCATAGCACGCGGAACCCATCTACAGGTATAGCCTGGGCTCGTGTCGGCAAATGTTTGCACGGTATTCGTGCACTTACGAAGCGCTCCGGTAACAGAAGACATTTCAAGCTCTCCATTCCTTTCGGTATTATCTGGGTTTTCCCGGTTCTCTCCTGTCAGGATGAAGAACCTTTGAGTGTTGTTTGAACATGAAATAGAGTCGCACAGAGAAAGAAGTGCCGTGGACCCCGGTTTGGATAACGTCTTCATGCGTGGCCCAAACAACCGAGGCAAAGGTTTCGCAGTAGGAGGGACGCTCTAATCGACCAAGAGTCAGTGAACGAGAGATGTGTCTTAGCCAGAGGCCAAGACTCGACACGACCTCCATCAAGGCCTTGCATACCGCGACGAAGCTTGTTTGTTTCTTTCTCTGTGCGTACCTTTCTTTCCTCTGTCTCTCCCCTTTGCCAGTGCAGGGTAGCCGACTGGATAATCTCCCCGTCTTTCACTATTTCATTCCTTTCTTTCTCTCTGATGTCTGCTAGACTGTCTGTATGCACATTTTTGTCCGTGGGAGTGACGATTGCACTCTAAAAAATACACGCAAAATTGAGATGTGCAACGGGGGTTATGTTCGTTGTACGTCCGTCCGTCATGAGTAGTGGCAAGGTTGACTGCGGCAATGGTTTCGTGCTGGCGCGGTGGCAGTGGTAGTGGTGAATAAGAAAGACGCTTATTTCTGCAACCCGGCTGAGCGCGCAGTTAGAGGAGTGGAAGAAGCGAACGGAAATTAGAGGCCACCTTCTCGAGAAATGAAACACCGAGCGCCATGCCGGGGCACCTCTCTCCACATTAGAAAAGCCGGTGGGGGCATTGGAATCGAACCCAGTACCTCCCCCTCATTTTAGGCGGACGCTCTAACCACACGACCGTGCACCGTTGCAGTAACAAAGCCAGCCTATCCGTTTCCTACAGTGTACGTTATTCATCTTCTTTCTCCCAACGAAGAGTGGGCGTCCGCAGCCTGGGAGCGAGAATAGCCGGCAGTGCACGTCTTATCATCCGTCAAGCACGCCGACAGAGTAAGCCTGGACTCGAGGAGGCCACCCGCTCATTAATCTGCCCAACAACAATAACGCCCTTTATCTCTCTTTCGGATCGTCGGCGCTGCCTGTCTTCGTTCCTTGCGCTCAACGTATTCATGGCGTATAAGCAGCAGGCAGGGCCGTGTGTGTTTAGTCAACAAAGCAGAAATTAAATCTCGCCGTGACGGAGCGGTCGTAGGTTCCCCCTTCACCCTTGTGTCGAGTACGAAAGAAAACAAGCGCCGCTATGGCTGCGAAAATGAAAATGAAGCGTTGACGCGTGCTTCTCGCAGCGGCCTGTCGTTTGTCCCCCGGAGGTAAAGATGGGAAGTGAACAGTTCCTTGAATGTTACATCAGGTGTTCTTGGTTGTCATTATCGTCAAAAAACATGCGCGACCATAACCCTGCGCATTAAAAAAATGACGCGCAAGGTCCGATTGAGGGCCGTGAATCGAAGCCTCTGTATTTCCGAACGAGCGCGCCGTGCCTGCATCTCGTCGTTTGCCAATCGCGTCCCACGGGTATCGGGTTGCCGACTGAACGCAGCCGCGTATACATGCACACACATCTTGTTGATGCTGCGGCCCCGACGTGTCCGCTGCATGTGTGGGAAGTGGAATTTAAGATCTTCAAAAGAGTTTGGATTGTAGCGGAGGCTGAACGAGTAAGCGAGAAGGGCGCAGTGAGCATCAGGGGCGTAGCCAGAAATTTTTTTCGGGGGGGGGGGTTCAACCATACTTTATGTATGTTCGTGCGTGCGTTTGTAGTGTGCGTGCCTATATACGCAAGCAAAACTGAAAAATTTCGGGGGGGGGGGGGGGTTTGAACACCCCCAACCCCCCCCCCCCTTGGCTACGCCCCTGGTGAGCATACTTATGGAGAAATAAAGAAGGAAGTAAGAGAAAGTGATAGGGCGTTGCTCCGCCTTCCCCATGGTATATAGCGCAAGTAATAAGTTTTTCTTTATGTATGTACGATATGAGACCACTTGGCAGGGTCTTGCGTCGTTTCAGGTGCTCGATTTCAGTCCAATTTAGCGTAATTCTTGCCTTCTAACGAAGATTCAGGGGCCGGTCCTCTGGTAATTTCGTTAGGAGTGTTTATACGTTGTACATTTTTTTTTAATCTCTCCTGGTGACGATTTCGGTGATCCTGTGTCGTCCTTGCATCGTTCTTCTTTTTTTTTTCCTTTGTTTTTTCGCGAGCACACCGTTACTGCTCTGCGACATGGCGTCGTGCTGCAGAGGTAGTAGGTTCGATTACCTTCGCGGCAACCGCACTCCGAGAGGCCGAAATTTGAAAGCGCCCGAGTACCGTGTCCGTGCTCCATGTATATGTAACAGCGCACACTGGAACAAGAAAATCAAGCTGTCGAAATTAATCCAGATTCCCTTCATTATATACGCTGTGCCTCATAACCGGCTGTCGGGTGATGACTGTATATACATACGATGGTCACATATACACAGCAAGCCAGGCGATAAACCAGGCTAACATCTCCGGGTTCATCATTACAGACTGTTATCCCACAACCAGCCGCGCATTTTCTGGAAGTTAAACAGTTTTTTGTTTTGTTTTATGTGCGTATATCGACTGCAATACGCACAATACTACTTCAGTAATGTGGACTGCTTCAGCAGTGAAGCCACGGCAGCCGTTCAATTACGGGGCGAAAATTGCGGCGCGTCGTTATTCTGGAAACGAGGTTGCGCACTGTAAAAATCAGCGCGGCCAAATCAACACGTGCCAATGTGAACGTCCTTTTCTTGTTCTTGGGGGCCTTTAGTGCACTGCAGCATGCAGCCTGCCGTTCCGCCATCGCGAGCTTTGTTATACAAGTGGAACACGCGCTTGTTTGCACGGCGGCGCATGCCCGAAGCGCCGTTCGTTTTCTCGTCTCGTCACGTGCGCATCCCGTCGAAATAAGCGAAAGAAAACGGACGCCCAAAAACTTATCACCCGTTTCCTCGACGTCCGGGCGCGGCTGCTGCAGCCAACCCCTGCTCGCTCAAGCGGCGGGCGGCGCCATTTTCTTTGATGACCAACGCGCGCGCGCTTTTTCTTTCGGCCACGCAAGCTTCTTCGGAGGCCAAGCGAGGCCTCGCACGCATGCAGCCAGGAAGGCGTGCTAGGCCTCGATAGCGGCGTTTTCCCCTTTGTGCCTTGGCGCTTTCGTCGTCTGCTGCTGTTCGTCTGCTTCGAGTGAGCACTGGCCCGCTGGATGAACGGCATCGGCTGGCTTTGCCCCATTGTTTCTCGCCGGCTCCTCTTTGAGCGATGATAATGGCCGCGTGGCCCGGTTCGCCAAGTGTGACGTCAGAACCGTTACACTGTGCCTTCTGCCCGAAGAAGAAGCCTGCCTCCCTGCTCATGCATGTGGCCCAGTTCGTTGTTCCACGAGTGCGGCGGTCGACGAGACAGGCGCTCCTTGCGGGGCTTCCATGCATGGCCCCGTTTTCTGCGGGCACGCCTTGGAACTCCCGCGAGAGACGACACACCTGCGCCCGCCGCCGCCGAATCCGTTATGTGCCGTCTCGTGATAACCTGCGCGTTATCGCGGGGGGCTGTCACACGCGGCTTCTAACTATGCGTTGTCGGCTCTCGAGTACGACCGTGCGTCTTTGCCGACTATCAGAAAAGAATAATTAAATAACTACAATGCTATGTGGACGCTCTTGTCATGCGTTACCCCTGAAATATATCGAAGGTCGGCTAAAATGCTAACTAAATACTAACCGTTCACTCGCCACAAAGGCACTGACGTCTTAGTAAGTGTAGGTAGTAAAATGCTCTCGAAACTAGTAAACAAATAGATTTACAAGCATCTGTTTACTACGTTTTACTGGCTTTATACTTAAGAGTGTATGCACGGGCTCAAGTATGCACTTGGGGACGTAAAGCCCTGCCCAACACGGAGCGAGTGGGTCTTATCATTGAAGCGCCGTTCATTCGCTCGTGACGCAAGGGGAAATTTAGTAGTTCGGGAACACCTGCCAGGGCGTGATGATTACGGGCACTTGCGCGGTGTACAGAGCGCCATCTTTTCCATGGTGTTAAAAAAAAATGTGTCAGCCATTGTGTGCAAGCGTGCGTGTCCCTCAGGGACATTCAGGAATACTAAAGCCTTTTTCTCACTTCTTTTATCTTCACTGCCAGTGAATTCCACCTTTCTTTCACGGGGAAGGTATGCATGCACGTGCAAGAAGTGTGATATACGCCCCTGTATATAGAAAGGAGCTCACTTCGGGGTGCGGTCCGTCCTTTATTGGGCCGTTGCCGCACGTGCGCCGAGGTGTCGCGCGAAAAGCGGAACAGTCTTCTATTTGGCGTCGAACTCGAGCGTCGTAAACGTTTCCCGACTCAAAACTGGGTCAAGTTCGCCATCGTCGTGAGCTTCAAGGCACAAGATACGCGTTCTGCTGCATTATAACGCCGCGGAGCCGCGCCTTGTATTGTGGGAGAGTCTATTCGCACCTCAGCAGCTCGGGGTCACGTGACCTGTGCAGGAAACGTCACGTATGACGTCATACCACCGTCGTATAATTTGGCACCTCGCGTTACATAAGTATCGCTATTTTGTCAGTGGATCAGTGGTTGGCCCGTGTAACTGAGGGGACAGTATAACCAACGCAGTGCCGCTTCGCGGTTCTCATTATTTTGCCAGCGTCACTGCTGCCAGAGCCATGGTCGACAGCCACGTGCCACTCCACCCATCACGCCATACGCGACGTTTCTGCTCAGCTCACGTGACCCCGAGATTTGGAGATGCAACTACGTCGACCCTCTCCTACAATATATACTACAGGCAGACGAATCGCCGAAGCGTCTCTGGGTGTTGGCTATCTATAGGCATGGGCGTTGTGCAAATATTCGAAAATTTCGAATATCGATTCGAATAGCGGCTTATTCGATTTAGTGTTCGAATCGAACATCGAACCGTACAGCGCAGCATGTTACGTTTATCTCGGGAAGTTAGACATCACCTGCAATACGACCATTCGGACTCTCTGAATAATCAGTGGATGCCTCTTGGTTCCTAATGCTCCAGACAGACAGACAGACAACGAACTTTATTGCATCCTGAGGAGTTACAACCCCCTAACGGGAGGCCGTTGTAACTGCTGGCCGCGCCCACAGGACAGAACGCCGTGACGCTCCGCCCTTTCCTGGGCCCTCTGGATAGCCTGGGCTTGCTGTCGGAGTGCCGTGCTTCTGATGGCCTCCTCCCATTCGGCTTCGCTGGAGAGAAGGGTTTGAGGCAACGCGGGACATCGCCAGAGCATGTGAGCCATGGAGCAAAAGGTTTCACTGCAGTCGGGGCAACCGGGGTCAACGTCCGAGTACATCTTACTGAGAATGCCCCGCGACGGGAAAGACCCCGTCTGCAACATTCTCAGAGTAGCTGACTGAGCTCTGCTGAGCTTCGGTTGAGGAAGAGGATAGACTCTCCTGCCAAGTTGGTAATGCTTTGTTACCTCATTAAATGTCAGAAGTGGATCATTCTGCTGAGTCTCTTCCTGCCCCTCCGGAGCCTCCAGACCGCCGCGGCGCGTGAGTTCTCGCGCACGATCGTGGGCCAGCTCGTTGAGGTTTGGGAAGCCCTCGAGAACGTTCTTCCCCATGTGTGCAGGGAACCAAGTGATAAAATGAGAGCCGGGACAAGCCCTCTTCTCTAGAATGGAGGCCGCCTCTCGAGCGAGGTTGCCCGATTCGAAAGCTCTGATTGCCTCCCTCGAGTCGGTGTAAATGTAGGAACGCTCTGGGTCAGACAAGGCCAACGCTACCGCAATTTGCTCCGCTATACCCGGTTATATTTTTAATAATAAAATGTTGCATTCTGTAGGATGTCAAGAGAATTTCACAATTATAAAAACCGCCGCTTAATATTCGGAAAGTATCCGATTTGATATTTTTTCCCGCATTATTCGATTCGATCTCGAAGATCCCTATTCGCATGCCCCTGTATAAACCTACTGCAGCATCTGCGTGCGCCGTCGTCCTCCGGCCGGAATCCTAGCGCGGGCGTCGCCGCAGTTTTCGGAGGAGGAAACGGCGCTTTTGTCGGGTGATAAACAGTTCCCCCGGATGCGTTGAGCGTCGTCCGGTAGTTCAACAGTCGCGCCCACGCATCGCGTGACAAACGCCGTTGCTAGCGCATAGCGCAACGGCTACTTTATTGAGGTGGTGCCCTTTATGGCGCTCTTCTCTCCGAATCTCCATTGCGCATTGCACGTGCCGTGATTTACTCTGCGTGCTGCCTTTTATGGCTCGGTTCGCGGTTCGTCGCAGGTTCCGCATTTCCGAAATCGGAAGGGGCGGCATGGCATTGCGGCGCATGAGAAACGGGCCGACAATCCATTCAAGGGTAACGGAATTGAGGTATTTCGGTTGATGGGTACGTGACCTGATGCTTGATAGCATTACACGGGTAAGCAGAGCCGGTGCTATGGCTATCGACAACATCCGTGTAGACCAACTTCCATTGGTGCTGAGCTGCGCTTTTACTATATATATGCGTTTGACGAAGGTAGCGCCAACCCTTATTAAATACTTCTATCTGCGGAGCAGTTTGAGGGACCACCCTGTCGTTGTCTCATGTCTCGCGTTGGCGTCACGCAGGTCCCAAGTTTGATACGCATAAGCCGAGCAGGCTCCACGTTTGGAAGGCCAGCGCTGGCTTGCCCGTGAACGGCAGCGTCGCCAGAGGGTTAATTCGTCTCTCCGAGCCGGCGAAGCGACAGCGAAACGACAGCACCGGGAGTGAGACGCACCGCGCTCGGAGCAGCAAACGGAAGAAAAACAGCACAAAGGAGACCATAGAACAGAAAACAGATAATCGCAAAACAAATCACATAATCGCACAAAAAGAACAGAAAAGAGCAGATAAACACAAGGCAAACGGAGGCGAGTCAGTTCGTATACAGCTTGCACTTGTGGTGGAAGTGGCTTCGATGTTTTGCTGAAACGACTTCGCTCAAGTTGCAATCATACAGCAGCGCGTGCTTGGGCTTTTGTGCAATGTCATTCACTTCTGAGCGCTTCCTGTGGAGTCTCGAGAAATTCGGCGAGAAGTTCTTTGACACCGACGTTGTGATGCCTGTGCGACCAGCGCAGTCACCTTGGCACAGTGCCCGTTGCTCTTTCACGGAAAGGCGGCAAGTCGTGGGGCAACGCAGCCGTTTCAGTGCCACCATTTCGGCGTGCCACCCAGGAGGGACGATACGTACGAATGAGTGTCCACATTTGGTGCTCGTCTCTTCCGTCGTGTTTGTTTTGAGGCAAACTGCAAGGAGCATGCTCTGGTCGCGCATGCAGTTTACACACAGTCGATCGTGAAAGTTCCCAACCATTCTGGCGCGCCCTGCGCCGAGGGTGGCAACACGTGTTAACAGCTTTTGTGAGTGAAGCCCGGTCACGTGAAAGTAAAGAAACAAGCACGTGTGGCAATATAGAGAAGGCAGAAAGAAACTTGGAGGACGCTTGAGCCTCGCCTTCAGGAGTAGAACGCGATAGCGTAATCGGGCCCCGTGCGTATCGCGTTCTCAATTGTCTTCGGTTCTCGGTGCATGCCTCAACCGTGCCGTAAGGAAACGAACGACTGTGCTCGTACCATTGGCCGTTTCAAACTATCCTAGAAGGGCTACTGCAAGTATACAGTTGTTTAGTGCCCACTACGCCATAATTCATCCTATTGCGAATCAGCGAAGGGCCCACTATGCGTCCTTAAGGCAACACGCGATAGCTACGCAGCTGCTCACTTTGGTGATGCTTTTGCAGCTGGTGATGATTAAATATGTCTGAGCGCTTTGTAATGGGTGGGCCATTAAAACACCCAATCGTTGCACAATTCACATGTTTTGACACCTGGCGTGATTCTACGCTACTTGCACGTAATATTACATGCGTAAAAGAGACTCCTTCCACTACGTGACATTCGTATAGTTTTTTTTTTTTTTTTTCCGAAGCAGTTTGAACGAATAGCATGCTCTGTTGTAGAACACCTGCTTGCCACGCAGACGGGTTCGATTCTCACTCAAACCGAAGATTTTTATTATTTATTTTATTTGAATCTTTCTCAATTTTTCGGTCACGGACAAGATGATTTTTCGCTCATAACCAACTACGCCGACACCGACGCCGGAATTTCTGCGAAACGAGCTCTAACTCTATCGCGTTAAAAAAAAAAAAAAAAAAAAAACTGTCAATTTCACTCCGCGGATCGAACGTGACGTGGTTGTGTGGTGCCCATTGGCATAAAGCTCACGTCGGTAATTCGGTCCGTCTTGAGAACGTCTGTGGACGCATCGCTAAAGCATCTGCGTACACGCTGTCCTAATCCTAATTATTCTACAAAGAGCACTACTAGCACTAACGGTACACGGTGAACGCTTGTGTACTGTAGAAACGGTAATGAGGAACACGGTGGGCCTTGTTGACTTGGACCAGCTGCGATGCCGTAATGCGCATATGCCAAGTTTAATGTTCTCCACCCCCTCCATCAGGATGCTGCGGCCAGGAATCGAATCCACGACCTCGTGGATCGCAGCAGAACCAAGCCGCTATACACCGGGTCAGGTCGCAACGCTGAATGTACGACTCTTTCCCGCTCCCGTTTAGGCATGCAGGAGGCATCATCATATTAGGCGAACTCTTTCAGTGTCAAACATCTATTCGACAAGCGGAGAACGGCGCGAAGCTCGAGTAGTGGAAACGGTAACCCCGGTCAGCCGCAGAAGGTGAGGGACCTGCTTTCACTAAGCGCACCCCCCACACAGGCTTCCCCGTGGAGAAGCCCCGAAGAAAAAGCTGGCTTTCTTCTGCGCACAGGTCTCGCAGGCACGCGGCCTCCACGACCGAAGAAGCCGCAATCGGGGTCAGCTCCCATCGCGTTATGTGTCCGATCGAAATCGACGGGAACGGATATTCGCAGTAAAACAGCGCCCTGCGAAAACGACCGACCACGACGAGGAGAAGGACACACAAGGCGCACCAACAACTGAAACGTGTCCTTCTCCTCGTCTGGTCTGTTGTTTTCGCCGGCGCTGTTTTATTGAGAATATGAACCAACTAGCCCAAAAATACGTACATCTTGACAAGGAATGGATAATCTTTCCTGCCTTCGTGAGCGATCACGTCGATCGCATGCAGTGCGAGGGAAGCTGATTCTCTCGCTAGGGCTAAGGCTTGGGCAAGTTGGTTCATTGTGCAAAGAAGGGAAGACAGCGCTGAATTTTTGAACGAACACAAAGGAAGACAGACGACAAGGAATGGACAAGGAACAGCGCCCGCAGTCTTCTGTCTTCCTTTGTGTTCGTCCAAAAATTCAGCGCTGTTTTCCCATCTTTGCATAATTCTCCCGACTTTCTCTTGCTCGAACACATCGACACCTGTTCACACGCGTGATCTGCAAGACTGAACAATGCCGGCAGTGCGGATTTGCCTCGCAGATTGGGCCATTTACGCGCGATTTAAATTTGACTGCAGCAAATTTCGTCCGAAATCGGGAAGGTTCCTCGTAGTGAAGAAAGGCCGTTGTTGCTTCCCAATGGGAATCGCCGCCGTCTTCGCATACAGTAGCTCCGGAAGAAGATGCCGTAAAACCGTTGGACGCTTAAGACACAAACTTTGTGTACAAGATTATTTACGTACAAGATGGCCGCAAAAAGAATGACCCGCAGCGGGGCCTGAACTAGTGGTGCCGCGGTGTCCAGCGGGCAATATCTGGCCGCAAGGAAAAGCGACGTTCCGGCCCTCTCCCACAGCGCACCCCGTTCTCGTCATCCGGCCGTCTCGTTGGCGGGTGTCAAGGGGACACCGAATGTTTTCTCGTTGCCTGCGGTCAATGGCACCGGCCGAAACTGGGCAGGCAGTTCCAAGGAGCTCGGGAACACGCTGTGGCTCGGCGGCTCACGCCGGGCGCAACCTTACAACTGTTGGCGCAGGGGTAGAACTATCGCATAATTCTGAGAAGGCAGGCGAGCTGTATCACATTAGCCCCGTATCATGTGTAGATTCGAAAATTCACTCCCATGCGAATGAGAAAGCCCTTCAGCGCGGCAGAGTGCGAACGAATCGGTTTGCTGTGTCGCCATTTGTGCGTCATGTGATCGTGTGCGTGACCAGTGTACCTTTTATTTGTGGCACGTTCACGTAAGGACCATGTTATTATTGATAACAGCACGTGTCATGCATCATGCAGACTCTCGTCCCAAGTGCAGGGTAGCCAACCGGTGTCAGCGATGTTAACTTTCCTGCATTTCCCTTCTCTCTCCCGCACACGCTGCGCTATTGAACACTTTGGCGCCCTTTCGCCATGCGGGAACACTTGATCACACCATCATCAGCAACAGCGCCTGTCCTCGTGCCTTCGTCGTCAGTCGAGTGCTAGTCGTAATGACAAGACACCTGCAGTAAAATAGAAAGGAGCGAAGAGTTTGCATGTGACGTTTCGGGTGCACACGAGGGTCGTCCTTCGCTGCCCATTGTGCACACACGTTGCAGCGCTCGGCCATCGTGCCAGTGAACTCTCGCCGGACCGAGTGCGTTTTGCGGGGTAGGAAGCCCGCGAAGGCGCGAGGACGAGCGAGTCTGTCCACTTGGGCGGCCGGCCGCAGTCGCTCCTTGTTGCCCGGAATAGAAACGGGGCCCCATTACGTACGCTCCTTGCGCTAGGGGTCGACCAAATTAGTGCCCCTGGTTGTCTGCTCAACTGGCCACCTTGCTGCCCTGTCTATGCCACCGCCGAACGATTGCGCGTTTTGTATGGCAGCCTTCCTGACCTCCCGTAACCCTCCTTGTCGTTGGGTCTCTATCGTGGCGTGGATGAAAGCGTCAGCTCTGACGCTGTGGACATACATTGCAATGACTCGCGTAGCGGTTGTATGTATTTACACAGTACAGAATGTTTCCCTAACCAAATGAGTCCAACAGGCAATCAGGCCAGGGAAAGCACAGGGGACGCTAATTGTCGCCTCTAACTGTAGTGTACTAATAACGTAAATTGAAAGTAGTTATAGTGGACGAAAATTCACCCTTTCCGTCGGTGGGATCTGAACCCAAAACATTTGAATTACGCATTGGAAGCGTAACTCAAAGGCTGTGGGTTCGGATCCCACCGACGAAAAGAGCGAACTTTGTCCACTTTAATTACTTTCAATTTACGTTATTAGTACACTACAGTTAGAGGCGACAATTAGCGTCCCCTGTATTTCCCCTGGCCTAACTGGATTCATTTGGTTGTGTGAAACGAGCCCCTCGAAAAAATTCCCCTGCGCTGAGTCGCGCACCTCAGGACTTTAAAGTTTTGCGCCCGCCCGCCCGCCCGCCCGTCCGTCCGTCCATCCATCCATCCATCCATCCATGCATCAATGCATCCACCAATTTATCCATCAATGCATCAATCCATCCTTCCATCCAGAATGTTTTCCTCTGGCAGACAGCATAATTGTGCTCTAGCTCGATTACTCCAAGCGGTGGACATTATACTTGAACGGGAAATCAACATACGTAATTGTGTAGTTATCAAGAGTTCACGAATTTTGAATTATTTCCATTACGGCATATATTGGAATGGTAGCAATCGAGTTTACAAGGTGTGTCCACTTCGAGCGTATTCTCAGGGTGACAGCGGCTTCGAGATGTTTTATTCCCAAACTGTGCGACGAAATACATGCGCACACAAGTGCAGATAAACGGATCGGCCAGCAGGTGTTAGGCAGAAAAAAAAAAAAAAGACTGGCTTGCACCGCAAAAACTGCCGACTGATCCTGATTAACCGGAGCCGCGGAGGAGCACGAAAAAGAAACACCTTGGAGAACGCTCACTCATCCGAATGTTTGTGCCAGACATTCATGCGAAACATTTCAAGATCTCACTGGACCTATCTGCACTATATATAGATAAAATTTTTTTTTCGTGAATCTCTTGCTTGTATGAGTCACTTAAGATGCACGGTAGACCTCGAGAAATGAGAGTGATCGGGCTTTTATATTGCGTATTTCGTGTTAGAAACGGCGCAGTAAGGTGTTATACCGCATTTAGTCGTACTTTAGCCAACTTCGATTCTTATCTTACACCTAAAATGCGGATGGTGAGAAGCAGTGTAAGCTTTAACTTGTATAAATATAATACTTGTGTGCTGTATTTGCCGGGTAGCAAGTGCAGTTGCTGACTTAACAAAGACAAATCTTCTTGTCGAAACGTTGGCTCTAGTGGCATTCTTTGCTCGGCGACCTTTCATCACTTCAAACTTCCGTCTCCGTTTGAACCTATGTGTTGAGTTCAGTTATGCAGCACGTGGGTCTTTCGTCGCCAGGACACAGCGGATATCATAAAGGCGGCGGTTTTTCTCGACGGCGTCTCGAAAGCGTGTGCCTGGCTGCCAGCTGTATACCAGACTGGTGGCGCCGTTGCTAACGAGACGCTGTGAGGCATAAAACGTATAAGTTCAGACCGCCTCGATTCCGGAGCGATCGGGTTGCACGCGTGCAGCTTGGCTGGTGTGAGACGCGCACAGTTCAGTTCCCAAGGCGGTGGTTCAGGGACCTCCGCAGTGGCTCGTCGATCGAGAGAGAAGCCGTCTGCCTCGTTGCCGGGAATGCACTGCAGCAGCGCACCAGTTCCCTGTTAATTTTAGAGCAACACGACGCGTAGCCGCGTTCTGTTTTAAGAAAGCGAAGGTGGAGAGAGAGAAACATTAATTTAGACAGATAAGTTATTCTTTCAGAACTCTATTATCATTAATTTCGCCATCGTAGGTCAATTACTAAAAGAGAAATTGGTTAAAATTTCATTCTTGAATTTTGCGCCGAAATTGCAACGCATGAACGTCAGCATGATGTCATGTCATAAATTTGTCTTTTCGCGTATTTTGGACGCATTGGTTTAATGAAAATTTTCTGAAACTTGGTATGTAAAGACATTTGGTCCCTTAGAAGACAATGTAAAGAACTTTTACCAATAAACGATTACGTAGGCACTAGCAGACGCCGTCAGAATCTATGACGTCACAGTGAGCTGGTGCGGGAACTTCAATGCAGCGTCGCTACTTGTATTTTATTTTTGGGCGTTTTCTGGCTTATAGAGCGTCTGCTCGAGGTAAGCATGGTGCTTTCAGTATTGTGAAAGGGTAATTTACTAATTCGAGAAAAATAGTATTTTTTTAACACGAGAGTGTTTTATGCCGGGGTCCACCACGGCTACAATGACGTATTTCCGTCACGGATATGACGTTGTAAAATATACACTAATAGATTGCAAAGAAAAAAATTAGAAGTTCCGTTGACGGGAGTCGAACCTACGACCCCTCGTTCCACAGCGCGCGGCGCGAAACGACTCGGCCACAGAGCGTACGTTCGCTGCAGCGGCCGCGTTTCCGAAAGGAGCGCGCTGCTCACACGCAGAGAAGTAACAATTGTGACAGTTGTTAGTTCGTGCTCGTACTGTGCGTCCTTTCGCGGTTTCGTGCGTTCTTTCTGCTTCAGAGCGCGCTGCAAGTTTCTAGCTGCTTGCCGTTCTTTACGTGACAATACAATTTGCTGAGTTAGCATTCATTCGTTCGCCCTTGTGGCGAAACAATGCAAAATAAACGCTCAACTACCCCTGTGAAGACATGTTTCACTTTCGTGTTATACCGATTCCTATGAAAGGGGGATCAGCCATGTTTTTTTTATTTAGTGTCCCTTTAAGCTCGAAAAGACTCGGAAGAAGCGCACGTGCGTGCGGCAGCCTTTTGCCGGAGATGCTCAAACGAGAGATTTGCGGAGCTACATTCCAGATCAACTCTGCCTGCTGCAACACCACCGTCTCACCTTAGCACTGTGCGGGTCGGTACCAATGTATATTTTACTAACACGAAGATATTAAGTACAAAAAAAATGAAGGCGCGCAACACGAGTGCTGATTCACGACTAAGCTTTGTTATAAACCGCGCATATAAAAGGAATGAGCAACCATGCGCGAACAACCGGCCGATTGTTCATTTCCGTTATACATGCGGTGTGAAACAACAAACCTTCAGTCGTGAGTCAGCGCTTGTGCTGTGTAAGAGACGATCCGGACTAACCGTGCACTGTGGATTGAGAGAGAGATACACAAAATAAGTCTGTTATTGCTCTGATCGAAATCTGGAAGATCGTGGAAGGTTCGTTCCAGCATTAAACTGCATTTCTACAACAAAATGCAGCCAGCCGCTAATCAAAAGGCTTGTAGCAAGGTATGCGACCAGGTTGTATGGGAGGGGTGCGAGCGCTCGCACCCCCGGTTCTGTAACTGACGCCTCTGTGTTGCGTCTTCCTTTCTTAGTACCTATTGTCTTCACGATGTTAATAAAATATGCATATTGTTTTGACCGCAACGAAAACTCGCGTATATATACTGTACGAAGGCAAGCCGACGCTTATTCACAACCGGAATCCACTGCCTCCTTCTCCTCCCACTGACCGAACCGAGCGCTCGTCAGTCCAGCACGAAGGTGGTCGAACCCGTGTCCACGCAATGAGTTTCATTTGCAGCACGGCAGCGATAGACACGCTACGGGAGACGCTCTGGAAACAGCATCGCGCACAGCGTTCGCGTCGGGAGCGGCGTGGGCAAGAAAAGAAAACGGCGTTCTTAGGAAGAGGCCGCCCGTGAAGCTTTCCCACGCAGTAGTAGCAGCGGCAGCAGCGAGCGGCGAGATGGAAGAAGGGAGGCGTGATGTTTACCGCGTTCGCTTGCACGAACACCAGTGGCCCGTGCGAGGGGAGGCCGTCTCGTTTACGAGCGTCTCGGTATGCAGACTTCTTGTGTGCGAGGACGCGTGAGAGGTAGCGTGTTCACCGTGTCACGTGTCTGCTCCGCGACGCCCTCGAGGGCTTCCTCAGAGGCCGCCGTCACCTCACCTGGAGTCGAGCCTGAGAGCCGATTGGGTCGGTGGATCGTGTATGCCACCCACTGTGACCTTTCACTCCTTGTCTTTGTTCCACATTCGCGTCGTTCGTTGACTGTGTTTGGTCTACGTGATTAATTGATTGCTTGATTGATTGACTGAAGAAGCTTTGGTTCCATTATGGAAAGGCTGTGGTTCCGGTGCACTTGGGTGCACACTAAGTGGACTGTCCATTTCAGCATGCTCTGATTGGCTCTACCTCGAGTACAGGCATGCCGGTGACCAATCGTGACCGCGGTCTCCGATCTCCATCCAATCAGCGCACGCTGAAGTGGCTTGTTCGTATAGACGCTTACAGAATACCACACCAAGGTCCGATTTATGGCCACTGGGGACGGAGATCCGTGGTGCCTGTCTTTATTATTATTTTTTGAATCTGCCCAATCAGAAGCACTCGTTAATTGCCGGCAGCGCGCTTTGCTCGTTAATTACTCCGTCACTGATCAATTCCACAAATCGCAAGAACAAAACGGCCAAGTCGCATATGCGCGCATTTTGCAACGCGTTAACTCGTAGCTCAGCCGAGTGACACGCCGTAAAAAGGCTCGGCGGAGAACTCAATGAATGGAGATTGCATGAAGACAACGTTGCTGTTATAGCAGCGGATAGGCACCAGCTAAGAGTTGGCCTACGCTACCAGTCACTTATCCAGCGTTAGCCGACTCTGGCCGACATAATCTATCTTAGCCATCGTCATCATTTAGTAAACTCTGGTCGACATCATTTACCATGATGTCGACCATCATTTACCCTTTTAGTGAGCATTAGCAAACATAGCCAACGCAGTGCCAGCCTATCCGGTGCTGATAGTGTTCGAATGAATGCGGTAGTTTGATTCGGTGACAAATATTCGTCGTCAGTATGTGAAACGACCTACGACATTGCGTTAGAAGCAATGGCGTGAAATATGCGGAGAAGACACGATTCTCAATGAGATCTCACGGCGCACGCGACTCGGCGCGCCCTGCTAACAGGTCTGACCACAGCGTGGTGCTTCGCGCGGGTGTGCGCGCGCGTAGCCAGCGCACGTGAGGTCGTCGACCCCGCGCCGGCCCGATCCATTTCCGCTGGTCCTCCCGGGCGTCGATCGCCACGAGGACCGCTCAGGAGGTAGCTCCACCGAAAAGGGCTGTGGGTGCACTGCGCTTCCTGGGAAGGCTATGCTTACAATGGATTGGGAAGAGCTGAGACGCTGCATGTCTACATGGACTTGAGGGCCATCGCGAATTTGTGCACGGGGTACGATACAACCCAAGCAAGATATTTGTTTCCGGAAAGGACGAGATCATTTGTTTGCAGACATGCGCACGAGGCCCCACCCTAATGGAGAACCCCATGTTTGCGCATTCAACTTTATTGCATGCCTTAGTTTAGGCGGACAGCCGCTTTTTGTAGCAGCAACAACCGCATCCACGATTGCACTCACAGATAATGTGTGGCCAAAGTACCCTTTGCAACGGGTGGACTTAATGAAAGTAGCCCAGCCATCGGCGTACCTTACATGGATGGATGGATGCTATGAGCGTCCTCTTTATAACGGGGCGGTGACATGTCTGCCACCAGGCTCGAAGGATAAAAAAAGAAAAAACTTCCTTGTTTCAAGGTGGCTTAATACCTTATCTACACTGATTAAATCTATGTTATTCCAAAAAAAATATAAATTCACGGTCCATCTCTCTGCCTCTTAAGGCAGAATGACCTTGTTTTTCCCCATTATTTATTTTTGTACTTTATCTCTGCTTTTCTGCCACTAATACTCTAACCGTCTCTTACTTATTTCTATCGCGGACGTGTTCAGCTTTCCATTGTTTTCCCTAAAACCCATAACTGGAGATAACTTTTGCGCCATCTCGCGGGCATTGTGTAAACGATTTCCTGCGGCACCGACGCAGCTCAGCTGAGCTTGAAGGCGAGATTCAGGGAACGAGGCCGCGTTTTCGGGGTTTGTACATGGAGGAGTAGACCCATCGCTCTAATAAAATTATGTTGACACAGTGACCCCCCACTGTTCGCTTAGGTGCGGCCTTGGAATCATCACAGTAAAACCTCGCATGCCCTAAATGCACACAGCCGCAGTATTTCCCGTGCATCTGTAATTATGTCCTCCTTGTCGGCATCGGTCCCAGTGCGAACCTCGCCCATCGTGTTTCTGCCTTCGTCACCTTGATAGGCACGCCTCACCCTGCCACGTCAAACTTTGTCTTGCAACGTGAGCCGCTGGATTCTCACCACAGCGACGTCCCGGAAGCACGGTCATTACGATCTTTTCGCATGCGCATATAATTTTTCATCCGCGGTGTATCGTAACCGGCGTGCGAGGTTTCATTCGACGTATGTATTATGCCTTCTAAGGGAGTGGATATCTAGGCGTATGCGTGTTTCTCTCGCAACGGCTTCGATAAGTGCTATCAGTATTCATTGAAATTCTAAGCCTCGGACATTCCCTTGTTTCCTCCTTCATATCACCGTCACGCGAAAGTCGGCCGAATAGCTTCGGGGGGCCGAATGACATCGATGGCTCGGTTATCACCACCTCCGAGTCTCTGCCAGGTATCTTGTATTCCGGCCAGCTTCGACAAGAATGGACTTCCGAACAGCGAGGCCACCTGCTCCCAGGGATATATCGAAGGCTGCACCAAGGATGCCTGCAACTAAGGCTGACTGGCTCTTTCGCCTTGCTTCAACCCCGCCATTGCTCAATTTGCCTTTCTGACAGACAGTTTATTTCGCATTCAGTCGTTGCGAAGAAGGCAAAATATTATATTTAATATGCTATAAACTATAAGCACAGAGGTGTTTTTGTATTTCGCTCCTAATCAAGATTCTGCCGCCGTGGCAGGGAATCGAACCCATGCCCACGTAGAGCTTGCCAGGGTAGCACCTTATCCATATACCACCGCGGGTTACCGGACAATGAGACAGAGTGATCGTTTTAGTCCCACCCAGTTGCCCGGTTGTATCACATAGTCGGTAATCCATATTTTAACACCGGAGGGTCGACGCTGTTTTCTGCGGAGTGCCAGCGACATTGGGAAAGTCCCACTACTCGCCTCCGGTTAACTAAAAGTGAAGCTGTCGATAACGCTGGCGTAGGCGCTGCAGAAATTGCTCCGCTGCACACCTCCGGTCTGCTGAACGGCATGAGCAAAGTCAAACAATGAAATAACAATATGACGCCTCCGCTGTTCAAGCGGTCTTTGCGAGTCAGGGAAGCTGCTTAAATTTTTCTGGTCTTCGTTAAGGAGCCTTTTCCAGGCCTGCATATGATCTAGATTTTTAGCCAGGACCATTGCTACGAAACGTCTCTCTCGCACCGCCGTCTCGTTTCCACGTGCATGTAGGAATACACTGCCAAGGCCAGGATACTGAAGCGAGAACTCGCATGTTCCACTTCGCACTTGTCTGGTGTTCGCACCAGACGAGGTCGTTGCCGAAGACGTAACAAAAAAAAGAGCACGCGATATTCTCGCGGTCTTATAGTCGCGTAACGCAAGACGCCCGTGCAGCTCTGACGCGTAATTATACCGCCGCGCCCCCTTCTAACGTAACGCCGCTGGTTTCTTCGAGGCGCATCCCCGAGCTTTCGCTGCCTGCAGTACGCGTGTAATCCCCATCGCACCGAAAATAGAAGGGGGTGATTACTCGGTGCCTTATTACTTCTCCTCGCAAGGTGTACGACCCTCGCGCTTCGGTTGCGTGAAATGTGGAGCGGCTACCGTGTCGTCTACACGCAAACAGCCTCCCTTGAGAACTTATTTTTTTTCCTTTCCTTCGCGTTTGGCTGTCCCTCCATGCAGCACGCGTATAATGGCCGCAGCGCCACGTCGGTCGTTGCCTGTGCTCGCGTTCTGATTACCGCGCGCTTGGAAGTTCTTTTTCTTCTTCTTTGTTTTTCCTGGTTTGTGCATCCCCGTCGTCGCTTGTTTAACTTGTTTTCTTCCTCGGCGTTTCCTACTCGGCGCTGTCCGGCTCTCGCGGATGCTTTTCAAGGTCATTTGGACGAGGGTAATCGGCGTGCCGAGATTGGTCTTGGCGCCGACGACTGTGAACCACTTCGCGTCGCAGTATCTGCGTCTCTCCGCTTTTTTTTCCCCCTTTTTTTTCAGCCCTCTGTTCGTCCTCTAATTCGTTGGTTCTCTTCTTTTCTTTTTCTCGCGTATACCCCGGTGCATTGGTCTTGCGTGACCTTCCATGTCTGATCCTTTCTCTTCCTCGAAGAGGCTGTGCCACTCCGTTCTCCACGTACATAGATCGCGTATTGCGCATTTGGAGCATATTGTGCATTCGGAGTGAAACTGGCGACTTCGTCCCTCATCATCATGTCGTGGTTTTGGAACGTTAAACACTTATTATTGGCGACGTTGGGAAATGAATGAAGTAGCACAGCTACGATGTCAAAACCAAGCACGTGGCAACGAGCCATGACTTCGACAGCGCGAAGATAATAGGAAAAGAAGAAAACGGCAAGGCTTTTTCCGAAATCCCGTCACATTCATACAACTAAAACACCCTCGATCGCAGTTCGGGCAATCTACCCCCGATATACACTCGATGCTTACGTCACATCATGAAACCCATATAACGCACGCCACTCGAAGCATTTCTTCGGGAACAAGGCCCCCCGTAATGGGACCGAAACATATTTTTTTATTTTATTGTTTTATTGATTGGTGCGCGCTTATTGTTTCCCGCCATTTGGGGTCTCATCCGGCCTTGTTCGCACGTTCTTCCATGTGGGACCCCACATGCCACGCGTAGTGCCAGCCACTAATCAAAGCTATACAGTCGAACCACTTCTGCGCCGCTAATCGCTAAAACGTCCTCGCTACAATCGATTACATCTCCTTCAGACGTAACCAGCTTGTCGTTGCATCGCATCCCAGCAATGATCATGGCAGATACTAAATGGTTCGTTCCCTTTAACAGTGGACAGGGCTATATGTTCAGTCTGACGAACGAACTATAATCCTCGCCCCCTTGTAGATGAACAGGTCAGAAAGCTGTTGCGTGCAGAGAACATTTCCTATTGCGGCCTCACTTCCGCATCGTCCTTCTTTCGTTTAGACAATCTGTGCGCGCCTTCCAGAGGAACGAGTTTCGTGTTTAGCCAGCAGTCCGATGGATCAGTTCGCGTGACTAGCCTATAGTGTGGAACAAAATGAGCGCAGTCTTGAAACGGCTCCACCCTGCATATTGAGCGGCAGGACATATAGTGTATAGTATAACCGCTATACTTTGGAAAGCAGCTTCTGTTTGACGCCAAACAACACTGCCTTTGAAAAATGAAGCAGAAAAGCTGCTTCGCTCTCGAGCTGGTTTTTTCCGCATCGGCGATGCCTGCGTCTCGTAGCCCACTCGTTATCTCTGCTTCCTTCACAGGCGGCGTCGGTTTGGTCCGCGGGTCGCGAGAAAATTCAGTGCACGTTCGGCGCCGTTCGGGTGAAACCGAGCGCCACTACCGTGGTGGCCGCAATACCGAACGGGCCACCGTGCACGCCGTCAGGTCTGTTTCAGCGAGAGAGGAAAATCTTTAAAAAATACATATAGCATACGAAAGCTTCGAGCTGGGCGCGATTCCAAAGGAAGAGAAATCGTTTCTACGGAGATGTTAGGCCATGCGTATAAGGTTCTGCGTAGTGCGTGCCACAGTCTGCTAAATCACAGAGACCTACTTGCACCTCAACAGCTCCGGTGACCTGCGCAGAAACATCACGATTGACGCCGTACCATCGTCTTCATTCTCAGCCTGCCCACTGCAGGACGAAGGCTAGCTCTCCCAATGATCTCCGGCTGATTACATTATTTCCCTGCGAACTCCTTGATTTCGTCACTCTCAGCCTTCCTCGACTTCCGGTCACCGATCTGTTGCTGGCCGTCGGTTGTCTGCCCTGTGTACGCCAGCCCCGGTCTATTTGTTTCGCTTGATGTCAACTAGGATATCTACAACCCCAGACCCATTCTGCCGTCCTCCGATCTCACAATGTTGCTCCTATCATTTTTCGCTCCATTGCACGCTGCGTGGTCCTCAACTTTTCTCCAGCTGCTTTGTTTAGCCACCGCCATATAATTTGAATGAAGGGAAAGGTTCTGCCTGGCGTCGTATAAGTACCGCTATTTTGCCAGTGTCACTGGTTGGCCCCTGTCACTATACGCCGTGCTGCTCTACCAATGACGTCACACGTGGCATTTCTGCTCGGGTCACGAGACCCCAAGCTGTTGAAGTGCAAATAGACTCCCTTGGGCGATCGGCGCTGCTGTGACTGCAGTACCTGGCTGCTTACTTTGGAAACTGGGAAACCCCGCCACGACAGCGTCTAGAGCCGATCGGAGAACGCTTAGCCACTCTGTTATACAATCACAGCTGGACAAGATGGCGGACGCATGGAGGAATGCGATAGTGTTTAGAATAGTGGCTCCTGTCGACGACGACTATAATGATGGTGATTGAGATGTATGGCTCCACCCCGTGCAACTTGTGCGCAACTGTAAATCACTTCAGCCAGTGTAGTATATGTGCATAAACAAAATGATGGAATTATATATATACGTACACAGACGAAGTGTGCATATAGACCTACCGCCCTCGAAGGATACGCCTGGTAAATTAAGTCTCCATCCCTCTCCATAAAGAATATGCGATTCTAGCGATATGCCGTCAGCGCTCAGATTGCGTTTGCGCATTCATACAGCGCAACAAAAATGAAAACGGAATGTCCACGCATGTGTCGCGGCCTCTGTTGGCAACGTTAAAATATACAGCAGCTGTCTCGTTATACGCAGGCGTCGCATGCCTTTTGCAGGACGTAAGGTATACGGCGTCTTAGCTTGACACAATCTCGAGCGGAAATTTGGCGCACCTGCAATTTTTTTTTATTCTCAGGTCATTTTACATTCAGTTCAGGAGATGTTCGGTACAAACAGTTTTGCATGCGTGAACGGCCGCGTGCTACTTCGCTGCTGAATTGTCCGTGGCTCTACATATTTACCGGCGTAATTATTGGGGACAGATTCTTCAGATCAATACGCTCTGGCCGCGGGCTCCTTCGAGGTTTGTAATCTCACACGGATATAGGCTTTTTTAGAGTCTTTTATCTGCGAACAGCATCGGGGCCGATGCCGTCAACTGCCAGCGCGTTGCATGCAGCGCGGTGCTGGGGCCGTTTATTCTCGGTAACGACGAATGCTAACGAGTTCCAGCCGAACGGTGCCGCGTTAAAAAAGACGAATATTAATAGCGAGACAAGTACAAAAATACCGAGATTGAACACGATGCAGCGCGATGGTTTCCGCACGAAAGCAGGCGTTTTGTGGGTCTGTGTGGTTCACGTTTCGCCGCCGGCTGCAGCCACGTAATATGTAAGCACGTTTTCGGGACGTGTCTGCGTACGCCGGTTCAAGTCGCGCCAAACGAAGTACGTTTTTTTTTTTTTTTAATTGGTGCGTTTTACAGGAGAGGTTGGCGCTGACTGCTCCTTTTCGCTCGAAAAAAAAAAAAAAGAGAAACAGAACCCACAATAAAGATTCAAGAAATAGAAAATCAAATCTGTAAAGACGTGAGATATCGCAAACGTTAGCTCGTTTCCAGTGCAAATTGTCCGAGGTGTATGGGTTACACATCACCGGGCCAGAACTGCCATTTTTTACCATGCATGGATGCTTAATAGCAGGAGCATAGCCAGATTTTTTATTATTTTTTTTTGGTGGGTGGCTTTAGTCACCTTTTATGTATGTTCGTACGTGCGTTTGTATGTGTGCATGTATATATATGCATGCAAATGAAAGATTTCGGTGGCGGGGGGGGGGGGGGGGATTGAGCTACCCTTCTCTCCGGCCTTGGCGATGAATAAGATCAGCACTTACGCTTAGAAACGGCGAGACAGAAGGGAGGAAAATTTCCGAGCATGCAGTTTCCGACACCAACTGTTCAAAACTATGGCGTTGGCATATACAGACGCTTATGAATACCAGCTTACCTTCGAGGCTGCGGAGTTTTTTCGGCAAGCTCGATGGAGCTCAGCTGCAACTCGGCGCCCACGGTCTACTGTGGGAGCCTTTACGACGGCACTTTCAAACATTAACAGGGATCGGAAAAGTATTGAGAAATTTTTATTGCCATGTGGTGTTGACGCTACTTCATGTACCATGGACAACGAATAGTGAGCGCGAATGTATACATACCTCGCATTGAGAGTTCATGCTGTCGTAAGCGAACGGTCAAGCACTATATCTGATAAGATGCGTGATGTGACACCATGTCGCCTCTTCGCGTATACATCAGACCGATATATTCAAGGCTGCCTGTGCACGCCGCGACCCGCTGAAGTACTCAGTGGCATGCAAAAATAGCTGAACGCCTCGACCGGTCAAGTGGAGCTGTTTGTGCCACTTTCACATAGCTGGCTATCGTCCAAGGCTACGAGAACTGAAAGAAGAAAAATTTAGCGAGAGAACGAACGTCGCAGAGGCAGACATGCAGCTTCCACGATACGTCGAATATATAAGCGGCGCCCTCCTTGACCGCTTAGAGATATGGAGTCAGCCAAACGTGAGCATAATTGATTATTGATTCCCTTTACTCGGAGATAAACGCACGAAGCCAGAAACTTTTCTTTTTCGGAGTAAGCAGAGGCGGGGCTGAACCTCCCGTGTACGATTTTGCATTCTCCTGGCTACGCCACTGACGCGTACTCCACATCAGGTGCAACGCTGCGGAGGCTAGCTAGACTTCTTGCAGTAGGCGCGTTCGCACCAAGAAGTATTTGTTTTTACCACCAAGAATTACTTTTTTGTTGTTTTTGTTCCATTCTTTAACGTTCTTGCTAATCTTCTTCCGTATTACTCGATAATCTTGAATTGTATTATTTGCGATTTTCTGGTATACCGGCCGTTGTATCGATCTGTATTGTTGCTGCATACTTGCCATTCTGTTCAATTTGTCCTGCACTCCGCCTTTTCATAGAAAATATATGCTTAAAAAGTTGCGCGTAGTGAAAGTTAAGTTTGGTGTTTCTCTATATGAGGAGATTCTCTGTTGGAGCTCTTCGCACGGTATATTCATAATGAGAATAGATTTTATTGTGACTAAAAAATTACATATGACGTTAATACGAACCTTTTTCAAGCTAAAACACTAAAAAAAGAAAAGGTTATATCAGTTCATAGTATACATCGAGTGCAAAGAACTGCAGCTGGTTTTTAGCTTTAATACTTTAACTAAGGAATGGAAAGCGTGCAAATAATAAGCATACAGGAAGCGTTGTGGGAAACTGAAGTCGTACGGAATTATTGCAAAAGAGCGAGAATAAAGGTGGGTGAGGGGATCTGCGGCCAAGTAAACAGAGGTATAATATACTAGCGGTTCTCGATGGAGGGAAAGAGAGCAACTGTCAAACACTTCCGAGCGGCGCTTCCCGGCCTGTATCTTATTGGTGGGCGCCGCTTCGGAGGCGAGGTGGTTATCCTTGGCCTTGGCACGTCCTCCTCGCCTCCTCGATCGCGCCACACGTGGTCGTTCATTGCGGAAGGAGTCCGTCTCGCTGGGTGTACCGCCTTGTGTACCTTACGTATACTGACTGCTCGACGTCACAGGTTCGCCTGCCTCTTCGAGCGCAATGGAAGAAGCAAACGTCTGGAACTTCGGGCGCCGCAGCAAATGGTACCACACGCTTCATGACACGTCTTTCGCCTGTCTTCCTGGACAGCTGTTGCGTGCCGCGCGCAATAAGTAATCGAATTCCATAACTACTTTTTCGTAATCATCGTCTTTCTGTCTTTATTAATATAACCTAAGCTCCTCGATATTTGTTCTTTCTCCAGAATTTGTTTCACCGCCGATGTTTCACGCGGCTATAGGCTATTCTGAATTCAAAGTGGAACCTTACCAGTGATCTATACTGCCGAAATGTCCGGTATTGTAGTGTAACGCTCGTTCCGCACTTTTTGCTCGTGTGAGTATTCGACTTGCTTTATTGCTTTATTTGGAATAATTATTCGACGAATGAAAGCTTCAAGACAGACCTATAGTCGGTGCTAACGTCCCGATTAGCATAGAATTAGACGATGGACGGAAGCTCTAAAGGTGCCAATTCGTCGGCCACTCGGAATAGCGTGGTAGGGTTGCGCTTCGAAGACAGGTACAGAGTGAGACACGGCTAACTACAAAGGTCAGTTGGCACGTGTGCTTTACTTTGTCACCGTCTGCGGTGACAAAGTATATATGTGAGTAATTAATGAGAACTTAATAAGAGAGAGGGGTAGCAGAGCGCGAGCAAGCGCGTACAGGATCCGCACATATATACGCTCATACTGCACAAGCGCCTCGGAAAATAAGACAAACGTAGGAAGTTGGCGCTGTGTCCGCGTCGTTCCTTTCGGTCATTGTTCTTGTCGTCCCCTATGAAAGGGAACATGAATTCCCAAGCATACGCCTTACCGGCATATTGCAAGGTGTTGATCAGCACGAAAGGCGAAGCCACGAGAGAACACGCACACGCAGGAACAGTGCTGTTTTCTTTGTCTGTCGTGCTGATTGACTTTGCAAGATGTACCCACTTGCTCCCCCGGGCCGAGTCCGAAGAAGGAAAACAAGCTTCGCAACAGATGGAAAAACGAAAATGCTTTCTGGGGATAACGGTTGGAGGTAAACAGTTCTTGGAGTGCAGTATTATCGGCCGCCACTGTCATCAAAAACCCGCATCGCCATAACAGTGCAATTTTAAACAATGACGAGACAGTTCAAGTAAGTAAAAAGTATGGGGAATGCTTGGCGCCCCCTTTAGGGTGGGCGCCCGCCTGTGCACGCGTCCTACCGGGGACGTAAGCTCGCATGCTTTGTGCGGTAGCGTATAACTTTAAGCCGAACTCTTTTCTCTCACAATGCGCATAGCACTGCTGGCACCGCCGGCTTTAAGCGACGCGCGCAGTGTCCACCGGCTAGGCCAGTCTTTCTGTCATTGTGCATTGTCCGCGCTGACAAACGTGTGCCGCTAGACTGGCGTCGCAGATAGAGCGCGGCGGTGCCTTTGTGTGCGCCTGTCACGTGTCCAGCAGAGGAGGAGGACTGACGCAATCAGTCGGCCCGTTTTCGCTGCAGTTCCGGATCACGGGCTGCAGCACTGTTGCAAAGCGACCCGCTTCGTCTCAAGCACGCCGGCACGAAGCCAGCAGCGGATCGTGACCCGCTGCTGAAGCACGAGGGTTCGATTCCTTCGTACATGTACTACTCTGCTGCGTCGGATATCAACCGCTTATGCCTGACTCGTTAATAATGAACAGGCTTGCTCGCTAAAGCTAGTTTGATATACGAGGCAATTCGATATACCGGAACTCTCCTGCAACGAACCTAAGCGAGCTTTAGCGGAATGGCGGTGTGGGCTAGCTGGTACTTCACTTACGCTTGAGGGTTTCAGCGCGAATAATAAGCGCCATAACCCACGCACTTGATCGTTGTTTCCATTTGTTATTTACAGGCGCTGATCTTTTTCATTTCAGAGCAAACGAATAAGGGGCTTTCTAGGGCTCTTATAAATGAGGGCCCTCTTTTGCCATGGCACATTTACATGCACCCTTTCAGCACATTCCGTTTACTGGATAGGATCCCAGGCATTGTTTCGTTTAAGGGACGTCCTTGCAGTCGGCTCTTCGCTCCATCTTCGCTGTACCATTCTCGTGCTCTGCGGCTACAAGTTACCGCTCGGCCATCACGTGGTGAGAGCCCATTTCCCGTTTCCTCCGTATAATATTTTACTAGGCTTCAGGAATGTCGCCCAGTATTTTCCCCTCCTCTGTGACATAACGTGAGCGGCCACCCTTCTCCTCGCATGACCCTCTCCCTCGACGGGGGGCGGTCTTCCAGCCTGCTGTGCGCATCTGGGTTAGCGGGCGGCGCGCTCTCTGGCCCCAAATGGCTTCGACGTCGACTCGGCTGGGCCAGACGCGCCTCGACCACCGGCGCCTCCGCTTCTTCGCTGCTTCTCCGGGTGGACGTGCGGTCGCCACCTCACCGTTCTGCCCGCCAAGATGTACCGCTGTGCTCGCTAACTAAAGCCTCGACGAAACAGCACTTCACGTTTGCGCCATATCTTCCGGTGGCTGACTCGTGCGAGTCCCGTGCCAGTTCTGCGTAACTACATTCAAAATCGTAAACGTGCTCCTACCTGGACTACTTCTTTACGGCGTCGGCAACTTGTGCTGGAGTGTCTCAAGCGGTACTCGTGGTGTCCTGGAATATTCAATCCAAACAGAGGTTGCCAATACTGCCGTGACTTCGACTGTATCGAGGCAACTTCACTTGCGTTCGACCTCCCGGCGTCTGGCCTTCCCCAAACCCTCGACTGATTTCGTGTCGCCTCTCTGTAGTACCGCCTTGGTGTCCGTCGCCGAAGGTATTTGATCTTCACAGTGAGCTCGTGTACGCCTTACACCTTCCGACGTCGCAGAAGCTTCTCTGGTGTGCTACCATGCTTCTAGAAACCAGGTGACGCTTAACACGCTCACTTTTTCCTTCTGAGTATTTTGTGCGCACCTAGTGGCGTTGCCGTTTAGCCCTTGACGACAGCTGTGATTTTTTCATGCTGCGAATAGTTGGGTTCCTTTGGAGAGCGAAGGGACGATCGTGACGAGTGGTGCCGCCTGAATCGCGAGTGTGCGTAACGCGCGAGAGTGAGTAAAAAGTGCTCTCTTTCCTTCGTAAGGGCGGCAGTGGGGGGAGTTTCGTGGAACCCCTGGAAAGGGACCATTTCAACCTGCAATTTATAATTCACGCAAGTTTCATTCACAATAATGACGACGGAAGAGAATCACTGAGCAATCTGTTGCAGCGAAATCGAGGGTGGCCTAAGGAAGCTAGAGTTTTGCACTTTATTTATTCGTTTGCTCTTTCTACCTTCGACCAATGTTTCTGTCCCCTTCTTTTTAGAGATTAGGCAAGCGTTGTATTGGAGCTTTAGCTACCACGGTGGTACTACAGTGGTTACGGTGCTCGGCCGCTGACCCGAAAGACGCGTGTTCGATCCAGGCCGCGGCGTTTGCACTTCGATGGAGGCGAAATGCTAGCGGCCCGTGTACTGTGCGATGGCAGTGCATGTTAAAGAACCCTGGGTGGTCGAAATTATCCGGAACAATCCACTACGGCATCTCTCATTGCCCTAGTCGCCTTGGAAAGTTAGACCCTACGAACGAAACCAAGCTCTCTTCTTCCCCAAAGTTTTCTCGCTATCACTCGGATGTTTCTTCTAAAGCTGAATAATAATATCAACGATCACTGCGCTTGCCTGAGTTAAACTGAGTTGGATTCAGTACTGGCGCCCGTTTAGACGCTCGGTGAGGCAACCGCTTCCTTCACCGCCGTACAGCAGCTACCATAGGTGTAAACGAATATTTGCATGACAGTGCTATCAGTTCCAAAGCTGCTTGAGTGGGCCAACGAGCTGCCTCCTGTAGGCGCACGCATGCACGGCCTCGTGACGGCAAGCGTGCTTCACTGCCGAATCACCGTGCGCTGCGGCAAAACAAATGTTCCTTCTCGTTTTACGCTGTCTTGCACGCGATATAATTTCTGCGCAGCGTTGGACAAATCCCTCCAGCTGCGTGAAGAGGCGTGATAGTTATTTTAAGCGGATATGTGCGCCTCCTCGGCAATGCCTACTGCCCAGTCATCTCAGTCAAAGATGCGACGTTTAGAAGGAATAGTGCACGTCTCTGAGCCGAGTCAGGCCGGACACGGTTTACAGTGTCATTGCGCAGGTAATGCGAGGTTAAATGCGCTCAACACTTTATTTTACAACGGGACGTATCACGAGACCAATAACGACCAACAACGAGCCACGCCCAGTGCGAGGCCCGTGTTGAGGGGCATGTCTTCAACCACCGTGTCGCGACCCGTCGCATCAAGTTTACAACACCTTGGTGAAATGATGACATTCTACGCCAAGCAACGTTTGTCGCAAAGCTCGGCCTTGTTCCTCAAGTTTGCATATGTATGCCGCTGTAAGGCTTTCAGGAGGTTCATCGCTGTCATAATTGCTATGGTTTCTGCTACATATGTCTCTTCGCCAGATAGTGCCGTGTCAACCGTTTCTGAGGTCATGGGCGTTACCCGAATATTACTTCCGAGAGCCTATACACTACCATGCAACTGTGCATGCATGTTTGTCTGTTTGCGTGCAATAAATGTGTATATGCATATGTAAAATTATCGTACGAAAAATTCGGTGGGGAGGTTAGAACCACGCCCCGCCCTCATTCCATTTTGCCTGCGCTAAGGTACCTTAATAGAACAATGGTTTTAATTAACCTGCGCCACAATTTTGGCGCAGACAGCTATCGTACTGGGTACGTATTTAACTATAGTGACGTCCCACTCTAATTATAGTAACTATAATTCGAAACATTAACAGTCACGGTTTTGATTTAACTTTGCCTACACGGAGGGTATTCTGGTGTGCCACCTTTTAGCGCACCTGGGTGTGACCGTGGTGTGCCTCCATGCAGAAGCCTGTCCAAGATGATGAACGGGAACGGTTGCGGGGAAGCGGTGACCAGCTCGCTCACCTGGAGTGTGGGTCTGCTCAATGGCGCCCACAAGTACCTCACTGCCGAGACCTTCGGCTTCAAGGCAAGCGCATCCGGCTTGTTTGTGTCACAATAGACCATAGGGAATTTTTAGCTCGCAAAAAAACAAAGGGAAAATCAAAGCGTGCTCATGTTTTTTTTTTCTTTTTTTAGAGACTACATGCTGGCATTAAACATTAGGACACTGGCTATATGCTTTGGTGGTTTAGGGTTGCCACCTTTTCCAAAAAAAAGAAAAACGGCCCTTCGACGGAGGGAGGGGGAGAATGCGTTAACACGAGATTAATGTTGAACAAAAGACGCTATGTCACGTCTTCGGCAATGTAACATTGCTTTTCTTGAGCCAAATAAACCTAATGCACAAACAAAAACAGAACATTGAGCTGACCAACTAGTCTAATTGCTGGCATAAAAATACCCGTGATTGGAATGACGCTTCGCTTATTGCTGTGACTGTGCAGCACTGAAAGGGAACCGCAATACTTCGTCCATAAGGGTGTATCCACACGAAGGACCGAATCCGTCTTTTCCGCGGCGGACGGCGCATCACGTGACCCCGCGTCACGGATTTGTGCCATCCGTGGCGCGTCCGCGGACGTCGCGGACGGAAAATGCCAAGCTCTTTTTCGCATTCGGATTCGCGCGGAATAACACAACAGATTTAGCCGAAGGTGCCATTATCGGTCTGGCAACAAGCGCTGCTTTTTCTTTTTCTCGTATGGAACTCTATCTTCAACTTAAAAGAAACTCTGCGCCGTAGACGGAAACATAAGAATGCGTTTTCGACTTTCAGACTGCTCGCGCCATCTAGAGAAAAAAGGAACAAGCAAGCATTCGCACATTATTATGACCTCTGGGATTTGGTAGCACTCGCGCTACCGCTGATCACCGAGCTCATGTTCTGTTAATAGAGGCACTCGCTAAGCCTACAGCTCTCAGAAAACGAGTACGGCGCTCGGAAACAGTACCAAATTGTCATGAATACGTTGCCGGCGAAGCTTGAGGACACAAACCTAAAGCCGACACAATCGAAAGCTCTTCTTTGCGTCTGAATCCAACAGCCAGTGGTGTTATAGACACAAACGAACGTTAATATGTATAGGGAGCTTGCACGAACGGCGGCGACGCTATGCACTCTGGGTAGGCAGCCATTTTTTTGTCAGAGCGGACCGCGGAGTGTAGTGGCGCAGTCGTGTTTGCGAGCGTTGGCGTAGCTAGCAGGTGTGATCAAGAGCGAGCGCGACGCAAATTCAACTCCAAGAAGCGTCGTCAGCTACACTGGAAGACTACACCCCAACGCTGTGCCGAAAAGACTGCGAGCGGTACGAAGAAAAGACTAGACTCTACGGGCTGCACCCATTCACGCTCCGTCGGACGACTGTGTAAGCGATGTGGACTTGTGGCCGCGCGTCGACATCGCCGATATTCACGAATTTCTCGTTTTGAGGGCGAGTTTTATTACCGGGGAACAGCTGAAGTCGAGAAAGGCCCTCGAGGGCCCTTACGAGTGGCTGGGAGCCGTAGGCGAAGAAAGTCGCCGCCGACACCGTGATCGTCGTCACTCAAGTAAGACGTGTTATTTGACTTTTTCGTAGGTGCTGATGTTTATTTCTCTGCGCTGACTTGCGTCGGCTTTACGACAGATCCGCATTAACCCCTACTAACCAAGAGCTTACGGGAAGGTGCCGTAAAATTTACGCTACACTTGGCGTAAATGAGAAAGCTCAGAGGAGCATCGAGGCAAGAACAAGGAAGCAAAACATGTGTGTAAAATGGTACGCTTATTGAACTGGTCGAATCACAGCATTAGCACCTACGAAAAAGTCAAATAATTAACACGTCTTACTTGAGTGACGACGATCACGGTGTCGGGGGCGACTTTCTTCGCCCACGGCTCCCAGCGACTCGTAAAGTGGCCCTCGAGGGCCTTTCTCGACTTCAGCTGTTCCCCGGTAAGAAATCTCGTCCTCAAAACGAGAAATTCCACATCGCTTAGGGACTATACACGCGCTATCCGCACACCCGCTCCGCACGTGGCGGGACACCTGCCGCCCGCAAACGGAGGAGGAAAAACCGGTACCCCGTGAGCGCCGATTGGCGTCGTTCCGGTTTTTCCTCCTCCGCTTGCGGGCGGCAGGCGCCCCGCCACGTGCGGGGCGGGTGTGCGGTTAGCGCGTGTATAGTCCCTTACACAGTCGTCCGACGGAGCGTGTATGAGTGCAGCCTGCAGAGTCTCGTCTTTTCTTCCTACCGCTCGCGGTATTTTTGGCACAACGTTGCGGTGTAGTCTTCCAGTGTAGCTGGCATCGTGCACGACGCTCCTTGGAGTTGAATTAGCGTCGCGCTCGCTCTTGATCACACCTGCAAACACGACTGCGCCACTGCACTCCGCGGTCGGCTCTGACAAAAAAATGGCGGCCTACCCAGAGTGCATAGCGTCGCCGCCGTTCGTGCAAGCTCCCTATAGAGTGCACATGACAAAAAAAAATGTCGGATATTTATGTACGATGCACGCGCAATAATATGCTCTATTCCAATGACCGCTACACTTGAAGGTATCTTAGAAAGTGGTTGACTAATTGCGCAAGAATTTTGGTGATTGATGATAAATACTTACCATCTAGTTGTTGAATTGACGCGTATAAAATGTCCCAGAAACTAAATTGCGATATTATGACAAAAAGGACCGGTAACCGGCCCGCTATCTAAAAAAAGCGGCCAGGCGAGTCTAAAACCGGACAGGTGGCAACACTAGGTTTCTTCAGCGCTATGGGTGTCCATCCAGTCGCTCATTACGCTAGGCCAATGTTCAGACAACGAGCAACGTGACCCGAGTTTTCACTGACTTGCGCCACATATCTTTTGGGATGTGGTTTGCATTAAAAGCTTTAGCAATTATTTACTATACTTCGTAATTCCCTGCAACAGGACCTTTTCGTTGTGGACTGACATATACTAGAATGTATGGCCGTATACGCAGTATTGGCACGTCATACTAGGGCAGTGTATTCGCACTTTGCTTGTGGTCCATATTGAGCTGCTGATGCTTTAGTAAACACTTAAGTATCACAATGTCAAGAGCACAAAGTACAGACGTCTTTGTTTGTGCCGGTATTTGTTGGAAGCCGCCGCGGTGGTACAGCGGTTACGGTGCTCTGTTGCTGACCCTGAAGACGTGGGTTCGATCCTGGCCGCAGCAGTCGCATTTAAATGAAGGCAAAATGCTAGAGGGATCGTGTACTTAGATTTATGTGAACGTCCAAAAAACCCGAGACACTCAAAATTTTCGGAGTCTTCTGCTATAGTGTTGTTGTTTTAGCATGTGAAACCCCAGAAATTATTACAAATGCTTTTATTAATTATTTACGGTGTTTTACGTGCCAAGACCATTGTTTAACGATTGTTATTAAAAGTATATGTTGGAATTGTTCTGAAGAAAATAAAAAAAAGCTTCTTGACTCCCTTCATCTTTCGAGTAGAATTCTTCCTATTATCTTTAGCTTATTCTAGCTCCAATAGATGCATATATTGCCCATTAAACTAATAAGATGTATATACCATCGTTACTTGCTGATAACTCCATGAAAACAATTCAACTTTTTCAACAAAACCTCAAAATAGAAGCCTCATTCAATTGAATCTAACTCACTGTGGTGCATGATGTAGTGCTGCTGATGAGAGCGAAGGGTCGCGAGTTCGATTCCTTCCCCGGATGTGGTGGATGCGGTTTCTCGGGGGCAGAATGCGAAATTCTCGTGTACTTAAATTTAGGTGCGTCTGTGCTGTAGGTGCTGGTGAGCTACATGGTCCTAGAGCATATACACTGCAGTAATTATCCCCCATACATGCACCCATTTACATGCGTGCGGACACACACACACGCACACTCACACATCGTGACCATTAAAAAAAAGAAAACAAACGAAAAAATAAAACACATTCCATTCATTAGAGTACTATGTTCAGAACCCATTTAGCGTTATGCATCGACTGAATTTGCACTATGTGCACCAGAAAGTGGGGCAGCAATTTTATTAGATAGCTGTAGCATAGTGACCGCTGTGCAAAACGCGGCTGAGTTTTTAATCGGTTCATCATTACCTCCTTCCATTTAAGGGTTCACCAAAGTACTCTAAAGACGGCACTAACAGAACATATCTGCACAGTCGAAGCCTGCGGTTGGCTTTCTTTCATCTAGGGTTGCCACCTGTCCGGTTTTGGACCGGCCGGGCCGGTTTTTTAGACAAGGGGCCGGTCGCCGGTCCGCACCTAAGACCGGCCTTCATTGGCCGGTTTTTTGCTCATCGTATCCCGAGTATTTTTTTTTTTTTTTTTTGCTCTTCTCCGTGTTGACCGCACGTGTTGACTGAGGAATTCCACCTGCGCGGTCGGGGACTGACCGGCGGTCAGTCCCTGACCGCGTAGTTCAACAACTACGACGGTAAATATTTATCGTCAATCGCCAAAACTTTCTGGGATCCCTTCAAGTCTAGCGATCATTGAAATAGAGCATATTATTGCGCGTGTATGGTACATGAACATTCGACATTTTTGTGGCATAGGCACATTTTAACGTTCCTTTGTGCCTACAATGCCACTGGCCTGTTGGATTCAGACGCAAAGAAGAGCTTTTTATGGACGAAGCATTGTGGTTCCTTTTCAGTGCAGCACATTCAGACTAATAAGCGAAGCGTCATTCCAATCACGGGTACTTTTTATGTCAGCAATTAGGCTAGTTGGTTAGCTGAGTGTGCTGCTTTTGTTTGTGCATTGGGTTTATTTGCTCAATGAAAGCAATGTTACATTAAACGGCACTGCATGCCGAAGAATTGAAATAGCGTCTATTGTTCAGCATTATTTTAATCTCCTGTTAACTCCCCCCCCCCTCCCCCCCGAAGGGCCGGTTTTTTATTCGGTAAAAGGTGGCAACCCTACTTTCATCGCTCAGACACCTAGTGGTCGAGCCCGGCTCATGATACCTCTCGTGTCTTGCATTTAAAGGGACACCAAAGTAAAACAATGAATCGATTTACATTGATAAATTGTACTCTCACAACTCTAATGTTGTTAATTTCACCATAAGTTTATCAATAGCAGAGGAAATCAAGGTCAAATTTTCATTTTGCTTCGCGCCGAAATCTCCGCGCCTGACGTCACGGATTTCAAAGCGTATTTGCCATATTTTGGCGAAATTGACTTAATGAAATCTCCTGCAACTTGGCATGTTATGTCTATGGCCTCCAAAGAAGATGATGTACTACTTCATTTTTACAGATTCAGAACTACGTAGGCCCTAGTAGGCACCGTCGAAATTTGACTTCACGGCGTTTGTTGTGGGAATTTCGAGGTGGCGTCACCACCCGCATTTTTTTCCGTTTTCACGCTTACCAAGCGTCTTCTCGCAGCAAGCGTAGTGATTTTGGAATTGTGAAAATGTAATTCACTAATAATAAAAGAATGGAAAAAAGCATAAACTTTGAGCAGGTGCACTGTTTGTGCTACAGGACTTGAAGTGAGATTGCAAACCATGGTATCCGGGCACAGGTGAACGCCAATGGAGCGGCCTTGAAAAAGAAGCAACTCTGGTCTTTGGAGCCGTGCTGCGATGCTGGTGAGGAAGCCGTGCGCCTCCGCTCCCACCTGAATCGCTACCTGGCCGTCGACCAGTTCGGCAACGTCACCTGCGACGCGGAGGAGCCCGGGCCGGGTGCCATCTTCCAGATCACCGTTTCCGCAGACGCCAAGGGCCAGTGGGCACTGCGAAACACCAACCGTGGCTATTTCCTGGGTGCCTCGGCCGACCAGCTGGTCTGCGTCGCCAAGGCACCTGGGCCTTCTGAACTCTGGACTGTCCACCTTGCAGCCAGACCACAGGTGTGTGCCCTGTTTGACTCATTGAGTTTTTTTCCCTCGGAGTGTGATTCGCTGCATTGAGTTGGCTAACTCTAGCTGAATGGAAAATGCCTGTGCTTTTGCTTTTTCATGCTCTGCACTGTACTCCCACGTGGAACGATCATTGCAGAGCTTGCCGTGTCATCTTTCTGGGATGTTAAGCTGCATAAAATATTTCTCATTGCATGATGAGATCAGAATCCATGGTTTTGAAAATTAGTGGCATGGCAAGTGTCTCTCTCGCTCTGATTTTATAAGGATGATGAGACCTATTGATATCTTCAATATATTTTCCCAGCTGCTACTTTTGATTAGCAAGCATTAGTTTACCCTGCTTTATGTGTCAAACAGTCGTGCGAAGTCATGGATAAAAGACTCAAGTGAAGAGACCCTATGACAGACAATGCAAGAACTTTGCTGGGACATCAGTCACTTAAACAAGCAGACACATTAATTCTCTGCTTTTTCTCTTGCAAGCCAGTGGCCTTCAGGTGGTTATGCGACACTGAACTTTGGAATGCAGAAGCACGACAGAGCTTGCTCCATTGATTTCATATTACAAAAGCCTTTGCACACACTGTGGCATATCGTAATCTTGTTGCAATGGCCATATATGCTATACTGTTATGGTGTGCTAATGCAGCGTACAATGTAGTAGGTTGTAAAACAGATCAGACCATGCGCACCTTTCTGTGTTGAAAATGTGCATGCAGTTCCCACCTCACAGTACTGGTGTACATGCTTTGAATTACTATCAACATTTTTCCTTTCTTCTCAACTTCCCGATAAAGGTGACCATCCGGTCTATTGGGCGTCGTCGTTATGCCCACCTCTCGGCAACTGGCGACGAGATCCAAGTGGATGCTGCGACTCCGTGGGGTGAAGACACCCTGTTCACGCTCGAGTTCAGGGACGGCCGATACGCCCTGCACACGGCCAACGATCGCTACCTCTGCCCCGACGGGAAGCTCATCGAGAACTGTGCACCCGAATGCCTCTTCAGCCTGGAATTCCACTCTGGGTGAGACCGTGATCCACAAAGTGCTGGCAGAATTCAATCAATCAATCAATCAATCAATCAATCAATCAATCAATCAATCAATCAATCAATCAAAAGTTTATTTCATTAGAAAATTATGGATCGTCTTCAGTGCTAAAAGCTGCTCTAGGCAGCTTGACTGGGTCCCTGAAGACCTTTACAGTGGCAGCATATGACGTTCGTGGCACGAATATTCACAACACATTACAATTGCAACATACACGAGTATAATACTGTAAGAGTTTGAGTAAGGATCACATCAAGTAATAAACATAGCATACAGAGAGTTACAGTACGATCCCAATGAAATGTTTAATACGGCGTAAAAAACTTCATGATAGAAAAGAAAGGTACTACTATAACTGCAAAAAAAAAAAGAAATCGAAAGTAACATTCCGTGAACCTAAAATTTAACAGGTTTTGTGTACAATTACTAGAAGGTTCCACAGAATAAGACATTGCATGAAGATGACAAGACAGAAATAAAATTCAATAAGAACAAGATAGGCTAAAGTTTGCACAAACAAGACATATGTACCAGACATATTCATCTAAAGGAAGTCGGAAAATGCACGTCCTAGCTGGATTATGAAGCAATATGGACTACACAGACGTTGTGTAGGCTGCTGTAATCCTTGCACCAGGGTGTCGGAACGGAACAAAAACTGAAACGGAAAGAAAAAACTATTTTTGACCAGAACGAAAACATAACCGAAACATTATTTATTATTTCATTCCAGAGTGAAACCGAAATATTTTTTATCAGTTTTCGGTTCAAGGGAAAAGCTGCTAATCCAGAACAACCAAGGTCATGCAACGTGAGCATTAATGGATATCTCAGGGGACAGTATGAGCGCATATCTCAGGCAGGAATTCCAAAAGTAAAGATGTGTTGAAATTTTGTGAAAAACAAAGGGTGGCAACCGGAGCTGTTTATATTAATGCAAATGGAACTTGGTGTGCCAGTCCCACATGCCAGCGTAGGGAGGGCATTGTCGGAGCTGAAGTTTGTTTTATCAGAGCAGCGCTCTCTCATATAAGAGACTATACTTGATAATGTGCTATTACTATAGGATCATGCTCACTCCCTTGACGCAAAGTATTCAACTTGCTCAGATAACTCTTATTTCACTTCCAAGAAAAATGAATGTTTTTATCTACCTTTTTTTAATCGTTACCTTAAAGGGACACTAAAGAGAAACAATGAATTGTTTTAAATCGATAAAGTGTGCTCTGAGAACTCTAATGTCGTTAATTTTGCCATCATAGGTTTTTTTAATAGAGGAGAAATGAAGCTTAAAGTTTCACTTTTAAATTTCGCGCCGAAATCTCTCCGTGTGATGTCATGGATTTCGAAGTGTATTGTATTTTGGTGCCATTGGCTCAACAAAATTACCCCAAACTTGGTAAGTTAAGTCCATGGCCCCCTCAGAGGACAATGTACTTCGTTTTTACCGATTAGGAATTACGTAGTCCCTAATAGGCGCCGTCAAAACATGTGACGTCACGGCGAATGGTGCAGAAACTTCAAGGTGGCGTTGCCACCCACATTTTCTTTTTGCACGTTTTCTCGCTTACTAAGCATCTTCTCGCAGCAAGCGTGGTGCTTTTGGTATCGCGAAAAAGTACTTTACTAACATGAGAAAAATCGCTTTGCTCTTTAGTGTCCCCTTTAATTTCAGTTTTTTTGTACACAAATAAAAACCATTACGAGCTGTTACGGAACATTTTTTTAGTTCTGGAACAGAAACTGAACGGAACTTTTTGTGGTGGAACAAAACAAAAACTGAACCGAAAAGCATTTCACTCCGACACCCTGCAAACAGCGCTGAAGATTATGATGCCTTTTGTCCACACTGTATAGCAGAGTATTTGAAATGGGTGAGCAAATTATAGGCATGCTACACTGCAGCGAATAAAATGGTCAACACTTGTGCAGGTACCTGGCGCTACGTGACGTGAACCTCCGTTACCTCTCTCCTATCGGCTCCAAGGCAGTGATGCGCACACGATCCAACTCCGTGACACGTGACGAGCTGTTCTCTCTCGAAGACTCTGTGCCGCAGGCGGCCTTTGTGGGATTCAACGGAAAGTACGTCTCTGTCAAGCAGGGTAAGCGCTCCTTGCCTTTCTTTGATTTGGTTGCGGAAAAATATTCAATAAAATTTTAAGCTAACAAGTGCCAGAGTTCTAGTTGGCCACTGACTTGCCTAGTTGTCACGTGAATTTCGTAAATTTTCATGCCCAGGGAACATAGCAGTGCGGGCAAAAGAAATGAAAAAGGAAAAATCTTTATTGTAAGGGGAGGGTACAGACTTCAATTAAGTGTCAACTTGGTGTCCTGCTGCTGCCCCCTCCCCCCCCTCAGAAAAAGAAAGGATGGCTACAGTCCTGAACAGGAGAGGTATTTTGTGTACTGTGGAGGAGTAATTTACTAACATGGTGCAACTCTCTTTTTCTCTTTAGTGTCCTCTTAATATGCATTTTCAAAGGAGTATTGACACAGCACTACATGACAGGTTGTGTTTAATTACAATGGCTCCACATGCAGTATGGGTAAACTGTTTGTCCAGCATGGTTCCTTAGCGCACATTAGGTTGCTACCACGGGAGGGAATGAGATGGCCTGAACAGGGTGTTCAAATTATGCATCAACAAAGGTGTGGCTGCACAGAATTGGCCAATGGCAGAAGTGGTCAGACATGAATTCACAATGTTCCGGCTCCCCTAGTGCACTTGCCGCTGACAAGAAGGCACAGTGCACTTGCATAGTTAATTCGTGAAAAGAGCTGCACCTTAGGTGTTGTAAGGGGATGTGATATGAGTAGTTTCAACTTAATACGCTGTAAATACATTGTATTTGTATATTTGACTGTACTGCATTACATTCACTTGTAATATTAGTGTATTGGATATTGATGCAAACGCGTGTACCGCACCTTAGTTTTGTGGCTGGCAGACCAAACATACAATAAATCTTGAAACATGTCTCTGAGGGAGCGCCTCATTAACAGAGTTCTGTGAGCTGAGATCATCTTAGATGTATACACCACCCTCAGACTTTAGCTTTGATGAAGCTTGTACAAAGCATAGAAAGCATTCACCGAGCAAAAGCGTAGGCCTCTACCATGATGCATCGTTCTGGCTCAGCAGCAATGCTAACGTCTTGTATGGGGAAAAAACAAATATATAAAGAATCATTGTACGAGTGTATGGCATAATATTCAAGTTATGATATTGTCTATAGTTCTTGAAGGGGCTGAAGTTGTAATACAGCTTTCTGAAGAGCATTAAGGTGAACTTATAAAATTGTGCTAAAGCTTCAAGCATTCAGCGTGACATTTCTGAAGTGTGGTTAGAAATGGGAGTACAAGATTTCGTAAATCCGTAAGGAATGGACCAGGTTGCTCATTTCACGAATATTAGCCCAATGTACAATCAGCTGAGCTTATCACATTCTCATAACAATGCTGTTATTAAGACATAATAAACTTTGTTCAAAAAGCATGTTTTAGCTCTTTAACTTTACTCGTAATTCAAGATTGCCAACAAAAAGAGTCAATTCTTATTTGCATAGCTGTTACACCTGTAAGTGCAGATCAAGTGTTGGCACCTTGCTGGGCTCTTAATTAGTACCTTGCCCAAAATGAGCGTGTCTTTTTTTTATTAATCTACATATTTAACAAGCAGTTGATGCTTGTGTGTTTGATGCCAGGTGCTCCTTCTTTCGTGGTAGTTTTTCCGGAAGTGTTATCAGTAGCCACAACTTTTGGTAAAAAGCACATGAACAGACATTCACATACTGGAAGTCTCAGTACTGTAGTACAAATGTTCATACAATGTTCACACAGAGTTCACACAAACGTTCTCAAAGCCAAAATGTTCATACGCCAGATGTTTGGCACTTGCAAATAAGGTTTCTCGATTGCCGCATTCTAAAAATAAGTCACACATTTGGATGCAAATGTTGCTAAAACAAGCGTGTAATGAAAAAGCATTTCCCATATAGAAGGATCAATAATAATGAGATTGTTCTTGTGCAGGTGTTGATGTCACTGCCAACCAGGACGAAGTGTCCGACCACGAGACGTTCCAGCTAGAGTGGGACAAGGACACTGGCCGTTGGTTTGTCCGCACGATGCAGGACAAGTACTGGTCACTCGAGAGCTCGTCTGGCATTCAAGCCAACGCAGACAAAGGGTGTGTGTGCTATTCATCATGGCCTCTTCCGCAGTCCAAACATCTCTGTTTCTACGTGTCAAAAGCAAACTGGACTAAGACAAAAAGTCTCATTGCAAAAAGTAGTGAAGTACGTGTGTGTGTATGCGTGTAACGTGCACGTACATCCGTGTCTAGTTGACGATATTTAAACATACCTATGGACTACCAGCATACTCAGACACTCTGCCAATCTTTGTTTTATATAGGATAGCAAATTGTGTGTGCAAACTATTTATGTGAAAGGTGCATTGAAATCCCCCAGTGGCTGTAACAAAACATGGCAGCATAGCAGTAACACTTCAAGTGGAGATACCTGTAGCAAAGCTTAAAATGCCACTCTACGGCCTTAATTTGACCACTGAGATGGCTATTTCAATGTTTCAGTGTTGGCTTTCTCTAGGCTCTAGCATGACTGGCTGAGCACACAAATAAAAATGGATCAAAATCTTGTTATGATATTTGGCTCTCTTTAAATGTTTTTATATGTGAGAAGATATCTTAGTGTACCTTCTGTGATTAGTGAATGGAAAGTGGTGAGCGATGATGTCCCCGACTTTATTTACTTGCACACTGCCAGCACTGGCTATTGCTCTCTAATGTCAGCTAGTGTTGGCTTATGATAGCTAATGCCAGCTAAATGACAGTAAGTATTAGCTACGGTGTGCTAATGTTGAGTACCTGCTGTTGTAAACCATTTCTTGCATATAGGTACATGTAGACAAAAACCTCATTTGGTCCTGCCTGAAGTTTGTCGCTTAGCTCTTTGTGGGTGCATGTGCGTGTGTGTGTGCATGCACTAGTGGGTTTGGTTCTCCCCTTTAAAAACCAGCCCATAACAATCGGCTCCTTCATGCACAGCTCTGCCAACAGCCTTTTCGAGCTTTGCTGGCAGCCTGACGGCAGTGTCACCCTGGTTGCCAGCAACGGCAAGTTGGTTGGTGCCAAGAAGAGTGGCCACTTGTTTGCCAACTGTGAGCCTGGCGACCCTGCTGCCAAGTTTCACTTTGCACTGGTCAACCGTCCCGTGCTGGTCCTGAGGTGCGACCAGGGCTTCGTTGGCCGTAAGGGGCCGTCTTCACCGAGACTGGAGTGCAACCGAGCCAGCTATGAGGTGGTTCACGTGGAGCGGGCTGACCGTGGTGTTTGTCACCTCAAAGGTATGTCATTTATTTCCTACTGGCATGTTCGCAAGTGTTCCTGAATGAATCTTGCTAAACGCCTGATCTCATAAAATGAACACTGATGTTGCTTTGGGAAGGTGGATTGGCTAAAATGTTCCACCTAATTGCTTCACTATCAGATGAGTGTAGCTCTGTATCCATAGGAATCTAGGAAAGCAAGCAAAATGCACGGCATTGAACAAAAAGAAGAAACAAGTGATAAGCAAGTAGAAAGGAAGCCATGTGATGATAGTGAGGAAGCTCACAGATATGTACCGAGGCTACGCTGTGCAAGCCTTTGTCTTGTGAAACTCAGACTAGCCCATCATCGGATGGATTCTTATCCGTTTTGGTAGCGCAGCTGCAGTGCTAGATCTTTGCGCATCTTCCTGTCATTGTACTGTCACGAGTCAGTGAAACAAGATAGTCAATGTAAGTGTGCATTCTGGTGTAAAACCTGTGGTCACTTCTTTCATGCCACTGCACTCGCTGCAGACATAGCAGAAATGAATAACGGAAAGAAATGAATCTTGCTTTTGCCAAGTAGAGGTAATGGTTACAGCTTAACAAAACATGTTGTGGGGCTAGTTGGTGATGCATATTTGTCTTTTTGAAAGATATTCAGTGCTAAACTTTAAACACAAGCACACAGAAAGACATGACTGGACTGGCACTGTACTTCAACTGAGTTTATTGAAAATAGACATATGCTGCACATGTCGCAAAAGATCCTGGACGCATGTGTATTCAGGGCAGAAGATTTAAAAAAAGAAAAAAAAAGCAGACTGCTTATAATTGCCTATCTAGTAATCAGTATTCGCTTGCGCGCAAGGAGACTGTGTGCTTATGTTTAAAGTTTAGCGCAGGGTATCTTTAAAAAAGACAAAAATGGTTAAGCTGTTGCTTGAGTGGATGGCTGTCACATCAACTGCTCTGCATATTTGTACAGCACTACGGTAGTTGTCGGCCTCTGTAAAGTTACTTGCAAAAGTAGTGTAACGGCATACAGTATTATACCAAACTATAAAGTCATGTCAATGCTTTTATGCCTTGAACTGGTTTTGAAGGGTGGCTGCTATCACTGTGCTCAGCACTGAATGGTCAGTGCAGTGCTACAGCTTTGTTTAGCACAGTGTGCTCTCTACAATGTACATTTCTATAGCTGCTGCTGAATTTGTCAGAAGGAGTAAGCCAGCTGTAGCAAGAAGTCACTGGTGCTACGAGCCTCCATACACTGTGTTGTAATACTTATTAGTCAGTGGTTTGTCCTAAAACGAGCACCCATTATTATTCATCATATGTCTTGTGGCTTGTTATTGCTAATGAGAGCTTCCTTCATTGCAGGTAACAATGGCAAGTACTGGGGCATCGCTGAGGATGGGTCTATTTCAGTTGATTCGGACGACACCTGCGGCTTCTATGTTGAGCTGCGCGAACCATCACGCCTTTGCCTGAAGACGGCCGATGGTTCTTACCTCAACGCTGACAAGAACGGCGCTTTCAAGGCTGGTGCTGCCGACCCAAGCCAAGCAACACTTTGGGAGTACTGAGCTGCCTAAACCGTCTGGCTACGGAAATTAATCAGGCTTGGCTCGACTCGGATCAACACAGCAGCGTGTCTCGCTCCATAATTTGCTTCAATGTTCCTTAGGATGTTACTTTCTCGGCTGAAACCATCCCTGAAATTTTTTTGTGCACAGGTAAACATAAGCTAAAGACTCACCGACGTATAACTGAACTCTTCTCGGACATTCCTTGCTTTGTATAAGCTTTGATGGCATTAATAGTAAAAGATCTGCACACTGACGATTCTCATCTGCTATTTCTACGACATTGTTTTAGTTATGGTCTGGGCTTTTTCAGCAGTCGAACACCCGTGAACAACCTTTCGGAGGTTATACTAAATGTTTCCTAGGATACAGCTGATACTGGGATTCAGGTGATGCACTCAATTGTGCCAGCAAATTCTTGTGGCGTGTTTAACACGGTTTCCCAGAAATTGTAGAGTTGGCAATCATACTTGGCTTTGCCATGTTAGATCTGTATGTGTGTGCATGTATCCGTTGTGTGCAAGTACTCTGGTCTTGTGTACACCCATCGTAATATAAGTTAGGTCACACGGAGTAGCCTAAATATTAAAATGCTCAAGGAAGGCAAGCGTGAGGCATTGGTAGAGCCTGTCATTGGTCATTACGCACAATGGACCCTCATCCCTCACACTGGTGATTTCTGAGCACCAGCGCTTGTGTAATCCGCACAATCCTATCTCCTTGGTTATGGATGTGGTTCTTCCCTGTTTGATACTGATAAGCCAAACTGACATTCCTTCCATAACTGTGTAAAACCGCAATGTAGCTGGTTACACCTTTCGATGTCCTTCACAATCGAAGGTGCATTACTATTTTACTGCCTATTGAATAGGAAAGTCGTGACAGGTGCAGTGTTTTCATTTAGTGATTGACATATTTTGAAACGAGACATTTGAAAGTATTACCAACACGGATGGCTCTTTTTGCCGGCAGTGTAGGATGTACACTTTCTTTTTTGCAGTTTGAGTGTGACCAATTTTTGTATGTTTATACACCAACTTTATTAAAAACAATTTTTGAGTCAACAGCGTGCAGCTGCCTTCCTCGTGTGCGATGCCACCAGTGACAGCGTCACTTGCGCTGCAGCAGTTACAAGAGTTAAAAAAGCGATCACAAATGCTTTTGTATGCCTTCAAAGAAGTACACAGCAGCTCTTGAAGCTTTGCTTAGGGAAAGTCTTGCACCAATATGTCCATCAGCTTCCATAGGGATAACTGAGCCAGCATAGGAATAGTGGGAGTGATCGGCATGCCCTTGCTTAGCTTAAGGGCTTAATGTGCACTGAGATTACAGCTGTGTACATGCACTTTCTGGCAGCAAAGCTATACCACATCAGTAAGGTAAAATATGTCCAAGTAAAGAATTTGTCTCCAGATAAAAGATACAGCTTATGACATAGAGTGCTATGGAATTGAACATTCCTAAGCAATCCATCAGCTGGGCAGTGATTACTACCAGTGGTCGTGCCAAAACACTGCAAGACATTATTGGGACAGATATACTGCAAGATTTCATAAAATTTGCAATTTCGTTGCAATACTAGTGTGCCGCCAAGGCACGGCTTGGCAAGAGCTTGCAGAGGCCAGGAACACTTGCATTTAGTGAATGGACCACGACCACACATTAACTGAACTTTGTAGTCTGCAGTCTGTACTTCCAGGTGTTCCCTGTACAACTGCTACTCCAGACTTCCTGTTCAGCAAGTGAACTTATTACACTGACCTTGTAGAGATTAAATGACGTTCAGAAGCTCTTGTAATCTGCCAATGAAATATACATGAAAGTAAAAAAAAAGAATTAATCGGAATCTGTGCAGAAATGGCAAGAACACTCAACAATTCCAGATATAGGCAAGAAGTGCATGGAGCTAGCCAAAACACATGCTTTACGAAAACCGCAATGAGTGCTACTGCTGGAGGTTATTTATTGAAGCCAGCTGGATAGTAACATTTACTTTATATAAAAGTGCACCTGGGCACCAGTGAAGCTGCTGCTGCAGGAAGCAATGAACTCTGCAAAGGTACGTACGTATGGTTCCTTTCAATTTCGTACTATAAATGACACGCAGTACACTGGTCCTTGCTTTTTTTAACTTGCGAGTCGTCTTGTAGATAGCACTGAATATTTTGTTCTGTTTAAGGATTATAGCTGTAGGAGGCAGTAACTTATTGAATTGACAAAATGCGTAGCTCATACCAATCATTTAACACATTCCAGCCTTTCTTTTGATAGCTGTCTCGCGTGTTTGTTCAGCTTGAAACCCGACATCCAGGAGGCCCTCCTGGGTTGGGCAGAGAGGGTTGCGGAGGACCACTGTGTGCAGCAACCTCCCCGTATCACTTTGCACCTTTCCTTTCAAAAGGAAAAATAAAGTTTTTACCTACCAACTTATGTGTTGGTTGCCGGGTGTCGTAATTCAGGGTTGTGTTCATTTTTGATCTGTGGGGCTATGTGCTAGGGTGACTACTACCAAAGTTTCAGATGGTAAGAGAAGCCTTCGTCACGCAGCTGAGCATTAAAGAACCATGTATCTTGTACTGGCAACAGAATTGCTACTTAACAAGAGTGACCAGGATCAGCTTCAGAACCTTGCCTGAACGCCCAGTTGGAGCAAAATGTTAATTTGTATAGACAGCACAACAAAGGTGGCAACGCAAACTGTTCAAGCACACGAAAAAGAAGGCAATGGGGCTAGCCCCTGCTTGCAGTCTCGACCTTTTCTGTGTGCTCCTATCTTTGCAATGGATAATTAACAAGGCACCACCCACACCCACAAGTGGAAATTGAAAGAGGCAGCTTGGATGAAGAACTAGTGCGAGTTTAAAACATTGCCTCAGGGAATACAGTCCTAGCAAAATAGCTAGGTGGTGTTAATTTGCAAAAGCTGTAGGCATTAAGTAATGAAGAGATATGTGCAACTCCTAAGTCTTTTCACATTCTGGCAGTTTTTGATCAATAGCATTATTTAAGAGTCTCACATTCCAAGACTATACACACAGGTCTACTACAAGTCGCTTCATAGATGCCAGCAGCCTGTAGGGAAACGCATGCCGACTGCTACGATTAGAATCTATAAGGTTGGAGCGAGGTGCATGATTGAGGGTTAGTTCAACCGCAATTTATATGTGGTGCTTGAAGATGTTTGCAAATATTTCAAAGTATCCTTGGAAGCATGCACAGCTCATGTGGCGCTAAGAGTGCACCTTATGTGGTGTAGAGCGTGCTTGTTTTTGAAGAGGTGGACAAAGTAGCTATTGAGGCAAAGTCTCCCATTTGCTCTGGTGGGGAAGGGTTAGAGTCAAGCAGTACTACCCACGAAACTTATATAAAATGTTTTATAGAGGTTTTAAACGTTTTAAAGACGTTTCATGGAGGTTTTGTGTTCCGTGGGTAGTTATTGATAATGACGCACGCAGCATAAACACGTCATTGTTGTGGTCGAAATTTGTAAGTTTGATTGTGCAAGGTCTATGTCAGAACAAAATAGAGCCGCTGATTTCGGCTGTTAGGTACGCAGACCAAGCGGGGAAGGGGGCGGTCAACCCTTCCCTCCCCCCTCCACACACACACACACACACACACGCGCACTGGTAAAGCCCGAGAGGAAACAAGCTTCGCAATGGATGCGAAAATGAAAATGAAGTGACGGCGTGCCTCTCACAACGGCCTGCTTTTGGTTCCCGGCTTTCCTGAGGTAAAATATGTAAACAGCTCTTGTGCAATGCAACATCAGTAATCTCCGCGGCTGTCATTGTCAAAAACCGGCATGGCCTTAATAATTCACTTTAGTATGAGGCACACTTGGCACCCGAAACATGAATATTTGCCGGCATGGGTGTAACGTCGCCTACATGTAATGGGGAATGGATGGGATTGAGAGCCGTGCAACGTACGTGCGATATCGTGATGGGGTGCCTCGATGCAAGTAGAGTTACTAAATCTAGATGTCAGTGTAATGTAGCGCTGCATTCTGTTGATTCTGTTACGTATATCGAGGTACCCTAGCATGTGCCAAGACCTCTGACGACCTCGGGCTGTGCAGCTGCAGGCGGCAGGCGACATCCGCTGTGATTTGCACTAGCGCCCGGGAGCGACTAAAAAGCCACCAAAACATGCCCGCGTTGCCAGACCACTTTTTGGTGCTGTCGTGCTGTCCCTAGGAAATTCCAAGCGAGATGTACTACCTAGCCTAGTCCCGTGGCTCTACGTGCGTGCGAGACGTTGATCATGCGATTTAGCCATGGAAATGCAGGTGGCTTGATTTAATGGACGCACGGATAAGGTGCATACTTGCTGCTTTCTTTGAGAAGGGCCACTTTTTGACTAAGGGGCACGCAGTTCGCAAGGCGGGGGAATGGGGGAATCAGTTTTGTTTCAGCTCAATGAGACATGTGTTAACCTTGCTGGCGTATCAAGCGCATTAGTTTACGAAGCTGGTTCTTTTTGGACGACGAAGTTTGAGACATGATCGGAAGTTGTTTTGTAGTTCCAGAAAAGCCAGCTTTTCCCAAAAGGTGCCTTAGAAAAACGTTTAGCTCCAATATATTCCATGATATAGTCACCGAATAATCAATATTATTGCTTGTTTTAAACAAATGCTTGCGGCGATCGAGCAACCACGCGAACGAGCGTCACGCCGAAGCCGGCCTCCCTACTTGGAGCACAGTATGTGTGTACTAGGCGCAGCGATGCAGATTGCTTATTTTCTCATCAGATCAGTGGAGTTCCCGGTGCCTACCTAACACATCGTGGTGATGGATCTAGGCCATCCTCAACCGCTATATATATGTCGCATATGCATGCATGGCTCCCATCGCATGTGTGCGGTATCAAGCTGATATATGCAACATCACTGTGAATAACTTTTTTTGCCTAGCTGTTCTTTATGAAATATTTTTTTCATTGCTGTGCTTTTCACATATCCTATCATCAGTGAAAAGGAGTAGCCGGTGCTATACAGAAGCACTAACATCTCCTAAATATCGTATAATAAAAAAAGTATTTGTTTACGCCAGGAAAATCAATGCACCTCACCACATAATGCTTCGCTGAACCGACCAATGTGTTACGAATGCACACTGTCGGCTAAGTGTATACAGTAAAGCTTGCATGCATCGGAATCAAAGGACATCGCTAAATAGTTCGATATACTTGTAATTAAAAATGCATAAAATGCCTGCCTGAAGCTTAAATATAGTTGGTACATGTCTTGATATATGCTGAGTATGTGCAGCTCAATGAAACGAAGACAAGAGAAGACACATAAACGACATAGCCAGTCTATGTCGTTTATGTCTTCTCCTATACATATATATATATATATATATATATATATATATATATATATATATATATATATATATCAATAAATATTCATGCGTCTCGATACTCTTTCCGGCAACTAATTGCAGCCACAGGTAGCAAGCTTCACAGCGTGGCATTTAGTTTTCGTCGCATTACACCCCTGTGTAGCGGTAAAACTTACAAAGCAATTCCTTCATTGTGGAGCGCAAAGAAATCTGTGCTGCGCACGCCGCCCATATTTTGACTCGTACCCTGCTTGTTTACGCCATGCTTGCACTGCCCCTTGGATTCAATGCACTATATATTTACATTATATATACGTGCTACAAGATGACAGATTCACTATAGTCAGCTTTTTGGCATTGCAGCTGTGTCATGCCAGAAAGCATATACTGTGCATCGATGATTCGTTGTGCAGCGAAGCCCACCAGCAGGGAAATCGTAACTGCACATACGTTACCTGATGCTTTGTCTTCTTTGATTACAAAAAAAGGTGCCGACGCAGTCTCCAGTCACCGTACGAGCGCCCAAACGTCTAATAAATGCGCAAATGCATAGCAAAGGTTTCTTCAATTCTTCTACCCGCCAGGCAAACGAATTAGCAGCAACCCTCTACATTAGACAACAGACCAAGCCACTTCTTGGAATAGCTTGGAATAGTGTCATGGAGAAACTTAATTATGCCAGCAGAAATTATTACAAGATACCAATGAATCACGTGGCCTGAATTCAGCGTGATCGCATAGTGTCAACTTGCTGCACAATTGCGACGAGGCGCCGCTACGGATGTCTACTTCAAACGCCAGCTGCTACATTTCAGGTCAAATAATAAATGGGCTGATGATGGATTTCTTAGCGCTGTTGGTTGTCTTAAGAATCTGTATAAATTCAAGCGAATACTCGCGAGGTAACATAAAGCAGGGCATACACAGACATTTTAACGCAACGTACGCTCTCGAGTGCCTCAAGTTTCACCTCACTTGACGACCGTCGGGCACATCGGATTCGAAGGGGATCGCGAAATAATTCGATATATCCATTATTACAAATGGAAAATACGCCTGTAAGCTTTAATATTCACACGTCTCGGGCAGTCTCATGAGATGACTGATTCCTTTAAGTTGCTTCGAAGCCGTAAATGTTTTATCAACCACTTTGCGGCAGCGAATCCTTCTCGGCCACGAAGGGCTAGAGCTTCACAGCGTGACGTTTAGTTTTCTTCGCATAACGCCACTGTGCAGCGGTGAAGCTTAACAAAGCAAATCCCTCATTCTGGAGCGCACACGTAGCGCAGTATGTGTGGTTGTATGTGTGCCTTTTCTGTCCTTGTCTTTCGGGCTTCATCGAAATTGACAGCAGAGTCAATGTCTCAGCAATCTCAGTCACTTCTAAGCGAACACTCGCGAGGTAACACAACAAAGCATGACACAGATACACAAAATCTTTAAAGAAGACGCGCCATCAAGTGCCTCGTCTGCTCTCGCCAACTTGACTAGGGAATTTCTGGGTACACCACGGCGCTAGTTTTGCTCGGCAGCACAAGGTAGCCAACATGAAACATGCTTACACCGCTAACATTGGGCGATGTTTAGGTGGCGCTTGTTAATAGCGCTCCTAGCGCTATTAACAAGCGGCAACAGCAGAGCTTACCGCCTGTACTACCTCTGTTCACGCCCAAGTTATGGCCACCATGGTTATGGCTGCAAAAGGGGAGCGCAAAAAAAAAAAAAAGGGACTAATCGAAGGAAGTGCTCTCGAAGAAAGTTTTCCAGCCATGCCGGTCCAACTGTGGCCTCCAAGATCAAAGTTGCGCGAGGTAGGTGTAGGTCTCGAAGCCCAGTATATCGCAATACGAGAACGAAGCTGCTTCTACTCGCCGTCAGCTGCCGCCGCCGGCGCAAGTCCGCTGTTTGCTTTTTGTCTCTCTTGTTTCACAACAACGCTGGGATTGGTTGTGCGTCGCATCCGCCACACCTCCACGACCAATGAGAGAGCAGCCTGGGCGACCCGACCGCTGACGTCAGTTACTACGCCGTCGTCTCGCTGCCTGCAATGCGCGAGTCCATCCATTTTTGCCTCTGAAAAAAAAGTGCTCTAATATTTATGTTGTGGTTCTCGGCGTATGTGTTGTGCTGTTCGCGTTTACGTGGGTGTTGCGGATACGATTCGGATACTCGTGCATCGGATACACGCATCATCAGCCCCTAGACTCGCCGACACTGGTCCAAGGTGCAGTTGGGAGGTGAGTGGTCGTCTGATCGCGAGCTGCCACTGCTGTGTCTCCGCCCCGGTACCTCGCCCGCCCGCCTGCTTCACAGGCGCAGCTCTTGCTGTTCGAGCGGCCCAAGTAGCGGGCATCTGTTTGGCGCCGAACTCGTTGAATGACAATATGTCGCGCTGTAATCGAGCCGGTCACACTCACGACACTGGCGTTGTCACGCGTCGTACAGCGTTCACGCGGCCGACACGAGCTATATGGCCAACTTTCTACGCGCCGCACTTGAGTGCGTCCGACGTGGTTGCGATTGCAAACTCTTCGACGATCGCCCGCTCCGGCGTCCACTCTACGCGCTCCACACTCCGTACGAGAACGCCGTGACAGCGCAATATGCGTCGACGGCCTGCCTTTCCACGGCAGCGAGCGCCAGCCGAGAGCTGTACTTTGGCGATGTAACCGCGTGCGTTCTCTTTGAATGTCCGTGTACTGCATGTAGCTTGTATCGCTCGACGGTCGCCGCTGCGCTCTCTCCGGATTTATTTTAACTGAGGAGCGCGCGCATTGCATGTCGTATTACAGCCAAGATTGCTCCGTAAGCGGGGATCGCTGGTTTCCCTGCGTTTTTTCTCTTCGCAAAAGTCCTTGCGTCCTCTCCCGTCGTCGTCGCCGTCTGGCGTTGTCCGTGGCTAGCGTTGCCGCCGCTGCAGTCAGGTTCCCTCGCACCAACCGGCCTTTGCATTGGGCGAACCGTGGCATAACCAGTTTCTGCGCCGCCAACTTTGGCTCGGCCCGGCAGACTCGTTCTATCGCTCTCGGCAGCGTTCCTGCGGGTCTTTTTTATGTTCTTGCGTGTGTGCGGTTGTCGTTACGTATATGTTCTTTGCTTCTCGATCGAACGGCGGCGGTGCTTTTGACTTTCTTGTGTCCGCCAAAGATTCTCTCCCTTGGTCGGGACTAAGCCCCGTCATGCATCATCCTCGAAAGAAGAAGCCTCAATTGGACACTCGTCAGTTGCCCATTTTGGCGCCACGGACGCCATGTCGTCGTATCTCTTGCGCGTTTCTTTCGGGCTCTGGTGCTGTCGTAATGTCTGGTAGGAGAGGAATGCAGCAGGGGGGGGATCCGTTGTTGCCTGTTCCTGCGACCTCTTGCCGAGCAGTTTTAAAGTAACACCCAAGCCAAAAAAAGACTGAGCCTCTTCGCTGTCGTGGGGTGCTTGCTTGTGCGTCTGTCCTTTTCGGGCAAGAACTAGCGTTGCACTCTCGTACCGCGTGCTTTCTTCACGCGCTTGTAAGTCTAGTGGACACGTGCTCTCCCGCGTGAGCATTGAAGCAAGTTTCGTCGCCAGGACCCGCAAAAGCGAGCGACGTTTTCGCGAATGGTGGATTTGTGACGATGTAACGGTGTGCGCACAGTCTCTATGAAAAAGCTCATCTTAAAAACCATGATCTCTCTGAACGCTAGAGCACCCAAAACCCTAATCACTGCTGTACTTATCGCGCTAAACCGAGGATGGAAACGTTCTTACTGACTGGAAAGGAACACCACACCTCACATGTCGAACACCAACCAGACCAAACCCTTTTATACGGAGTGTGCCCTTTCATATTGGCGCACGACGTTGATAAGTCACTGCAGCCGCCAACTTATCCCTGCGTAGACAGCCGCTTTTAAATGCGAAGCATTTCTTAGCGAACTTCTGCGACTTTGACCGTATCTATCTATCTATCTATCTATCTAGCCGCCTACGACTTCGTGCTCTCCTGGTCGCTTGGTTAATCGAATGTGCACCAAAATTGGTATGGAGTAACATGACTGTATGACGAACATAAATGACAAGTCATAACATGAAAATCATGACACGAATGTCATGTACAGCATGATTTGCATGCTACGCTCATGCTGCGCTGGCGGCCGTTTCGCTAGGTTTATGTACACCAAAATTGGCATCTTGCGATGTGACCGTGTGACGAACATAAAGAACACAAGTTATCATGAAAATCATGACACGCATGTCATGTACAGCATGACTTACGTGCGACGCTCATGGGGCGCTGGCGGCCGTTTCGCTAAATTGATATGCACCGAAATTGGTATCTTGCGACGTGACCGTGTGACGAACGTAAATAACACGAGTTATCATGAAAATCATGACACGCATGTCATGTACAGCATGACTTACGTGCGACGCTCAGGGGGCGCTGGCGGCCGTTTCGCTAGATTGATATGCACCGAAATTGGTATCTTGCGACGTGAACGTGTGACGAACATAAATAACACGAGTTATCATGAAAATCATGACACGCATGTCATATACAGCATGACTTACGTGCCACGCTCATGGGGCGCTGGCGGCCGTTTCGCTAAATTGATATGCACCGAAATTGGTATCTTGCGACGTGACCGTGTGACGAACATAATTAACACGAGTTATCATGAAAATCATGACACGCATGTCATGTACAGCATGACTTACGTGCGACGCTCAGGGGGCGCTGGCGGCCGTTTCGCTAAATTGATATGCACCGAAATTGGTATCTTGCGACGTGACCGTGTGACGAACGTAAATAACACGAGTTATCATGAAAATCATGACACGCATGTCATGTACAGCATGACTTACGTGCGACGCTCAGGGGGCGCTGGCGGCCGTTTCGCTAAATTGATATGCACCGAAATTGGTATCTTGCGACGTGACCGTGTGACGAACGTAAATAACACGAGTTATCATGAAAATCATGACACGCATGTCATGTACAGCATGACTTACGTGCGACGCTCAGGGGGCGCTGGCGGCCGTTTCGCTAAATTGATATGCACCGAAATTGGTATCTTGCGACGTGACCGTGTGACGAACGTAAATAACACGAGTTATCATGAAAATCATGACACGCATGTCATGTACAGCATGACTTACGTGCGACGCTCATGGGGCGCTGGCGGCCGTTTCGCTAAATTGATATGCACCGAAATTGGTATCTTGCGACGTGACCGTGTGACGAACGTAAATAACACGAGTTATCATGAAAATCATGACACGCATGTCATGTACAGCATGACTTACGTGCGACGCTCAGGGGGCGCTGGCGGCCGTTTCGCTAGATTGATATGCACCGAAATTGGTATCTTGCGACGTGAACGTGTGACGAACATAAATAACACGAGTTATCATGAAAATCATGACACGCATGTCATATACAGCATGACTTACGTGCCACGCTCATGGGGCGCTGGCGGCCGTTTCGCTAAATTGATATGCACCGAAATTGGTATCTTGCGACGTGACCGTGTGACGAACATAATTAACACGAGTTATCATGAAAATCATGACACGCATGTCATATACAGCATGACTTACGTGCCACGCTCATGGGGCGCTGGCGGCCGTTTCGCTAAATTGATATGCACCGAAATTGGTATCTTGCGACGTGACCGTGTGACGAACGTAAATAACACGAGTTATCATGAAAATCATGACACGCATGTCATGTACAGCATGACTTACGTGCGACGCTCAGGGGGCGCTGGCGGCCGTTTCGCTAGATTGATATGCACCGAAATTGGTATCTTGCGACGTGAACGTGTGACGAACATAAATAACACGAGTTATCATGAAAATCATGACACGCATGTCATATACAGCATGACTTACGTGCCACGCTCATGGGGCGCTGGCGGCCGTTTCGCTAAATTGATATGCACCGAAATTGGTATCTTGCGACGTGACCGTGTGACGAACATAATTAACACGAGTTATCATGAAAATCATGACACGCATGTCATGTACAGCATGACTTAAGTGCCACGCTCATGGTGCGCTGGCAGCCGTTTCGCTAGCTTGATATACACCAATATTGGTCTCTTCCGACGTGACCGTGTGACGAACATAAATAACACGAGTTATCATGAAAATCATGACACGCATGTCATGTACAGCATGACTTACGTGCCACGCTCATGGGGCGCTGGCGGCCGTTTCGCTAGATTGATATGCACCGGAATTGGTATCTTGCGACGTGACCGTGTGACGAACATAAATAACACGAGTTATCATGAAAATCATGACACGCATGTCATGTACAGCATGACTTACGTGCCACGCTCATGGGGCGCTGGCGACCGTTTCGCTAGATTGGTATACACCAAAATTGGTATCTTGCGACGTGACCGTGTGACGAACATAAATAATAGGAGTTAACATGAAAACCATGACACGCATTTTCCTCAATGACATACAAGACGATGTATGCAGCTCTTTGCTGGCTGCTTCGCATTACATCGATTCCCACAATGCGTGGGATCTGCCGGCTTTTTTTCCCTTTCCAGTTTCCTCATTTCGCGGAGTTGTTGAAGATGCAATCACACGTACTGTACCAGTTTTGCAGCCCCCAGTTATGGGCGGCACACGTTGGTGATGCCACGTACAAACAGTTGTACCGATCCTTGAAGTGTGCGTCATTTGCAAAGATCAGACTAGTCAGTTCCTGTGCGGAACGCTACCTACGTAGGAATAACAATAACTTCTATTTCTCCCGCCGAAACTGGGGCAACTGAGCAGAGAGATCTCTTCGCGGGTGTGTTCCAGCCAAGCTCCGGTCTCATCGTCGGTCATATAACGTAGCCACCGTACATACACTTTGCAGTGGACTGTAGTTGAAAGAAGAAAAAAAAAAGATAAATATAGTGACTCAAAATAAGAGCAAGTGCATTGTCAAAAAATAAATAAGTCTTGCGCTTTTCTCAGGCGGGGTGCTAGACCTTGCGCTTCCGGTCACACCACTTTCTAATCGCCCAGTGCTTGTTTGCAGCAGAATTCTAGCCGCTTTTGCTTGACGGCGGCGATCGTGCGAGCCTCTGCACGCACCTCAAGCCTTCTGGAGGACCCAACTCATCATATCAGCCTTTAAAGGGACACTAAAGAGAAACAATGAATTGGTTTAGATTGATAAAGTGTGCTCGGAGAACTCTTGTATAGTTTATTTCACCACCATAGGTTTATTATTAGAGGAGAAAACCAAGTTCAAAGTTTCATTTTTAAATTTCGCGCCGAACTTTGTAATTCGTGACGTAAAAGATTTCAAAGTGCATTGAACGTGTTTTGGCGCCACTGGCTCGACGAAATTTCCACAAACTCGTTGTGTCAAGTCTCTGGTCCCCTCAGAGGACAATGTACTTCGATTTAACCGATTAAGAACTACGTAGGCCCAAGCAGGCGCCGTCAAAAATATGTGACGTCACGGCAAATGGTGCGGGAATTCCAAGGTGGCGTCGCCACCTGTATTTTATTTTTGCGCCTTTTCTCGCTTATTAAGCGTCTTCTCGTAGCAAGCGTGGTGTTTTTGGTATCGTGGAAGACTACTTTACTAATGCGAGAAAAATAGTTTTGCTCTTTAGTGTCCCTTTAAAGTCTCAGCCCCGCCGTAAACGAGAAAATTCCGTCACACTGTATTGTCGCCCACTTGCGTGGTCTTTTCAAAAGCACCGCAGTGGTCGCACGTCATCTGGAGACTTACGTTCGCACAAGACGGCGCATTGTGCTTCTTAGGTGGCGTCGCCATGCCACCAATATCGGACATCAAATAAAGAAGAACAATGCTATGTGCACTATGCAGTGCGCCGACACCAAAAGTGGTTATTGAAAGAGAAATTGACAACCACCCGTTCGTAGCGCGAAGCCACAAGGAAATCCGCACAGGATCTCCCAGAAGGGCAGCTTCTTAGCTGCCGAAGAATTCATCCTGGTCCGGGGATCGAACCCGGGACCACGGCATTTCCGGGGTGGTAGCTATACGAGCTAACCAGGAAGCTAGCGATTGGTAGCGCGAGGGCGAATGAACGGCTTCATGCTGCAAACGCGTGTTTGTCGATCTCCCTCCTGATGATGATGATGATGAAGCAGCTGTGGCCTTCCCTTTGTATCCGGTGGTCGCAAAAATTTTTTTGCCTAGCCTTCAATTAGAAATTAAAAGAAAATACAGAAAGAAAGAAGGAAAACACTCAAAGAAGTGAGGTAGGGACCCGCTCCTAGTCCGGATCACTGAGTGCCTGTGTAACAGTCAGAATGCGGTCCGCACTATCGTCTCTAACGTTCTTAGTGGCTCCGCGATCGGGCTGTCGGGTCAGCCACCACCACTGGCGTAGCCTCTCCTTGGTTGTCGCCACCACCATGTGAGGCGCCACGCTGTCGTGGGTCTCATAGCCCAGCGCTTGTGATAGGTTAGTGTCCTCTCGGTGGGCTGGCGACACTCCACGTGCCGCTTCACCAGTGGCGTTGTACGTGATGTTTCAGTTGAGGTCACGTAACCACCGAGGTGTTCAGGTGCACCGGCAGTAGTGATGGCACGGCGTAGGTTACTGGCCTACCAGTGGCACGTGCCACCCACTGACAGTGGCAAATTAACGATACTTGCGCGACTTTGCCAGTCGCTGTGCATATAACCGTTTTCGGTGTCGGCGCACTCCGTAGTGCATACAACGTTAAAAAAGAAAAAAAAAATCGCCAGGCGCGCGCAGAACACGCAGCACAGTCACAGCGAAAGCTCGAAGAGCGGCCGTTCCAGAGCCCGTTGTAGACTGTCTTGGGGCAGCTAGTACAAGTACACATGCAAGGTACCCACTACACCATAAACCACCGTAACTTTCGTGAAGTAGGGAAGCACCCACTAGGCCATTATTCGTCATTCAGCGGATAATCGAGGTACACGCTGCACATCTCTAAGGCATTATGTGCACTTTGTGCTTTAGCCGATGACGATGAATTATGGCTGAGCCTTTTATAATGGGTTGGAAGCATTCAACGACCCACTCGTTGCGCATTTCGCATTGTGTGACGCCAGGTTGTTATTTTACTCTTCTGCGACGCTATATTACGCTATACTATATAACACGATTCCTTGCCCGACATGATACCTGTACAGGGTGTTTTACAGCGAAAGCTGTTATGAGATCATTTCACCGGCCGTTTTTGGCGCCGTAGTTGTCCGCCGCCGCCGCCGCCGGTGTCCGTAACCAGTATCGCTCGAAATAAGAAAAAAAACTAAATAAGAAAAAAATTTCAGGATGGAACGAGGTTCGAACCTGGGCCCTCTGCGTGGGAGCCCAGTATTCAACCTCTGAGCCATGCCGGTGCTTGAAAGTGCTTTGCAAAAAGGTCCTGTACAGGCTTCATGTCGGGAAGGAACCACATTAGCATATGCAATATAGCGTGGTAGAAGAGTAAAATAAGCACCAAGCGTCGCACAACGCGAATTCTGTAACCAGGCGTCACACAATGCGAATTGCGCAACGAGTAGGTTGTTGAATGCTTCCAACCCATTACAAAGGGCTCTGCCATAATTCTTCATCGTCATCAGGCACAGCATCACCAAAGTGCGCATAATGCCTTACATGCGTTTAGCAGGTACCACGGCTCTCCATAGAATGACGAAAAATGGCACAGTGCCTGCTGCCCTACTTCTAAACAATTACAATAATTTATAGCGTAGTGGGTTCCTCGCAAGCGCGCTTGTATTGGTTGCCAAGGAAGCCCATAAGCGCATGATCCATTTCCTCGGGGTCTCAGTAAAGTTCTTCGGCCCCCCCCCCCCCCCCCCCCCGTCCCTCTTCCACGTCAACGTACGTTGTACAGCATGACGGGAGAGGGAAATAGCGACCGGGCGTCACCCAATGCAAATTACATAACTGGTGGGCCGTTTCAAGCTTCCAACCCATTACAAGGGCTGAGCCATAATTCTTCATCGTCATCAGTCATCGCGTCAACAAAGTGCACATAATTCCTTACAGACGTGTAGCTGGTGCCTCGCTTCTCCGCAGAATGACGAATAATGGCTTAGTAGGTGCTTCCCAACTTCACAAAAATTATGATTTATGGCGTAGTGGGTACCTTTCTAGTGTACTTGTATTGTAGTCCCAAGAGACCTTACAACGGGCTCTAGAAACGCCGCTCTTCCAGCTTTCGCTGTGACTGTGCTGCGGTTTCAGCGCAGGCCTGGCGTTTTTTGCGAAGGAGTTTCAAGCACCAGCGTGGCTCTGTGGTAGAATACTCGACTGCCATGCAGAGGGCCTGGGTTCAAATCCCATCCCTTCCTAGAATTTTTTTTCTCTTCATTTTTTCTTATTTCGCGCGATAGCGGATACGGACACCGGCGGCGGCGGCGGACGACTACCCCACAGCCGTTGTGATCTGAGAACAGCTTTCGCTGAAAAAAAAAAAAAAAAGAAAAAAAAGCCCTGCTCGATATTGTCAGAACCTGCATTTGAAACTTCTCTAGTTGGTTAATGGTTTCGTTTGTTACGAACGATACGATCAACTCTGGGTACTGGCCATTACGAACGAAAGGACAAGGTGTCTATTAGGCGTGTATACAAGTGATGAGCCAAGTCATTCGAGCGTATATGCAAAAGCATGGTTTCGAGTAATGTTTGCCGGAGGGTGCAGCCGCGAGTGCTAGCATCCTCGGGGTCTGTTGCAGTCCAGGAGATCTGCATGGGCGTCGGCAGGATTTTGTGTTGGGTGGTGCAAACCCGTGTTGCACGCGGTTGCGCTCGTGTGGCTTGGGGTGAGCAGCTGACGCTTTTGCACCCCCACGCCCACGGGTCCAGGAGGTGTGGCCAACGTACGCGTGCTCCTTTTGAAACTCATTCGCAAACGTCTCCTCAACATACCTACGCGGTATTCGTTCTCCTTTCGAACTTTCTTGCCGTCATCTCCATTCGTCCTGAGCTGATGAAAAACCGGCCTCACGGCATTCTTTGTCTGCAACGAAGCCGAACGATGCCAGTGACGCTGTGGAGTCTACGAAGCGAGTCTGCAAAGCAGCCGGCCCTTCTCTTGCGTAATCTCGTCATCGTCGTGATATTAGGCGCATTCGGGTTAGTCAGAAAAGCGTTCTTGCTGTCAAAATATTCGTCCTGGTCCGAAATTCGAACCCGGGACCTACGGCTTTCTGACGCGGTCGCTTCGCCACCAGAGGTAGCCAGGATGTAGAATATAGAGGGTGCAAGCACCTTTTCATTTCGCGAACTTCACTTCACCTTGTGAGATTCCGCAGATATAAGTTGCCCTATGTAGTTGATGAAGGAACGTTTCGAGTGGAATTTCTTTACAACTGCCCTGTAATTTGGGAAAGTGTAGATATGCTGTCAGCCGGCTTGTCTCCTCCAACGACTCTCGAGTTAGCTTGATTACCTCTTTTTGGCTGTGTTTCTGCTCGCTGCACACTCGTAAGCTTTATGAATAAGGTTATACCCGGAGTTACGGCCCCACACGCTTTTACTCATATGAAGTATACGTAATCGTCAACTGTAAGCTTCCGTTAGTTTTCCCGAAGGCACCGTCTCTGCATAAAAAGATTGCACTAATCTCGAACTCTTCTTGCTCCCGTATCGGGCAGCGCTTCATTTTCCGAGACCTTTAACATCCTATGACATTGGCCCCCTGCTATTTACAACGTCGCTGAATTGGAATGCAGTTCGCAGAATATTTTAAGTGTCATCGGCGTTCCGCGGCCTAATGTGTCCAGCGTCACACTTGGTGGAAATTAGCCTCTTACGAGCAAATTCGGCGTATTTTTGCGAGCGCGGTATGTGCTGTGGACTGTATCACAATACCTGGGCGGCAGAAAATGGTTCTACTTTCGTTTCTGCTGAGCAAAACGGAATCGCGCTAGCGGAAATCGACCGCCGTTGGCGCGAAGACTCTTCAGAAGACTCGGTCACAGGCGTGTGCCGCACGTGCGAACCAGCTTCGCGACAAGTACAGTGTGTGCGTTCAGCGGAGCGAGCGCTGTTTCTTTGAACGGCAATTCCTCATCTTAAATTGTCCGCAGTTGCAGTCAAAAGGCGTAAGAGTTCGGCGCGCGAAGGCAGGCGAACGGAACAGTACGCAAGCGGACAGACAACACTGGGTGGCCCGACAAAGACCCGTCCCCAGATCCACAGGCTTGTCTTGTTCGTGCACCGTAGGGGCCGTCTTCCTGTAAAGTTTTGTCTTATACCCGCCGTGATGGCTCATGTGGTGTTGCACTGCGCTGAGCTCGAGCGAGCGGGTTCGATTCCCGGCCACGGCGGCCGCATCTCGATCCGGGAGGGTCGAAATGCGAAGAACACCCGCGTACTTAGATTTAGATGCGCGTCGAGGGATCCCAGGTGGTCGAAAGTAATGCGGAGTCCCCCACGTGTCTCGTAATCACGCAATGGTTTTGAGGCGTCGAAATACACATTGGGAGTTTAAACATGACGGATGCGGAAAGACGCCTTGTCCGGCGAGAAGCCCATTCAACTTGCTCGGACTGCGCTATCAAGCCCTCTATTTCGTTATATATAGGCCATTCTTAAAACGTGTGCAAGTGTCGCCCCGATCATAGGAGGCACTTTCGATCGCAATTGGCTCCCGACCTTTCGCAACTATAGCGCTAGTGGGCTTATTTCACGCCGATGGTTCTCTAGCGATTTAAAGTGCCAGTGTGACACCGGTGTACGTCGAATTCTGCGGCATATGATCGAGTATTGCTTAGGAATGGGTGATGTAAAAGAAGCTCGTCGCATAGGAATAACTATATACATGTTCCCGTATAGTGGTCAGTTGACGCGACCCTCGTTCGTTTCGAAACATCCGCGCGGCTGTTTTTTCAGGAATAGAGCGCAGCCGATGCGACAGTGCCAGTGTCACTGAAATGGGACTCGTGTATCAACGCACAGGTTTTCAAAAGGCCTTTTGCGGTCGCTCAACGCTTTCTGCTGAGAAGCCCAAGACACCTGCCGCCGCGTCGGTAACAGGCCGCCTGCTCCTCGTATCCAATCCCAGCGCCGAAATGACTGACATTTTCGAGGAGTTGTTTCCATCGAAGACTAAACTGGTATGCGTGTTGTTGTTAACGCGTCTTTATTCACGTTTCTGCCCTTGTGCCGGAGGTCGTGGGGTTGAATCCCGGCCTCGGCGGCAGCATTTTCGCTGCAGGCAAAATGCTTGAGGCCCGCGTGCTTAAATTTAGGCGCACGCAAAGAATCCCACGTGGTCAAAATTGATCCGGAGCCCTCCACTATGGTGTCCCTCGTAATCGTATCGTGGTTTTGGGACGTAAAACCTCAACATTTATCGTTTTTCTGTCCGTCTCCGTATATTGGTGCGTTGAGATTTCCGCGAGGTTTTCACCATATCAACGCGGGTTCGATCCCGGCCGCCGCGGCAGCATGTCGATGTAGGCGATATGCTAGACGCCCGTGTGCTGTTTGCGATGTCAGCGCATGTTACACAACACCAGGTGGTCGAAATTTCCGGAGAAATCCACTGCGGCGTGCCTCGTAATCATATCGTGGTTTCCAATACTCGCCGTAGACAGCAAGATAGACAGCTAAGCGTACTGGGTACCTTGCAACTGTTCCTGCAGTGGTGAGAGAGAGAGTTTACAATGGGCCCCTCTGTGGAAAGGCCTCCAGCTTTCGCTGTGGCTGTGCTGCGTATCTCGCCAGGCCCCGCGTTTTCTCGTGGTTTTGTGCTGTTTTCGTATCTTCACCGCGAGGCGCGGCCGAACAAGCGCGCTTCGCTTAAAGGGACACTAAAGGCAAATAACAATTTATGTCAGAGTGAAAGTCCAATGTATGACAACTTCTAAAACGGTAATATTATCAACAGCAGTGCCCTACTTATCGAGAAATTAAGCTAAATGTATCACATGATGAGCGCCACGAGTGGGACATTTTCGAAGTGATCCCGATGACGTATTGAAGTCGGCCTACAATAAATCACTAGTAATCAAACTAGCAGCAGTAAAAGAAGAACATTCCGAGCATCAAAAGACGTAATAAAATGCTGTTTGTTCGTTTCCGCTTGATTCATGGAAAAAAAAAAAAAAACATCCATGGCGTTGCCATGGGGAACGGCGCGCGTGGTTCAAAGGTTCCGTTTTCGCCGAACTGCGCCTCGCCCGTCTCAGTGGTAGTTTCGGGATCGCGTACTGCCCGCCTGTGTTTTGCGCGCTCGTGAAAGTCGCTCTGACAGAAAGTTCGACAAAATGCCGCATGAGCTTCGTCGCCCGACACCGCACTGCTGGTTTCCTCGCTGCTTTCGGGCTTGGGCTCGGGAGAGTCGCTGCCGAGGCTGCTATCGTAGTACGCAACGACGCCGGCACTACGAGCCCTCAGCATCATACCGCGTTCATCGGGGCTCAAGTCGCTGAATTGGAGCCCAGCGTCGCGAGCCAATGTCTCGTTGTCAAGTTCTCCGTCCACATCCATTGCGGCGATTGCGGCAAGCTTCGATGGCTTCGATGGCCGTTGTTGCTACTGTGGGTCCCGCTACTTACGCTCTGCTGCTACTAGTGTCGACGGCCGCGCAGTAAAAGCGGGCACCGTTGGGCACGGCAGCAGTGACGTATGAGAGTCGTATTTTCAGGCGGGAGATTTGAAGCGCGCTAACACGATGCGGACCACTAAAAACGTGTTTTTGTTTCAAAATAAGCACTTCCTTGGCACAAAAGCAGCACTACGAGGTTTCTGGACCGCTATTTCAACAATCAACGTCGACTTAATATTTGCCTTTAGTGTCCCTTTAAAGACAACCGGGCACGGTGCACCCAAAGTGTCGGCAAATCTCATTTCTTGCGTGATCTTGACTCGATAAGTCAGCTATTGGGTTGACACTGCAGGCTTGCGGAGCGTTCACTTGCAAAGGATGGCTGCGTGATGTAATGGATCTCCTCAGTTTATTATTATTATTATTATTATTATTATTATTATTATTATTATTATTATTATTATTATTATTATTATTATTATTATTATTATTATTGTTGTTGTTATTGTTATTATTATTATTATTATTATTATTATTATTATTATTATTATTATTATTATTATTATTATTATTATTATTATTATTATTATTCCATGTAAAGAGGTATACTACGCATGGGTACGTTATGCACGTAGAAAAAGTGCAGCGCTTACGGTATGCGCATTGCAAAAGTCACGACATTTATAGAAAGCTCAGCGATCCCTGCAGTCGCCGCTTTTCCATCTCGAAATAGGGCGCGCTCTCTGTGCGACGACAAAAGCCCCTCGCGAAGCACACGTCTGGATCCAGGGCACGTGCCTGTTTCTACACACATTCGCCGGATTTCGGCGTCGACCACGCGCTTGTGCAACCGCGCTCGCGCACAAAACGCGCTGTTTGGAAAGCCCGATCTGTTCTTTTCTATATTATCGGCAAAGCGAAAGCGGCGCTCCTGATACAAACAGTGCCATTCACGGTGGCACGTGTATAACTTCGCAAACACTATAGCAGCAGCTAGGCTTCCGAGCGTCAGCACACTTCCTCGTAAAGCCCGCGGATCTGTCGCAAAATTAGCGCGTGTTTCTCACGCACTTCGTAGTATATATATTCCAAGAAAACAACATCGCGATTTTCCTAACGAAAACCGTGGCCTCCACGATCGGCTCCGGCAACGCGTAGAGAGGCTTCCTGGCGCTCTGTCCTCAGGAACTACAGGAGTGATGGGCAGTGCATCGGATTCGCCGTCTATGACGTCGTGGCCTCGCAAATACGGTTTTCGACAACGTGTTGCATTATGCGCCAGAATTCGCAGTGTTTAATACGTATTGTGATGCGGATATTGCTACTTCTGAAAAACATAAAAAAGAAGGTACGCCAGCTTGAAAATTTAGAAAATAAAGCGTAATAAGTAAGGTGTCAAGAACGCTTGCAGCCGCAAGCACGAAGATCTCTCTTTGTCCACGTCGTGATTGTGGAGTTCTCGATTTGCAGCGACACCTGTTTGCTGTCCAGTTTGTGTTTCTGCGTGTACGTTGCAATATGTTGTGAGTGAACCTGTTAGCTCTATCAGCAGTGCCTTTCGCCGCGCCCTTTGAGTGCATTTGCGCTAAGCAAGACGTTTTTAGCGTAAGGGCGTGCTAGGGGCACTGCACGGTGCGATTTTCCCGCAGTTTCAACATTCCACCTGTATCCAACGACGGAACTAATTATTTAAAGTCTGATAGTTATTACTACCATTGCTGCTCAGCATTTGACTTTCACTATAGAAAAATTAGCACAAACACTTGGTCATTTAGATCAAACTTAAGCTGCCGCCAACTGCTATAGCCTCGATCACTCGGGTCATAAGTGTATCTTGAATAATTAAGATACATGATGTTTCGTATGACGTTCCGTCAATGCCGCCGGTACTGATACATACTATGTCAAATGTATCGTGATAAAGATACGAGATACCCAAATTTTATATCTAGGATGGTACATGAGATAAGAACACTTTCATAATTCGATTGAGAATTAAAGCTTTACGCTCAAGAAAACACAAAATAAAGAAAAACACAGACGTATCCGCGATCGTGGAAAAGGAAAAAAAAAAAACGCAGGCGTAGATTTGCGCATAGCTGACATGAAAAGGGAAAGGAATATTGTTGTCGAGAGAGAGAGAGAGGCGTAGAGCGAAGCATGCGACGTGGAGTAGCGATACCCTGCGCAGGGAGGGCTCACGATGAGGCGTAGTATATAGCTGTTGTTGTGAGCCGTGTTTAGCTCCATCCCACCGCTGACGCCAGTTGTTGCGACGTTAGGGTTGCGTCGGACCCAGACTCCGTTTGGTAGCGTCTCCGGGTTGAGGAACTGGTGCTCGCAAGTTGGGAAAACGAGAACATACAGGTTTACTGTCACATTTTGTACTTATTTACATAGTGAAAAGTGAAGAGTTCAGCGACGAGCGAACTGGATGAGCCATTAACCAAGGGCCCAGAGCGTCTTGTCTCGCTCGGCACCGTCGTTTTAACCCTTCAGGCCGGCTCTTCCTTCTATAGGGTTGTAACCAGTCACACACACGACGCCACCCACCATGACACCAGCCAGTAACGCAATGTCGCCGGGGGGTCGTTGCACTCTGGTTGCACTCGTCGATGCAGCCCAGTTCCTGCGGTCAATGACACTCTTGCGCGGTCAGGCCGGGAGGAGGGGAGATAGGGCGAGTTCTTCCGACTCTCCCCAGAAGGGCAGGCAGGGAAGGGTTTACGGCGACTTGTAATTGCTCTTGTCAAAACATCCCAGACAGGTCGGCACCGTAGCATCTCAAATGAGCCACAATGGCCCATTATAAAGGCGGCGCCCGCTTTGACGTCGCTACGCTGTCCATCGGGACTCGCAAAATTCTCTTCCCTTTCCCGCCGCGGGGCGCCCGTTTCTAGGAAGGCTCAAGGGGTCCCGAGTTGTGTGAACGCATCTCCAATCCTCTCTCGTAGACGGTCAGTCATAACACTGTTTATATCCCGCAGATAAAGCGCACTCGTTGTAACTGCAGCTGCATTTACCAATCGAATCTTCGACAGATCGCGCGGGTGCGCACCGTGGTGCCCAGGCGCTGCAACGATTGACCGTGCACCGGAGCTGGGCCCGATGCGCGCCGGTGCATATCGTCAAAGGTGCCATAAGTGACGCGTATGCGCACATCCTCTAGACACGCGTTCTAGTAACTGGCGTGACGAAATGTCATTAGCGATGCGTATAAGCGTTCGTGAGTGTATACGAACAGTGGTTGATCGTCTCTATTTATTGTGTGGCGCTGCGCTGTGGTGCGATTCCGCTGCGGGACGTTGCCATTTTTTTTCCCCCCGTTAGTTTGCCCCACGCCATGAGTACACTTTACCCACGGACACGCGTGGCCAGTTTTGTTTTTCGGGCAGCACATGCAGACGAGCTGTTGAGAAACTATCGCAGTTAAAGATGGTCGGACTACTTTATCCGCACACTAAATATACGAGTGCCATGGATAAAGGCACATTGAAGACGGATTCCTCCGAACTGATAATTGCTGCTAGCGGTATGTGGACCTCTCCGTCGTTGTCTCCGATGGCATCGGTAGGAGAGTGCGTGGCCCAACCACGATGAGAGAACCACGATGAGAATGCAAAAGTTCCGAGAGGCGCGATGACGCGAAAAACTATAAACTCTGAACCCGTGGCGTCTATATATTGCGCAAACGTCGTCTGCACCGCGTCTTGGAACCCCAAAGGGCTGAAGCAAGTTCTTGCGCTAGTTTCATTCGGTAGTGAGCTGCCTTTTTTTTTTTTGTCAAACTAATACTAATAATTTCTGGGGTATTACGTGCCAAAACCACAGTATTATTATGAGGCATGCCGCGGTTGAAAACTCCGGAATAAATTATGATCATCTGGGGTCCCTACTGTGCACCTAAGTCTAAGCACGCCAATGTTCTTTCCATCTCGGCCTCATCGAAATGTCCATCTCGGCCTCATCGAAATGCGGCCGCCGTGGCCGGGAATCGAACCAGTGCCCTTGAGCTTGGCAGTGGGACAACTTATACGTGCTATAATGAAACTTTGGGAGACGAAAAAGACGCCACACGCCATCGTTGTGTTTTCGAAAGACTGATGTTTATTACGATGAGAATGCGAGTGGTAAGAGTTCCGATTTCATGGTTGCCAGAGGACTATAGAAAACAAGCTGGTGTTAGGAGATTTTACATACTCCCCCCCAATGAGCCTTAGCTCATTCACGTAAAGATTCCAGAGGATACAAAAGTTGCACTGGTCTTCGGATCACAGTCCCACTTGGTAGGCGCACCATACAGGCCCTGATCCGCCCGTCACGTCCGATTAACACCTCGGCGACCACTCCCATCTTCCATAGTTGCCGTGGCAATAGATGCTCGTAGACAAGCACCGCCGTGCCCTCTTTGATGGCGTTCGACGAGGTCGGTACGTAGAAATGTGCGCTACGCAGACTGTTCAGGTATTCCTTCTGCCATCTTCGCCAGAATTGATCTGTTATTCTTTGTCGGTATTTCCAACTCCTTTCAAGATTGTTCGGCCGTGGCGTAGCGTCTTCGGAAGTCGATGTGGGCAGTGACGTCAGACGCTTGCCAACTAGAAAATGAGAAGGGGTCAGAGGTTCTACTTCGTTGGCCTCTGCAGAGACATATGTCAGAGGCCTAGAATTGATGACTGCTTCAATTTCGGTGAGGATCGTCGCAAGTTCCTCAAAAGTGCAGTAACTGTTTCCCAAAACTTTCTTGAGAGAGGACTTTACAGATCGTACCAATCTTTCCCAAAAGCCGCCCCACCACGGGGCTCTTTCGGCGATGAAGTTCCACTGGATGCGATGCTCAGCAAAATAATTTTGGAGTTCTTTCCCACGTATGGTTTTCCACAACCTTCGTAGGTCACGTGACGCTCGTTGAAAGGTCTTTGCGTTGTCTGAGAAAATAACTCGACACACTCCTCTTCTTGCCACAAATCTTCTGAACGCCTTGAGAAAGCTGTCGATTGACATGTCTGTTACCAATTCAAGGTGTATCGCTCTTGTGACCGCACATGTAAAGAGGAGAATGTAAGACTTCTTGTTTCTGCCCTGATCTTTTGTGTAGAGCGGGCCAGCAAAATCTATGCCTGTCACCTCGAAAGGCAACGCCTTTGTTACTCTCTCAGGAGGCAAAGGAGCCGCTACTTCAGTGGCGGCTCTGCAGTTGAAGCGGTCACAGGTCACGCATCTTTTCAGCGTCCTTTTTACTACCTGCCTGCCCTTCATTATCCAGAACTGTTCTCTTAGTTCTGTAAGCGTTTCAAGAGGCCCAGCATGTAAAAGGCGCCTGTGCGTTCCTTCAATTAATAGGTCAATATAAGGATGATTCGGCGGGAGCACAATCGGATGCCTGGTGTCGTAAGGCATTTCGGCATTTCTTAGACGTCCCCCAACTCTCAATACTCCGTGACTGTCTAGGAATACATTCAGATCACGTAATGGTGAGCCCTTCGGTATTCTTGCTGAGTGAAAAATGCACTGAAGTTCTTCTGGAAAGGCCTCACGTTGCACCTCTCTGATCAGACATATCTGAGCTTTGTTTATTTGTTCGGCGGTCAGAAATCCCTGCTCTTTCTCGAGGGGATACCTGGAGTTGTGCACAAATCGCTGCATCCATGCGACAACTCTGATCAGTTTAGTCAAGGAACTAAATTGCTTAAAAGGCAAGGCTGATTTTTCCACCGACTGCGCAACAGTGTGAACGTGAACTGGCTTTCTTTCATCTTCCGCAGTTATGTCTTCACAGACGTTTTCGCTGCGTGGCCAATCCGCAGAGGGCTGGGACAGCCATGAAGGTCCATGCCACCAAACCGTAGTTGTTTTGAGCACTTCAGGCGAAACTCCTCGTGTTAAGAGGTCAGCTGCATTTTCTGCACCTGGGCAGTGGTTCCATTGGTCTGGATCTGTGAGCCGTTGGATCTCCATCACTCGGTTAGCCACGAAGGGTTTCCACTGCCTGGCAGAGCCCCGGACCCAGTGAAGGGCGATGGTTGAATCCGTCCACAGAAACCACTCTTCCACCTGTAGTGTAAAGGATCGGGCCAGGTAGTCTTTCAGTCGGGCACCCATTAGCATGCCCATCAATTCAAGTCTTGGAAGGGAAAGCTTCTTTAGTGGGGCTACTCTCGATTTCGACAAGATCAAATTTGCATTTGGAATGCCCAGTCGACAAACCCGCAAGTATGCAACCGCTCCGTATGCCTTGGGGCTTGCATCAGTAAATATATGAATCTCGATTTTGTCATATTCAGCACTGACACAACATCTTGGAACGGTTACCTCTGTTAAATGATACAGTGCAGTGTGCCATTGCGTCCACACTGCTTGCACCTCTTCGGGCAATGGTGCATCCCAGCCAACGCCTAGTTCCCAAAGTTCTTGGAACATCAATTTGGCAGTCACAGTGACTGGAGAAAGCAGACCTAAGGGATCGAAAATACGCGCTGATGCTTGAAGAATGAATCTTTTGGTGTTGCAGTTTCGGTCAAGGAAATCTAAGATAGGTTCTATAGAAAAGGCAAGGTGGTCCTTTTCTTTATCCCATACAAGTCCTAACACACGCGTAGTACTGCTTGTGGGGCACTGCACTGTGTTCGTGGGACATCCAGTTCCTTCATTCTGAAATATCTCCTGCAACGTTTTGGAATTTGAGTTCCACTTTCGAAGAGACATGCTTGCCCCTCTCATTATGCCCAGTGCTTCTCGATAGAAGTCTTCAGCTGCTTCTTCCGTGTCGGCACCTGAAATGAGGTCGTCGACGTAGAAGCTCTCGGCCAGTGTTCGTGCTGTGCCCGAACAGTTGTCCATCATACCGAGATGGTGACGTATCGTGGCAGCAAGCAGAAACGGGCTACTGGTCACTCCGAAAGGGACTCGTGTCATTCTCCAGACTTCAAGTGACGGATTCGGTTTTTTCTTAGTTGGTACTTCTCCATACCAGAGGAAGCGTACGGCATCTCTATCTTCCTTTCTTAGTGATATTTGTAAAAACGCCTTTTCGATATCTGCACTGAGTCCGATGCGGTGGTTTCTGAAATTGAGCATGACCTTTAAGATATCTGGGTTTAAGTTCGGTCCTGAATCCAGTGCTTCATTCAGTGACACGCACCCGGTATCGCTCGACGACGCATCAAAGACCACTCTGACGCTAGTTGACAGGCTAGCCGGGCGCAACACAGCTCGGTGGGGCATGTAATACAATCTGTTTTCAATGCTTACTGCGTCTTTCGGGAGCCGCTCGGCGAATCCTTGATCAAGGTACTGACGTATGGCCTCGTCGTACTTCGTCAGCATTGCCTCATCTTTCAACAGTTTCTGTGTGAGGCTGGCCAAACGTTTCTTTGCAACTCCCCCGTTGTCAGCAAGACGAAAATCCACGGGCTTCCATGGAAGAGCTACCTCGTATCTTCCATTGGTGAACTTAATGGATGACTCAAAAGCCTTATGAACTTCTTCGTGCTCCTGATTATGTGGAACTTCGTCCACAATACCCATGCTTTCGAGCTCCCAGAAAGATTTCAGCTGAGCCGTCAATGCACATTTGTTTTCCGCTACAACGGCTCGAAGGACAGCTACCGTTGCACTGGTGTTGCGGTACGGCACTTTGCCCTGCAGTGTCCACCCGAAGTGTGTTTTGATTGCAACTAGACCACCCTGAAGCTTCTGCACTTCGCCGGTCACTAGACTCCAATAGTAGTCAGCTCCAATCAGTATACCAATGCCATTTTGCTCTAATTGTGCAGGCGGCAAGGTAACGTCAGCTAGGTCAGCCACTTTCATTTTGACCTCTTTCATCACCTTCTCGGGCACAATAAGCTCGTCAGAACAGATCTCCGGTATCTCCAAGGCCTCCAGACAGTGTTCTTTTCTGTCATACTGACTCCTCAACCAAAGCCGTACTCGCCTGCGCTTTTTCTTAATGGCACTGTCTGCTCCTCCAAAGGGAAAAATGGTAATGTCTTCCTCACCAAGTACTTCCAAATTCAGCTGACGTGACAGTTCTTCTGTCACAAATGTTCTCTGACTTCCGCCATCAAATAGTGCACGGGTGAGCAGTCTTCGCTGGATACCCTTTGCCCATATTTGAGCTGTCTGGAGCAGTACAGTTGTCGTTTTGTCATCTTTGTTACCTGTCGCAGAGTGCAATTCGGTTGCTGTGTTAGCAGCAGGCTTCCACGCAGGATTGCACATTTGAGTAAGGTGCCTCTTACTGCATATTTTACACTTTACTCCTTTGTTGCGACATTCTCGCGATGTGTGCCCTTTAATAGAACAGCGGAAGCATCTGCCAGCTTTGAGGAGTGCCCCTTTTCTTTCTTCAAGAGAAAGCGGCGTCTGGCATTCCTTCGTCACATGATCCTTAGCGGCACAAAACGCACAAGGCTCTTTCTGTTTGGAATCACTAGCCGTTAAGAGTGAAGCTGCTGACGCCCTCGGAGCTCTAGACCTTTCGTTATCAAAACGTGGGTTTGTACTACTGCCTTTGCCCTCTCTCTGCCCGACCTGCAACGCCTTTTCCCGGCTCTCCACTTCGTTTTTGAGAAAACATTGCAAACTCGCAATGCACAAGCTATCCTCTTTTTTCTCTGCAGAGCAATGTTTGTGATATTCTACCACTAGTTCTCCTGGTAGAATTCGCAGAAGTGCGGAGGCGAGCATTGCTCCGTAGCTGCCTGTCTGAACTCCAAGTGCCGTGAGAGCGGCTATATTTCGCTGCATGTGGTCATAGAGGCGACGTAAGTCTCTTACCTCCTGCCCGCTTCGTACAGTTGGGAGGTCTAGCAACTGCGTAAGATGCTCCTGGATGAGCACATCTGTGCGTCCGAAACGCTCCTTCAACAGCTCGATGACCGTATTATAGTTGGCTGCGGTCGCTTGTATACCGGCCACCGCCGCTGCCGCCCTCCCAGAAAGCGCCGACTGCAAATACAAAAACTTCTCTCCGTCGGAAAGAGCGTCGTTGTCGTGTATGGCTTGCTGGTACTGCTCCCAGAAGGGCTGCCACTCCGTGGCGGCGCCGCTAAACCGCTGCAGCTCGAGTTTCGGCAACTTCACCTTTGAACCGTTGGCTCTCAGGTTCCCGTTGCGAGGGGCCCGTGACGCCTCCGCTGCTGTGATGGCGTTCGCTCGTAGCGCTCCGGCTTGTTGGCTGAGCCTTGCGACGTAGGTTATTATTCTGTCGTTGTACGCGATTGTACGTGCGTAGTTCTCCTCGGCTTCTTCGTCTGGCACAAGCGGCTCGACAGCAGCGTCCACCTCGTTCAGCTGTGTTAGGAGGGCGCCGAGTCTTGCTGACAGCACGTTCAGTGTCGTTTCGTCTGCTTGTGCTTCTAGCGATGAATCTGCCTCGGATATCAACTTCGTCGCTTGGGTTCTCAAAGCGCTTCGTTTTTTCTTAAGTCGTTCCATCTTACCTCCGTCGCTGCGTTGCTTTCAGCACCACGATTGCCCTCGGAGGTAAGTAGAGTCTTTCTTCGCCGCTGGCTTTAGTTTTCAATTTCACAGGGCGTGGCTTGTGGCGTCGTTAGGCCTCGTTGATAAAACCGTGAAGTCCAAGGCGGTTGCACCTCCAAGGATCGTTGAGTTAACGGTAAAGTCCGTCGGTATGCCGACGCCTGATGGCCTCTTTGAAATGCTGAACTGATGGTCTCTTCAGCTCCCGGGTTTCGGCACCAAAATAATGAAACTTTGGGAGACGAAAAAGACGCCACACGCCATCGTTGTGTTTTCGAAAGACTGATGTTTATTACGATGAGAATGCGAGTGGTAAGAGTTCCGATTTCATGGTTGCCAGAGGACTATAGAAAACAAGCTGGTGTTAGGAGATTTTACATGCTATAAGCTACCACGGCGGGTGTTTTTTCTGCCAAACTGCGACATGTCCGAGAGTTCTAGGCATACAGTGATATGTAAGCCAACATTTCGTTTACGCGTTCCTGTTTGAACGTCGTTCGAGAAACTACGTCCAGGATGCAATCTACGTCTTCGTAATGCGAAGCACCCCTGCCGGTCGGCGTCGTCTTATTCGTGACGTCATGGCACTTTGCTCCGATTGACGCCTCTAGTGGTCATGTAACCACCGCGGGTTGCGCCGTTCACGTGTGCGTAGCACTTTAGGGGCCCGGCTTGTCGGCCATCCGTAGATCTGAAGTGGCGTGATCACGCTCAAAATAAAGGGGTCAATACAGGCCTAAAACAAGGCTAGTAATGCTCAAAACCGTGTTAAAATTAACGAACGAGGTCATAAAAAAATATAATTAACAGAAATAACCTAGAAGTAATCGCATTAATTAACTTAGTATCGCTAAAAACGTTTCGGACACATGCGGCTGACTCCGGCGTCGCGCGTCGCCACCGCCTCGCTAAGCGAGCGATTGCTCCTCGCAGCGGAACTTGACGGAACTCAGCGCAGACGACACGTATGTTAACTGCCGTAACAAGCAGGAACTCGATAAAGCGCCGCAAAACGTAACGCGCATTTCACACCGAGTTAGCGAATCTCCCTAACAAGATTCTACTCGTGCCGGGGAAATATATGCTTACCTCAAACTTTGGCGTCACCGACGGTTTGGTAAACGGAGCAGTGGGAGCTCCGCGAACGGGAATCGCTGGGTGCCCGTCGCACTTGCTCAGGTTTCACAGTTGTGGAGATGCATTTAGCACAGTATTTGGAACTACTGCAATCGCTGCACAAATTTCTCTTTCCTTCTTTTTTGTGAACGTTCGGTTCCGCTCGCGTGCTTGGGCCTCGCGCGTGGACGGACGGGGTTCGACGACGTGCTGTCTCGAACAGTGACGATCATCAACGTGTCGGAGAACAGCCGAACACAATAATACGAAGCTTGATCAGCGTCGCTCGCTCAGACCTGCAGTTGTCAGAGAAAGACAGCAGGAAAGGAAATGACAGGACAGACGCTCAATTTACAACTGATGCTTACTAGAAATTTTTCGCGAGACCACGGAATCGCGCATAGCCAAACATATCACAAGGTGTTATCACACCGGACCGACATAGCTAACAATAAAGCTTTTCTTGTCAGAACTGATTAATAAAGCCTATTTCTTTATCTGTCAGCGCTACTGTGGGAACACTAATGCAAGTGGTTGAGTGCTCACTAATCTTCCCATCGCTTTTCGCCATCATCTGATGTAACACTCCTCGAGTCAAGGTACGAAAATGTTTGCTCTCTGCTAAGTTAAACAAACGTCCTTATATGCACAACGCCATAGCATGGCATCCGCAGAGCAGCTTCGGGCCATCCCTGCCGACACCTCATATGATCTATCGCTGCAACGTATAACAGCGCACTCTCCGAAAGAACGAAGGAATAATAATTATTGGGGTTTAACGTCCCAAAACCACGATATGATTACGAGAGACGCCGTAGTGGAGGGCTTCGGAAATTTCGACCATCTGGTGTTCTTTAACGTGCACCCAAATCTAAGTACTCGGGCCTCAAGCATTTCGCCTCCATCGAAAATACGGCCGCCACGGCCGGGATTCGATCCCGCTTCCTTCGGGACAGCAGTCGAGCACCATAAGCGCTAGACCATCGTGACGGGTTAAAAGAATGAAGGAGATGATTGTGTGTCGATTGCCAGATCGCATAATATCGCAGCTCTACAACGTCTGTAGAATCTCGTTTACAGCTCTCATTTGGCACTCGTTTGTGGGGGAGGGGGGGGGGGGGGGCGTGCGCACTGTTACAGTATTTTGCTGCTGCGGGCACCAGTTGTTGTCGCAAAAGAATTGCTTCGCTAGCAACGTGTCGCACTGAAATCCAGAGCCCTGTTCTGTTTGCATGCTTGTTAAAAGGTTACGTGGCGTGATCAATTTGAGAACTTCGCTTACGGAAAATGTAAGTTGCAGGGCAGGGTGGGTAAATGGGAGATCATTGGGAGAGTCCTGCGGTGTACACGTAAAATAAGCTGACGTTGATGACGGGCATGAAGCTTTTGCTGGAACATCAACATTTTTATCTGCCTTTGATGCGAGCAGAAGCCGTCGCAGCGCTCCGTTCCGCGAACGCTGTCTCTGTGCGCTGACGTTTGGTGGAGGGGCAGCGCGGAGTTTTCTCGGCGTGTTTTCTCTTTTTCTTTTTTCCCCCCGAGCGATCCAGAGGCCTGTCTCAAACGCGCCCACACATGACTGACTTCGTCCGACATCTTGTTGTTTGCTTACTAAGTATATAAGATCATGAGCTACGCAGGCATGACTGGACTAAAGCATCTTTTGTTGTGTGGGGCTCCCCATGCGATAACCTTTTTTTGAAACATAATCGTGGAAGAAAAACGAAATTTCAGAATTTGCGTCCAGATTTCAGTCGTTCTGAAGACCAGTATCGATATGTTTCTCGAATCCTGACGTCAAATCCCCTTCAGAAATGACCCATATACGAGACACGCGAAAGGCATCTCAAATGGCAACTTCAGCTGACGTTATATGGATAGCGCGGATTCAACACGGGACAGAGAAAAAAATACTGATTCACGGGAGATGCGCTCGAAAGCACTTGTCCCGTGCATCAGTGTTCTTTCTGTGTCCCGTGTCGAATTCGCGCTATCCAGTATTTAAGATTAGAAACCAACTAGCCCAGCAACAAATTTTGTTTGGCTGAGATGCTGTTCAAACCCCCCGCCTTCCAATCTTCGTCGCTTCGTCAGTCGCGTCAAATTTCGCGACTGAGGCCCGTAGCTGAGGTGAGTTTGAGACCCCTGGTATATAGTGGCTGTCGTGTCGCTTGTCGCCCTCGTAAGCCGTATAGATGCGACGGCGTGTTTGTTCCATCACTCGCTTCATTCGCCGACCCGTCGTGGTGATCGCTCGTGCGCGGGATGGGCGGCCGCGGCGTCCTCTTATGCCGCGATAACGCGGAGTGGTTTACGCCTCCCGCCCTGCCTCCGATATCCGAGTAGATAGGAGGAGTGTTTGCTCTTTTCTTTCGACGACAACCTCCCGAGCAACTCGGTCGAGCCGAATCGGCGCGCACTTTTGTCAGATCGCGCCGTGTGACAGAAGTGCACGCCGATTCGGCCTCGACCCAGCTGCTGTCTTCGATTAAGTGTCGTCGAACGTGCCATCTGACAATGAAGGGTCCGCGGGACAGTCGTGTTCTTATGAGGAACGCAGTTTCCTCTGCCTCGCGGACTTAGCCTCGCGAATGGACGAAACCGAGGATTCCGGTGGTTCTGGCAACATGAACCGGCGTTTTGTTGGCTCACGTCGGAGACACGGAGCGGTCGCGCGGCCAGGTTGGTCGCAAAATCGACCGTTCGCGAAATAGCCGCAGATGGTCGCTTTTGTCGAAAAGCTACACTGCTTTGTGTCACTCGTTCGATTTTTCGTGTGCACCAAAAACTCACAGGGTTCCGTACGCATTCGCCTAAGACGACTCGAAGGCGACAGCCATCTTCTTCGTTTTCTTTTCAGTCGGACCCTCCGAAAGGTTTCTGCACCTTAACGTGGTTGTCCACTGCTTCCTGGTTTTGCACTACCACCGTGATCGGCCAACCTTTGACTAAGCGACGATGTCATGTGGTGACGCATCACGTGACGTCATGTTACGATGACGTCATACGGTGTCGTCACGGGATGACGATTTTCTTGCATCACTCGTGTTGACGCCGCGGACGGTCAATTTTCGCGTTTGACGAGCCATCTAAGGCTTTCGCCTGAAAAGATACACGGGAACGGGGTGTCCTCCTTCGAGATGACGGCGCCGGTCGTGAGCCATTTCGGTGTGGCCGCGGGTGGCGCCTGCCGGTGTGGACGCATGGTTGCCGTGGATCGCTTCTTGGTCGCGCGACTATCGCCGGTGTGAATGAGCCCGTGTCCTCTCTCGCCTCGTCGTTACGCAAACACCCGCGCCGATTCCCCGAAAGAGCTGGTGCAGTTGGAGCCAGCGCAAGGGACTACGTCGGTGAGGATCGCTTCATGACTTCGCTGGCTTTTTCTGACAGCATGCAATGCTAGCAGCGCTTTTGCCGTCCGCAACGCCACGCAGTTCTGTTTAAAAGGTTCGGCGTCGAAACGTACAAAGCAGACAGAAGCGCTCGCCCTTGTCGTTTCTTTGTCTGCTGTGTACGTTTCGACGCTGAACCTTTTAAATATGGAATACCAACTAGCCTGCTGCATTCCTGTCACTGCTCCGCTTAAATCACGCCAATTGTTTTGTCGTGACTGGGTGCTTCGTTGAGAAGCATCCTGCGCGTTCAGAACGGGTGGGCGTACCTAATGGCATGCTCAGATACTCGGTGGGATGGGGCGAAGCGTACCGCCTCTATTGTCTTTGCATTTTTTTTTGGGATAAGATTCCATTAGAGAACTAATGGAATCTTATCACATTAAAAAGAAAGACCGTGAATGTATCAGTGACACTTCTGTTGTTCTGCGCAGTAAGGAAAGACTGTTCTTAGACACTTGGTTATAATGCGAATATGTTTTGGTATCCCGGTCCTGATTAGCATGTCGACTGTCATGTGCATTGCGCCTGCGCGCGCCACTCGGCTGTGTATATATGTAGGAAGACGTTTCTGAATAAAGCTTAGTTGCGAGTAGCGCCTGTCCTGTACATCAGTGTTCCTTCTTAGTCCTTGTCGATTTTCGCGCTAGCCAATTTTGAAGATTATGAACCAACTAGCCCAACAACGTATACTCTTAAGTCTTTGTATTTGTTTATGCATAAGCTGGCGTAGTGGCGTGAATTTTGGTGCAGTTGCAGCGCCTAGTTTTGTGCAGTTATCACGTGTTTATTGTGTGATTCTGCAGCTTCGATGTGTCAACTCTGCAGGGATGGTAACGGATACTCGCGAGGCCGAAACAACTATCTGTGCGTCGACGGATTGATTTACAACACTTTTAATCGTCGCTTAATTGGTCTTCTTTGCGCGTGTGTTGCTGCGGTGACTGCATTCTGAGCTTGGAAAGGTGAAGGGAACTTGGCTGCTGTTTACCGTCGGTGACTCGCGAGAGGCGTTGACGGAGGATCCTTTCGTAGCCGGTCATCAGAGTTCCGCGTGTTGTGGAGCACGTTGGACAAGCCCGCTCATCCAGCGACGCCGCTCTTAAAGCGCCTCTAAACCATGGACTCCGAGTTCAAAGACGAGAGAGTGGTTTCTCTCTCGCCTGCAGGCGTCGCCGCCTATTTCTTCATACAACACCTGGACAATGTCAGCACGAAACGATAACAGCTACACGCTGTTATCCCCGCTGGCGCAGTCAAAAACGCACAAAACCAAGTGAAATCAGTTGATCGCGCACGATGGTCATGCAAGAGAAGGCTGGACGGGCGTGCGATTGCATGGCAAAGCAGACAATTCACAGCTGATATCCTCCCTGTATGGACCGATCGAGAGCCTCTTTCCTCATGACGCCACGTGACCAGACTGTATAATGAATCGCGTCTGAAAGACGGGAAACGCCGGGAGAGACTGACGCGCTCGTTCTTTGCATTTTCAGGGGTTGTTTGGGGCCCTTTAAGTCTGGCCATGGCTCGGCTGCGAGGTCCAGAGTCAGTGACCTTCCATTTAATTAGTCCCTTTCGTCCGGAATTTGGGCGCCATTGTTGCGTACCACCGAACGGCTTTGCAAGTTTCCAAGGAGTCCATCGCGGACGACGTCGGGCGCTGTGGCGCGTCCCCCGCGCGAGCGGAAAGGCACGCAGCGATGCGTGCCGTCATTCCGCCAGCAACGTTGGCGCCGAATCGCTGAGGCTGCTGGCGAGCACGCACGCTACGATATTGCCGCATGCGGCGGAAGCCCGCGGTATCCGATTGCCGGCTGCCGCCCTCCCTCGCACACGCGGGGCGGGCAAGCGTTTCTCGGAACTTGGGGCGGAGGCGAGGGAGCAACGTGGCGTCGGCCACGATGCCGCTTCGCTGCGCTGGAGGCGCGCGCGCCGCTCGGGAAGCTCTGCCTCGATCACCACGTACGAGATCCAGCCTTGCATACAGCACTCGATCTAGCTGCTGGGAATGTTCTCTAGAATGTACGGACAGCTTCAGCTTCCTTAAAATTAGGGTTTCGACACGAAACTTTTCAGTTGTCATCTTTTTTTTTTTTTTTTTGCGTCGAATGAAAGGCCGAGCCCCCAGGAGCGTAGAAAATGTACTGTTGAGCATGAGTGCACCATGACAAGTAATTGCTGTATGTTTTTAAAAGCTTGTTTCGGTTCCTACTGCACCCTGACGTCACAACATGGTACGAGCTTCTCGTCACGTGCTCGCGCATTGTCGTCCACGGCCGCTCCGCTCCGTGGCTCCGTTGGTGACGCACACGCCGTCATTTTGAATGCTTTGGTACCTGACGTCATCACAACTAGTTATAATCGTGCGTGAAGTCACCAGAATTGACACTGTAGCCTGACGTCACGATAGTGTCGGTGTCAGCAGGTACGCCATGCGAAAATCGGCTTTACTGTCAAAATAAAATATCTTATCAGCGTTTCCTGAGCTTCACACTTGCGCAGAGCTGGCTCTCTATACAGTATACTTGTATGACAGTAAAATTATTTTATTTATTTATTTATTTATTTATTTGTTTGTTTGTTTGTTTATTTACAAGATATGCAGGCCCGACTTGGGCCCCAGCAGGAGAGGCAAAAGTGTACTCGAAAAGGCAATACAAAGACACATTTACATACAGTGCATTGAGAAAAAACAAAACAAAAGAAAGACAGTGTCTAATTTGTACAGCAAAGCACGAAAGTAATAACACCTTGAACATATCAAAAAGTGTAAGGAAAAGAAAAAAACAATATTCACACAAAAAAGGAACATAATTAAAATAACCTAACATAAATCCTGAAAACTTTCAATTATTTTTATATTTGGGGCTGTATGGGGTCACCTTCGAAATCACCTTCGAAAATTGGTATCAGTACCCCTATAAAGGAGCACTGACACCAAAATTTTGCATCTTGTTTTTTCTCTTGCGATAAGTAGTTAACGACCCACTTATAACGGCTGGAAAGCTCGTTTGCTCGAGCGCGCGACCGTTAATTATTTGGAGACGGTTTTATAGAGCCCAGCCGCAGTTTCGGTTTCAGAGAGCGCCGAGGGAGGCGGGACCAGAGTGGTGGCTATGTAAACATAGCTGGCTACGTGAGCACACAAAACCGCGTGCACATGAGCACCGCGTCGACAACTCTTCAACGAAGGTAGGGTCCCTAACGAAGGCTTCCTGGGTGCTGCTACAATGCCCTCTGAGACGTTGTAAATATGCGTGACCCCCCTAAGATGCACTGCCGAGGCGAGGACACCAGCCTTTGTACTCCCGTGCAAGTCTCCCTTTCCTTTCGTTGAAAAGGTCTGCTAGGAGAGAGTGGGTGAGAGCGCCCGCAACAATCGTGGCAGCCAACACAAACTCGTGACGCAGGTGGCGGTTTGTTTACAAGAACACCAAAGGCACGTTTCGCGTGGAGTTTTTAGACGATGCGTGCGTGTCCACACAAATCCATCGCACAGGTAATCTCGCCTTCAAAATTTTGTGTCAGTGCTCCTCTAAGGGGCTTTCATGAAACATTTTGCATTTGGCATCGAAATGGCCGACAACGCCTTGACTGTTAATACAGTGGACTATAAGAATCACTGTAAACGTGATCAATCGGATTCTGTAGTTTTACGCCACAACTACGATACGATTATGGGAGACGCCGTTGTGGGGAGCTCCGGAATTATTTTGATCGTGTGATGTTATTTAGCGTGCAGCTAAATCTAAGTTCTACACATCATATGTGTCCGTTTTTGCTATAGTGTGCAGACCAACAACCATTTTGCAACGTGGACCTCGTAAATCATCGCAGCTCAGGTTGTAGTTTTTAAGGACAACAGACCTGAACAGTTGCTCTATTGGTGGAGAAATTTCAAGATAGTCGAGGCCACAAAAAACGAGAAAAAATCACGTAAGGCCTCCTGAAAGTCATGCCGAATAGATCAAACACTCAGTCTTTCAGTCAAGCGATAAGAAAAAGAAAATCGGATGTGCACCAGCGCTAATGTCTCTGGACATCACCTGGTTTTGCCTTGCGTTTTCGACAGTATTTCTTCGCGTTTTGCGTGATTGCGCAAGCCAGTCGCTTGAATGTATCTGCTTATAGTGGCCAACATGGCTGCGCAATCTTCGTCGTCCCGCCGGTGTATACACTGCCACGATATGTATAATTTTGCTGCTCGTCATGGTTGCACGCTTCATAGCCGGCGCAGACGTAGTCGTTTGCGTACCGCGTGCGCCTGCCTGCTGCAGTGAACGTGGTGGCGTTGCACGCGCGTAAAAACGGCCTGGATTTTTCGAACAGTCGGGTTAGCCTTGCGTAACTCCCATGCTTGCATGCATGAGCCATCCTCATATGTACTTTCTTACTTTCTTTCTGATTTAGTTCGCGTTTACTTCTGCCAGTTATGCATGACCTGCTGTCGACACCCTCGTCGATCATCGCCGCTGACTCTCTCTCTGTGGTCTGGCGATGGGCTTCCTCAGATCGCCGATTATTTGTGATGGGAAACTGCGTTTAGCTTTCGCTATGTTCCGCCTCAATTAAGGCAGATATATTTGGACTGTTCCAACAAGGACTGCATTTGACGTGATAATTAACTCCGCATCATGGAATCTCGTCTTTGCGTGTATTCTTTTTTGATCAGTTGCATGCCCGTTGCGAGTACCATGTTTGTTTGTTTGGTCAACATGAATGTAGCCCTAACTGTTGCTCGATCCCAATTGTCTCACGGGCTTGACTACGATGATAATAATTCTTGGTGTTTTACGTCCCGCAACCACGATGTGACTATGAGGGACGCCGTAGTGGAGGGCTCCGGAAATTTAGACCACCTGTGATTCTTTAACTTGCACCTAAATCTAAGAACACGGGCCCCTAGCATTTCGCCTCAATCGAAATACGACCGCCGCGGCCGGGTTTCGATCCCGCGACCTTCGGGTCAGCAGTAGAGCGCCATAACTACTAGACCACCGTGGCAGGTTGAACTTGTGAAGTTGAGGCTTTTTTAGAGTAACAGGTGGACGCTAAACCAAATCTAAGACGCAGTAGTCCCGCAAGCCCTCGGTGGAATGTCAATCACTTGGCAAATGCAATGGCAAAAGTTAAAATTTTCTAAGATTTAATATGGAAACACTTTACCCGATATGTATACGATTTAGGCGGCTGTAATCCACTTTTCTTTTATCGCAGCCGCATTATGTCCACAGCGTTTATACTGTGAGTCAGAGCCGCATATTATCGGGACAGCGTGGAAACATACCATGCAGCTGCTGACTGCACATAACAACAGCCTGTGTAGCAATGTCTGTTACGCTTCGCAAACACGGCGTGTCACTTAAAAGGGACATGTGTTATCAGAAAAGAACTTACCGTGCACAGTATAAAACTATATATCTGCTCAGAAATATGGCGCTGTGTAGTACTTTATTTGCTGTCAGGCCGCGACAAGAAGTACTCTGAGGGATTTTAAAATCTGCGGTATGCATCCTTCGCCGCACCGTGATGCTCACACCATTCGAAATAGGGAGAAACACTTCATTGTGGTACACTTTATTAGCACGGGAATTTAATTATTGCAGGAATGAAAACATTGTGAAAAGTTGTGAAAATCCGAGCCAATAACTCATGCGTATGCATGAAATCTTACTATAGGTTTCACGTGCCAAAACCACGGTGTGGTTGTGAGGCATGCCGTAGATGAAGACTCCGGATAGATTTTCTTGACATAAATCGAAGTACACGGGCGCTTTTGCGTTTCGCCCCCATCGAAATTTGGCCGCCGTGGCCAGGAATAGAACCCGCGTCCTCGATCGAGCTTAGCATCGCGACACTTTAGCCGCTAAGCTGCCATTGGGGGTCAACTCGTGTATTGCATTAACGGAAGAATGCAGTTGTCACACCTTTCACTAGTCGTGCTTGTCATGGTTTACCACTGCCCGAAACATATATCTATAGGACGTTGCAACTGCCTCACTGTATGATGCTTCAGTAGAGTCTTTTAGCAAATTACGGAAATACGGTAAGGCATTACCGGAGCGCTGCTCCTTTCTCGGTCGTTATGCTTAATCCGCTTCCAGTGACAGTGCGTCCCCCGAACGACAGGGTCCGTAGGTTGACAGGCAACATTGAGGCGTGGCAACCTCATAGTAATTTTCGAAAACGGTGTTGTGGTGCCTTCACTGGAATTAGGAGCGGCAAAAATACAATGAGCAAGAAAGGTGGATCGGTACCGTACTGCCTTACCGTATTTGCGTACCGTATTTCCGTAACTTGCTAAAAGACTCTCTGTCCCAGTTGTGTTTCTGTGTGCTGCGCCCTCTTTACTGACGGCTTAGTCAAGGACGCTTCGAACCACGGTGGTCTAGTGGTTATGGCGCTCGACTGCTGACCCGGAGGTCGCGGGATCGAATCCCGGCCGCGGCGGCTGCATTTTCGATGGAGGCGAAAATGTTTGAGGCCCGTGTACTTAGATTTAGGTGCACGTTAAAGAACCTCAGGTCGTCGAAATTTCCGGAGCCCTCCACTACGGCGTCTCTCATAATCATATCGTGGTTTTGGGACGTTAAACCCCAGATATTATTATTAAGGACGCTTCGAAGCTCCGACGTAGGCTGCGTTGCTATCGCACAGTTTCCTCATTGGCATTCAATCAGACTCGTACGCAACGATTTACGTGTAAGTATTTGTAATCAGTTCCATTTTGGGGCGGCTTTGTATTCATTCGATTACATTTTAGCCGGTAGCGCACACTGTAATAGCTTTTTAAGTAGTGAATTACGTGTAATCAGTTGCATTACTCTGAAAAAGTAGGAAAGGACTCGAATGTTTGAGCACTTAAATTTAGCGGGAGCTGCAGTGGAACGACCGCGGTTGTATCATGATTCGACCACCGCGTTGCTTATGCATCGCGGCTGTGCATGTTCGTACAGGCAAACGGGGACGCTGTATTTCTAATTGAACATTCGCAGCTTTGACTCGATAGCCTTTTTATTGGCCATACCATGTGCCCTTCGAAGCCTCACCCGTCACGATGGTCTAGCGCTTATGGTGCTCGACTGCTGACCCGAAGGTCGCCTGTTCGAGTCCCGGCCGTGGCGGCCGCATTTCGATGGAGGCGAAATGCTAGAGGCCCGTGCACTTAAATATGGGTGCGCGTTAAAGAACGCCAGGTGGTCAAAATTTTCGGAGCCCTCTACTATACGGCGTCCCTCGTAATCATAGCGTGATTTTCGGACCTACAACTCCGACAATTATTATTCTTCGAAATACTCTAAAGGTCTGCTCTTCATAGAGGACCCTGACGCGAGCATCTCGGCAACGTGCACAATGGCAAAGGTGCGCGTGCCATGCGGCCCTTCTCTCCATCGCCCACATTGACAGAGTTTTCAGCGTTGTTGATGATGTATTATCTGAGAAATGACGCAAGATGGGCCACGAAACTTTGTAACAGCAGGATGGTTTGCTACGGGGCCAGTTGTTGCATGTTACTTTAGTAGTTCGAAGCAAAACACCAGCGATAATGACAGTTTATGCCTCTTATCCGATCTGAACACCACTGTCGCCTGGTGCAGCTCACGACGAATAAATACTTACGAATGTAAAGGAATGCTTGTTACTAGAAGTTATGAGAGCCTTCGACCGGTTCGGTCAATTCTGATAACTGTACTTCAGCATCACGTTTAACCAATCTTGGGAACTTCACAATCAGTACATTGACATTCACGCAGAGGGTGTCGTAAGGTATACGTGCATCGCATCTTTTCGAAAGCACCGTGTGTAGTATAATTACTTATGTACAAAACACTAATGTGTTCGAAACTTGAATGCTATTCTTCTGCGTGGGACCGCACGGGTGATGAAAATAGCTAGAAGGTTCAGATTCTGCTATCTTTATGCCTGGCAGGTCCAGTGTCTTTGCCGCTGCGCACGGTCTAACCCAATGCATTGCCTCGTTATACATACACGCCCCCCACGTGTCAGCCGTGAACACGCATCCGCTCCTGATGGTCACTGATATTGCTTTAGTGTGAATTTAAGAAGTGCCTCCCCCCCACCCCTCCCACCTCATTTACGTCCACACACTTACTTGGAACTCTTTCCCATCGCGTGGAGGCTTCAATTTTGCGGCGCAATTTGTCTTCCGGGTTCTGTCCTCATGACAGAGAAAAGACGGCGCAGACGATTTTGCGGCCGTTCCCCGTGAAAGGTTGCTCTTTGAGCAGAACTGAGCATGACACAAAGGAGCAAGTACCATGATGATGATGATGATGATGTCTGTGGTCTTCCCCTTTATACCGGGGGGGCACCTTTTAGTGTCCTGACCGGAACGAAAAACAAATAAAATAAAAAAAGAGAGAAACAAAGAAAAATCACACCAGGTCCATGAACATCACAATTGTTCACTGTCTCCCTGACCACCACTGCAGAAGCCTTGCTTTTGTTATTTCTGTCGCTGCCAGGGGGTGCACGTTGGTATCGCGGCTGCCGCTTTCACCCGATGCGCCACAGTCTTTCACAAAGCCGAGTGCCTCCGGTAGTGTGGCGCCATCTGTCTGACGAGGCCAGAGGCGTTCGCAGTGAAGCACCAGGTGTTCAATGCTCTCCTCGTCTTTCCCGCATGTCCTGCACTGCACAGTGCCGTCAGCCAACGACGGGTCGAAGTGACGCCGATACACCCGAGTGCGGAGCGCTCCAGCACGGGCCTCAAACAGAAGTGCACTGCCGGCACTATTGTCGTATAAGCGTTCGGCGGAGATGGTGGTCTTGTGGGCTCTGTATAGGGCTAGGCTAGGTTTCTGCTCCATAGCCGCCTGCCACACCGACGTCTCAGCTTCCTGCACTCTATTCCGTACTCTTACTGCCCATTTTCTCTCACTGTCCTCCTGGACGGGGTCAGTAAAAAGGGAGTACTTGCGGCACAGAGTGTGGAGACGCCTGCGCCATGGTGTGTTCATGCCCTTGATAGCTGTGTATCTAAATACACGACGGGCCCACCGCTGGTCGTTCATGAGGCGAAGACGGCCTTCGTAGGCCGCCTTGCTCCTTGCCTCTCGTGCCTCGTAACTTGACCATCCGAGGTCACCTTGCACAGCTTCGACCGCTACACGTCCATGACACGCCAGCGCCAGTCGCCCAACCTCACGCTGGCCTCTTTCCAACCACTGGCGTGTTGCTGCGGACAGGCAGATGACGGCGTTGGCGAATGTCAGCACTGGCACATGTACTGCCTTCCACAGTTCGCGCACCAGTACAAACCGGTTGCACCCCCACAGGCTCCGCCGTCGCAACACGTTGGCGGCCCTCACAGAAGCCTGTCGAACGTGCTCCTCTTGCTTGTCATAGAGATCTGCGGAGGTGCAAAGGTTGACACCGAGATACCGGTACTTGTCTGATACCGGAATGCTTCCTCCGTCGGGAAGCTGCACATCAATGGTCTCCACGCCTGAAAACTGCAATATGGCCGATTTTTTGGCATTGAAGTGAAGGCCCAGACTCTTCAGGTGGTCGGCTGCCAGTGTTACCAACCTCTGAAGGTCACTGCTGCGCTCAGCCAGTAGTACTAGATCATCAGCGAACACCAAGCCGGGCAGCGTCCATGTCTGCGCCACTCCACCAATCCTGAGTCGGAACGCGAAGCCAACTCCCGATTCCACGAGTGCCTGCTCGAGTCCCGCCACATATAGCATGTATAGCAGCGGAGACAAAGGGCAGCCCTGCCTGAGTCCTCTTGTCACCCTCACAGGCTGTGTTCTGGTGCCTCTGAAGCATGCTACCACCGAGCTATCTGCATAGAGCCGCCGGAGAAAGTCTGTCCACACGCGCGGCATTTGTCGTTGGTCTAACTGGTGGAAAAACTCCTCGTGTGGCACACTATCATAAGCCTTGGCGACGTCCAGAAAGCATCCAAGCAGATTTCTGGTTTCTCTCCGTGCCACCTCGATGGTCTGGGTGAGCACGAAAAGATTGTCTTCCAAGCGTCGGTTCCGTCGGAAGCCATTCTGGAGTTCAGACAGTATGCCCCTCTTCTCCGCCCAGCCGCTCATCCAGCCCTTCAAGACTTGAGCGAAGAGTCTATATAGGACGCTCGTCACCGTGATTGGTCTATAGTCGCCCAGCAGTCCAGCGTCGCCTCCTCTCTTGCACACGAGGCTTACTCTGCCGCATTGCCAGTCGGATGGGATTGGGCCGTTCTTGAGGATGGTATTGAAGATTCCCGCGAGGTGTTCACGAGCAGACTTCCCCAGGCATTTCACAAGGCCCGCCGGTATGCCGTCCAGTCCGGTAGCAGTACTTGCACTGATACGCGGGAGTGCACGCTCAAGAGCGATCCTAGTTATCTGCCAATGGTCCTCTTCACTTGGTTGGTGAGGCTCATCTGGATCGCCGTTTACTGCTGAGGTCGATTCGTCATGTGTGGGATTGAAGAGCTCTTTCATGTGGGTCGTGAGGTGCTCTGCGAGGTCGGTGACCGGTAGGTTGCTAGAGTGGTGTCGAATTTCAGGTGCCGGAGTTTGGCGATCCAATGAAGACACATATTTCCAAAACTTGTTTGCACCATTACGCCCTGCCTCTGTGATAGCTCGCAATTGTTTGTTATTATGCTGAGCTATTTTGCTTTGTACAAGGACCCGCATTTCTCTTTTGAGGCGGAGGTATTCCTCCCAGGTACTCATGCACTCCTCTCCGGGTGATGTCCTAACAGCCGCTCTGTGTAGGCGATTCGCCGTTCGTCTTGCAGTAAGGGCCCTTTGTACCTCTTCGTCCCACCAGCCTTTGCGCCGTAGGCCGCCGCGGGAATTTACGCGAATTTCGTGCTTCTTCATGATACGTCTCAGTTCGAGCACAAATTGATCATATGTTGGTGGTTCCGTCGGTTGAAAGTTCTGCTCGAATGCTTCCGCGACTGCCGCATACTCCGACTGCGGGAGGTGCCTCTCAGCAGGGTTGCGATGTTCCTTCGCAATGGTTCGCCAGGAGGATCGAGAAAAGCTTAACTTGATTCGGTTGTGGTCGCTTCCTATGCTGAATTCACCATTTTCATCGATGTTCATGTGGGTGAGACGTCGTGCTAAAGCAGGTGTCGCAAGCACTTAATCAATACAGCTGCGACTGTTCCTGGCGCTCCAGGTGTACTGTCCTTCACATTCTGGACGAAGATTTAGCACCTCTAAGGCAAGTGTACGTGCCAGTGTCAGCAGTAATTCCCCATTGGTATCTTGGAACCCATCCAGAGCTTGGAGGTGCCCATTGAAATCGCCCATAATGAGAACCTCTCGATGGCTTGCCCATCTTGCCACGTCTTCCCTGATGCACTGCGCCATACTTGAGTTTCCAGCATCGGCTCCAGCAGATACGGCAAAGTAGACCACCCCTACCAGGACTGGCAGCCCCTGCAGGTAGCCCTCGACCCACATGTGCTCAACACACGGACTGTCCAGCTTCTTCCAAGCTGACCTAGTTTTCCACAGGAAACCGATTCCCCCCCCTTTCCTCGATTCACCTGAACGGTTCAAGCCAGCCCACTGCCAACTTTTATGTACTGGTGGCTCTTCCATGACTCGAAGGTGTGTTTCAGCCACGGCATATATCTCTATGTCTTCTTCACCCATCATCTGGTACAGTTCTTCCCATTTGCTCACCGTTCGAGCACCATGTAGGTTAAGGAAGCCTACATGTATGTCTTTGCTCTTTTTGCGGCTGCGGCGACGGCGGGCCGTCTTTTTCTTTACGTCCTGTGCCAGGAGCGCTTCTGCCACCTCTGTGGATTGGCCATTTGTAGGATTGCCTGTCCCAGGGCAGTCATCATGGAGGTTGTTGGTTTCACACTCCATGCCCTGTGCTTGTGGTTGCCTGACGGGCGAAGCCCTAAAAAAGCACATAGTCTGCGTCCCAATCGTTGCCCTAGTTGCTCGGCGACGTATTCACTGTAGGAAGTTCCATTCATCTTATCCTGGAGAGCCTTTGTGACACTGACGAACTCCACGCGTGTTCCAATGTCTGAGCAAATTTGACGTAGGTTTTGATTCCACAACTCGCACTTGATCCGCATGGTATCGTCTTTGGGTCCTACTTCTGGGACGCCGTACACCACGAAGAAGTGGCCTTTGGCTCTTGCCTTCCAGGAAGTTATTTGGGACTTTAACCTCTCAGTTGAATCGTGTGGAGATGTGTCGTCTTGGATGTCGCTGAGACCGGCGTGCAGTACCACGATGGCCTCTGTTGAATCCCAGACGTCCGTCGCAGTCTCGATGGCTTCCATTGTTTCCACGAGCGTAGCATCTTTTTTCGTACGGCAGTGTACACCTCTGTGCCATGCACTGGCTTGGAGGACTGCTCGTTTGAGTCTACGTGCATTGCCATCCCCGTAGACGAATGCGCCCGGAAGTCCTGCTGGCCGTTCTGGGGGGCTGTTGGCTGTTTTCTTACGCGAAGATGGTATGGAGGTCTGGCTATCCTCTGCCCTCTCCTTGCGCAGTCGCTTCTGAGCCCGCTTGCTGCGTTTGACCTGCCATCCTACGGCCTCCGCGGGAGAGCCACCCACTAGCTCTTGATCACTGTTGGGCTTGTTCTGGGATTGGTCCACGAGAGCAGCAACTGCGCCATCTGTATTCGCTGCCGTAGACTCTCTCACCTCGAGCACGGCCACCTGGATCGGGGCGCGCGGCGGTGTTCGCGCCCCGATCCAGGTGGCCGTGCCTCGAGGTGCTGCACTTGTGCGCCCCACGAGGTGAATGACGTATGTGACAAGGCACCCCTCGGCGCACCTGAGCTCGGGCCCCGCCGCACGTGTCGGTGCATCCGCCTGTTCGGGGGGCGGCGCACCTTCGTTCGCTCGTGCGTGACGGAGCCGTGCGAAAGTTGCCACACGCGCCGGACTCATCGGTGCGAGACCGCCTGTGTTCGGTGCCCAGTTGGCGTCCGAGTTTCGGCGCACGCCGCAACATCTCTGCAAGCCAATGTTATCTGTGCGTCATGTTGAAAATTAGTCGCAACTTGGCACTCCCCCATTCGCACACGCAAGTACTCACGACCACACCCACAGACAGCGCTCGTCGTGAGTACGCAGACAGACAGCGCTTGTCGTGAGTACTTGCGTGTGTGAGTGTGTGTGAATGAGGGAGTGCCAAGTTGCGACTAATTTACGAGATGACGTATTACCAATCAGCCCAACAGCTGGTTCTAATAATACTTGTGCGAATTCGTGTGATCGAATCTGGGGCCATCCTCCGGCGTGGCTTAGCGACTGCAATGGGCTGCGCGTGTAAGCTCGAGGACGCGGGTTCGATTCCTGGCCATTACGACCGCATTTCGGTGAGTGCGAAATGCAAAAACACCAGTGTACTTAGATTTAGGCGCGCCCTAAAGGGTCCCGGGTGGCCGAAACTAATCCGGACCCCCCCCCCCCCCCCCCATACGACACGCCGCATACTCTTGGTTTTTGCGCGTAACACTTCGGAACGTATTATTATTGTTATACTTTAAAATCGCGATCTTTGGTATTTGCCAGCAAGCATGTCGCCAATGTGTCTAGCGTCGGCTGCAAATTTCTCTTGCGAACAGTTCCGCCGTAAGACGCTTTCCGTGAGTAAGAGCTGTGAATCAGTACACACCGAACCCGAACTGGAATAGGGAAAAAAAGAAAGCGGAAATCAGCTGAGCTCTGCTCCTGGCCACCGATACTCGGACCGCAGAGTTATCGGCTTTGGTTGGAAGTTGCCTTCGCGAAAGCAAGAACGGGTAAACCAGCTCAGAGTAACCGGTATGCTACCCTACTGTGGGGAAAGAGATGCGAGAGTTTGGCGTAAACTCACTCATTGGGATGACCGACAGTGTTGCCTGCGAGGTCTGCTCGACCGAATGAAACAACGGTCATTTACTGTGTGATTGTCTTCGATTTGATTCACAAAGGCCAGACCAGAACACCGCCCCCGGCGGCGCACAACGCAGAGATGACACTTTCGGGATTGTTGAGGACGGTTGATCTGTGCGAACGTCTTTGACTCAGTTCCGCATGCGTGCGCGAAATCATCGAACGTTTCCTTCCTCTCTCACATCTCTTTCCCATCCCCCGGCGTAGGGTAGCCAATCGGGCACCTTTAACATAGAGTTTCTTAGAATTACCTAGAGGGAAAACTGGCGCTGCGAGCTGTTGTACGCATCGGTATAGCGCCTATATATATAGAATATACTCCTAGGCACTATAGCATGGGAATGCTGGGATGTGTCGGATTCGGACTTGATTCTGCTTGGCATCGTTCACGAAGAGCCCGGACACCTCAAAGACGCGTCTGACTTCAACGCTTTCCTTGCGTCAAAATGGTTGATTTTGTACTGAATGAGCACGTAGTAAGCTATTTCTTTTTTATCATCGCATAGAAACGAGTTTTATTTAACTTCGAAAACTTCTGTGTCGATGTACAATTTTACGAAGCGTAAAAAGTAACGAACGGCCGCTAAACTTGGGAGGCAGACGACAATGCCAGCGTTTACTCTGCGCCTGTTTCTTTATTTCGCCGTTTGGTTATGCCGTACAGGTGAGTGGACTTTTATTCTAGAATATAATACGCGTGAATGTGGTCCGCTTATAAAAATTTTGTTGTAGAGAAGCTTTTATTCGCGCAGTCGTATCCACTTTTTAGCCGAAGCCTTGCTCAACGCCAGCCAACACAGGCCTCGCAGACACGTATGCCGTCATTTCCATCGCGGCACAGCGCCCCTTAGGAAATTCGCATGGACGATGGCGCCAGATTTCCCTCTAGGTATTATTGTGAGAAACTGACATTTAACCTCCCTGCCATTCCATTGCTTTCGTTCTTGTGTCCTACAATGTTTGTGAGTTTAAAACTGCGATGCGCTGGAGTTCCTGGCTGAATTGCAGCTGCCCAGCAAACGACTACGAACATATATCGAAACATTGAGGGACTTCCGGCGACTACACTAGTGGCTTGGTTGAGGAGTCTTCACTTGTTTAGGCGTCTGCTGCTTCTACATTTCCCAACCATAGGAACCCGCGTTTCCGCTGAACAACATTTGGCACCGCGATGGGATCGCTCTCCGTTCTCCGAAACGTCCGCGCGCTTGCCTCTCCGTGCAGCCACTCTCTCATGTACGCGACACGGCGGTCTTGAGGCTGCCTGCTTGAAATTCCGCTCTTGGGTGGAAGAAGAAAGGGCCCCCCTTCGCGCCAGTACCGACTGAAAGACCGAAGAGGGGCGGGCTCTCCTTTAAATGCGGGCTGCGATAAAGCAGCCGTTCGCGGCTCTCCTCCTCCTATATCGTTTCTTAAGATTTACTACACGCAACCGGCTTCACCTGCCTTCGGTCGGCACGTTGTGCGGCTGCAGCCGAACGGCATGCTGCAGCATCCTGGAGTCGCAGGCTGTGCGGAGTCTCCCGTCTTGTTTGCGCACGGTGCAGTAAACGTAAGAGACAGTAGGATTGGGCGTGTTGGTATAACATGACAAAGAGTGCTTAACAGCGCAAACGACCGGAGGGGATAGAAGAGACGAGACAGAGCTGCAATGTCAGCGCTCTGTCTCGTCTCTTCTATCCCCTCCGGTCGTTTGCGCTGTTAAGCACTCTTTGGCAGTAAACGTGGAAGAGATGGAAAATTCGGGATGTCGCTGGAGCCGACGTTTCGACAAGCGCACTTGTCAAGGCTGAAGAAGACAAGTGCGCTTGTCGAAACGTCGGCTCCATCTCTTCAAGCTTCCCCTGAACTCCTGCTTTTTTATATATCTACTGTTGTGGTTTGGAGGAACACGAGGGTGTTACTTCACTGAGGTACTGTCGCGCCCAATATGATTTGCAGCTTGTCGTCCGCGCTCAAAGTGGCGCCAGCACCGCAAAGCGGTGGCAATGTAGCAAAATTTAGGGATATAAACAACGTTTCAGTTACTGGCATTGTGTACACCAATTTAACGTTTGTTCGTGTCACCGTTTATGCTTGGGGACCCTTCAAACGCGGCCACCGTGTTGCAACTCATATTGAGCGCGACTGTACACCTTGTTACAATATATGAATGCACCGATCGACAGTGAATACGCACGTTTTCAGAGCAATTGCTTTCCTGCGCTTAGAAAGCTGAGAAATTTATGAAGACCACGTTTGAAACGACAGACGCGAAGATTAGACAAGTCCACGTCTACTGACGATGCACAGCGCCAGAGTTTCCTGTGTAGTAAATTTTTTTTTTTGTAGGAAACTAGTATTACCGCAACGCGAGAAGCAGTGCGAATGGAAGGCGGTGCCGTTTGCCGATGTCGACCACCTGGTCACCGTGAGCTGGCTGGCCGGAACTACGAGGCATGCAGCCTGTTGTGAGCCCTATCGGCGTCTCCGATCGCCGCACTCCTGCTGCCTTCGCAGGTGACGGACGAAGGTCGCGGCATCTGTTTCAGCGGTGCCGCCCATGGGGAGGTAATCAATACTGGAGCAGTAATCCGCACGTTTTCTTTCTTTCTTTTTTTCAACCGCTCTTTCCTCGAACGGGCGCACACCTGGCTCGTACATATTCGCAAAAGTGGCGCTTGGTACACCACCTCTCAAAAGCGTTGCATCGGTATCTTTTCCCAGGTTAACTCAATGGCGCTGTAGATTGTTCTGAAATGCACTCGTATGCGAGCAAAACGGAATGTTGTGGAGGGCAGTTGGGCTCTTTTGACTAGGGTGGAGGTGTAACTATAGACCGATGGGCTACGGTTAGTAGTGCGTAACTGAGGCAGTAGCACAGAGAAAGAGCAAGACGGGCTTGTTGGAAATCTATGACTGTAGATTTACAGCGAGAGAACACAACAATAAAGGAGACATCCTCGTCGTTGTCCATTCGCGCTGTAGTTCTACAGTAATGGGCGCTTTCGGCCACATCTTTCTACAGACCCGCCGCTGAGAGAGGCGAGACCCGGGTTTGCCATTCTGGATACCGTCGGATTCCGCCCTGTTGTCGAAAGGCTACAACACTTCGAGGCAATCAGAGAAGACGTTTAGTAGCTCTTCGGGCTAATCGAAGCTGACAAGGTGGCGAGTTCAGCCACGGCCGGTCTAGAGGCGCGCGCTCGCTCCTTCCCTTACGGCCTGAGCAGCCGCCGGGAGTACAATTGAACTTTTTCTATACAGTCACGACGGCGCGCTCCGCGTGAGGGCGCCGCGAGCCAACATATGGTAGATGAAGGAGGAAATAAATTCGAAGGATATGAAGCGCTAGGTTACATTCGAAAGATAACAGCCGATTCGTTTAAAAAGGTCCCCCAGGGGATTCCCCCGGTGAGTAAAAGTACGCAAAGGAGAGCAACCGACGAAGATGTAGTACTAGAGAATTTCAATTGGAAGAAGGCCGAAGGAAAAATTCCTAAGCGCACTACGCCGGGCTTAGATGGGGTTCCCGTCAGCCTCATTAACGAACTCGGACATAACACTAAAGAAGCACTGCTGAAAGCCGTAGAAAAGTGCTTACAGGAGAGGGAAATACCAGACAGTTGGCGAAAAAGTAGAATGAACTTAATCTATAAAGGCAAGGGAGAAAAAGATAACATTCGCTCGTATAGACCCCTAACAATTACATCGGTGCTATACAGGTTGGCGATGCAGGCAGTAAAATTAAAAATAGAAGCGTGGGTAGAACAAAATGATATTTTGGGAGAACTTCAGAATGGATTTCGAATCGACAGGCGGTTAGACGATAATCTGTTTGTTCTTACCCAGTGTATAGAAATATCTAAAATAGAAAACAGGCCCTTATACGTAGCTTATCTAGATATCACCGGGGCGTATGACAACGTTAATCAGGAAATTTTGTGGGATATATTGAAGGAAGTGGGCATAGGTGACGACTGTGTACAGCTTTTGAGAGAAATATACCGAGAAAATACAGTGTGTATAGAATGGGAAGGAATAAGTAGCAAGGACAGCGTTGAAATTAGCAAGGGTCTGAGACAGGGATGCCCTTTGTCCCCGCTGTTATTCATGCTGTACATGGCGAGGATGGAAAAAGCGCTAGAAGGTAGCAACATTGGATTTAATTTGTCACACAAACAGGTCGGAGCGATGGTTGAGCAGAAGCTTCCAGGTCTATTTTATGCTGATGATATTGTCTTATTTGCGGACAGTCAAGATGATATACAGCGACTGGCAGATATATGCGGAAGGGAGTGTGAGGCTCTAGGACTAGGATTTAGTGCAACAAAATGTGGATTGATGATATTCAATGATCACGGAGACCATACGGTCTTAATACAGGGCCAAAAAATACCGAGGGTAAGCGAGTACAAGTACCTCGGAGTATGGGTAAATGAGGGAGATAGATATATGGAGGTACAAGAGAAAGCATCGGTAGCAAAGGGAAAGAGGAATGCTGCAATTATGAAGCACAGAGCTTTATGGGGATACAATAGGTACGAGGTGCTTCGAGGGCTGTGGAAGGGTGTGATGGTTCCGGGGCTTACATTTGGGAACTCAGTGGTGTGCATGAAGTCAGAGGTGCAATCAGGAATGGATGTAAATCAAAGGACGGTGGGCCGCCTCGCCTTGGGCGCTCACGGGAAGACGACAAATGAGGCGGTGAAGGGTGATATGGGATGGACAGGCTTTGAAGTGAGGGAAGCGCAGAGCAAAATGAGATTCGAAGAGAGGCTGAGGAAAATGAAGAAGAGTAGATGGGCAGAGAAGGTTTTCAGGTATTTGTATAGAAAAAGCGTTGACACGCAGTGGAGAAAAAGAACTAGGAGGCTCACCAGTAAATATACGGCTGGCAGTGCGGGCGATATGGCAACAAGGAGCATTAAGCGGAAGGTCAGAGAGGCGGAGAAGACTTATTGGATGACAGCGATGGAAAAGAAGCCGGCTCTGAGTAACTACCGAAAAGGAAAAAACGAAATAAGGAGGGAAAGGTTTTATGATAATTAAAGGGGAAGCGCTTTACTGTTTGAAGCAAGGTCGGGCTGCCTGAGAACGCGTAGTTATAAAGCGAGATTGAGTAACGAAGAAGAACTATGTACATGCTGCGGGGGAACTAAGGAAACGATGGAACATGTACTGATTGAATGTGGCGATATTCACCCAGGTATACGTGTGGGCACGAGTCTACATGAAGCCTTGGGTTTTAGGGACAACAATGGAAAGCTGAACACGCCCGCGATAGAAATAAGTAAGAGACGGTTAGAGTATTGGTGGCAGAAAAGTAGAGATAAAGTACAAAAATAAATAATTGGGGGAAAAAAGGTTATTCTGCCTTAAGAGGCAGAGAGATGGACTGTGAATTTATATTTTTTGTTATAATAACTAAGATTTAATCAATGTAGATAAGGCATTAGGACAACATGAAACAAGGAAGTTTTTTTCTTTTCTTTTTCTTTTTTTATCCTTCGAGCCTGGTGGCAGACATGTCACCGCCCCGTTATAAAGGGGACGCTCATAGCATCCATCCATCCAAAGCGCGTTTCGCTGCATGCGCTTCGTGTTGTAAACCAGCTGTGCCCGGCCAATTTCTCGTGCTAATCACTTCTTTCGGTTGTAGCAAGCGGTGAAGGCAGTACAGGTGCGTGTGGGGACAGTGCCTTTCTCGGCACTCGGCAATAGCAGACGCACACGCAGCGCTACTAGCAACAACAATATTTTTTAAGACCCGACCACCTTATATTCGATGGAGGCGAAAATGCCTGAGGCCCGTGTGCTTAGATTGCTGTGGCTGGAAAATGAATTTTCAAGTTAAATTAAGCGCATCCAGAATTCTTCTGTCGCCGCTGGCGTTGGAAACTTTACAGACGAGACGTACACTGCCCTGCTTTTCACCACAAAGTCCACAGTGGAGACAGTCCGATTTCTTCTGAGAAAAGGAGTAAACTATGTGCTCACGAAGAAATTTAACAGCGATCCTATAGAGGCATTGTTTGGAAAATTGAGGGCAATGTGCGGGGGCAATGACGCGCTAGACGCAAGAGCCGCCACAGCTGCTTTGACCCACATTGTCAAGGAAAAGGCGCTACCTTCAAAAGACATGGGCATTCGCGACGAAAACATTGAAGAAGCAGCGGTGTCTATTCCGGAAGATGTTATTGAGGAACTTGAAGCTCTGCGAGAACCTCCTCTCAAACCACCGAACTCCGTTGCCTATTCAGGCTTGGTGTATGTAGGTGGTTACATTGCCAAACTCATCACTGATGTCGGTTGCGAAACATGCGCCATGCTAGTGACGACAAACAAAACGAGCAGTCCTTTGTATCATCTTCTCCGTCAGCAAGAAGCCTATGATCTACACTACCCAAAGCCGGAGTTACTATCAATGCTGGACACAATTGTGACGTTCTTCGAGAAAGCAGTCAAATATCTTGCTCGAACGAAAATCCTCGAGACTCTGCAATTGACTGTTGAGCCATACCTTGAAGATTCGCCACTTCTGGACTGTCCGGAAGGTGTGGACAAGAGTCACGCGAGAGTGCTGGCTCATATTATTTCTGAGAAGTTTCTCCGGATTCTTCATATTAACTATACACAAAAAAGTTAACAGATCAGAATGACAGGCCTTCCGGTTTTATTCACAAGCCCTCGCGGAAGCATATCAGGCTGTGACAGACTTGACTCCTTTAAACTGTGATCGTCACAACAGTGTTTTACCAGCAGTGATTTTATTTCAGTTCTCCATGCTCATATTGTTGTAGTACCAAGGAAAACATTCTGTTTCCCATTGAAAGGATTTTCTGAAAGTTTTTTATGTTTCCTCTTCGTCTGCAGCGTGGCCGTCCCCATTATGCAGTGACTTTCACTTTTTTGAAGTATTTGTTTCAATATTAAAGCACGAATTAAGATGCCTCCAACAAAAAATGTGCAATTTTGTTATTTTCGAATACAGCGACGGCCGGCACATACACTTGAAATAAACATTTCCTAAACCATGATGAAACCGTTTCCTCAGTAAAATGCAATGTTCATCCTCTTACTTACTCTCGAAGTTACAGAAACCTAAAAAAAAAAAAACAAGGCTGCGTTACAACCGCGTCGATGCTTTGCCGATCAACAGAAGCGGGCTTATGAGCGGCCTGCGCCACCACTTCTGTAAAGCGGAATTTACCAGAGTCACCATATATACTCGCTACCATGTTTCTATCGCATTGGTACCATGAATACCATATAGAGTAACTTCAGAAAGCGCCACGGTAAGTCGGAAGCCGAGCACTCCCTGCGCGCGCTAGCCTCCGCAACGGCCGGGAGTGAGTTAGGGAGCAGTTAGAGTTACTGTATATGCTACCTTTAGGTAGCAGAGTTGCGCATCTGTTTTCCAAACGCCGCTAGCAACCATGCATTGCGGAGAAGCTGACGCTCGGGCCAATTTTTGTATTGCTCGACGCCGCCGCTGCAGCTCACTCAATTAACGCTAGTCATCGACAGCCAATGTTTATCGCCGGCCTTCGACACGCCAGACATGTTTATCGGCGACGTGGTAGGCATGTCGGTAGGCATGTCGCCTGCAAAAATGGAGTGCGACTTCACCGCACAGCTGTGGTTGCTAGCCGGACCTATGCGCTACTCTGCTACCTAAAGGTAGCATATACAGTGACTCTAGGAGCAGTTGGCTCGGAGCGCCCCCACGAAATTGCGGCCATAGGTAGCAACAGCCCCCCGTGCGCAGGCCGTAAAGGAAGGAGCGAGCGCGCGCCTCCAGACCGGCCGTGGTTCAGCAACGTAGTGGAATTCGATGGTGTCCAGAATAATATTCCCCGGACGCTTTTCCGGCTAATGTGGGAAGGCCATGCGTCTCCCCGCAAGGGGCAATGGCCTTCCGCCACGTGTGGGTTTGCAGTGCGGCTGGAGCGTACACCTATTTATCCATAAGTCTTCCGCATGGGTTGCTTTCCGCCTTTCGCTGTGGGAGCTCACGCAGACACACCTGTTACGGTGATTCAGGTGTGCGGCTGACAGCGGCCAGGTGCCCGTTGACGGATCGTATCGTGTGCGGGTGTCACAAGAGACGACCGCAAGAGCGCTTCCACTCGCTACCAACGTGACGCGCATGTCAGCTCGTGAGCGAGCGGGACGGCAAAAACGCAAATCTGGCGCACGTGCATGCGAGGATGCGCCGACGTCGCTGCTCTTTCGCTGGAGTTTAGGCGTGCGGCTTCGCGAGTTGACGAATCTTATTGGTGTTCCGCATTACGAATGCACGCAGACACTGAATGATTGCCGGTCGGCCCGAGAATGATTTTTGTCGCCACAATAAAGGAAGAAGTGTGACATACAGTTTGATACAGTAATTAATATTTGCAAAACAGTTTTGCGGAATGCCACAAGGTGGCGGAAGGGTTAAGAAAGGTAAATTGACGGCCACCCTTTTGCAGCACGAAGCCAAAAGGAAATCTGTACGGATTTCTCAGAAAGTAAGCTTCTTAGTTGCTGAAACACATATTACATATATGGACACATATATTTGCATTATGAAGTGTCCATGTGCTTCGAATTGTCGATGAATTCGCCCTCGCGCTGCCATTTGCTTGCTTTCTGGTTAACTCAATTGGTAGAGCGACCGCCTTGAGTAGCGTTCTTCCCTGGTTCAATCCCCGGACCAGGACGAATTTTTCGGCAACTAAGAAGCTTACTTTCTGAGAAATCCGTCCGAATTTCCTCGTGGCTTCTGCTACAAAAGGGTGGCCGTCAATTGCCCTTCCTTAATATTTGTAGGGAACTCATGTTGCACGCCAGTCTGGACGCTGGGTTGCGAGAGAAGGGCAGTAAAGGCATCCACGGCCGCTGTGGAACACGGCCGTGGATGCCAGCATGCTGCCGTGGCTGTTCTGTGCAGGACAGCATCACTGGGACGCTGCTGGCATTCATGCGCGGCCGTGGTCTCGAGAGAGTTCACGAGCGCAGTGAGCATACCGTCGCGCGGAACGAGAGCCCCGGTGTGAAGAACGCCCGTTTTGTCGCCGATGCCATGGCGCATGCTCGCGCGATAGAACGCTTCTCGTTGTGAATGAGAATGTATGTTCGTCCTTTTGGGCAGACCTGCCCTGGCGTAGCTAGGGAAAGGCTCGAGCCCCCCTCCCCCCCTCCCGCGAAGAAAGTTACTGCCTGCAACAGCCGTCCTATATACATCGTCCTTTTAGGGAGTAACTGCATGGTTTACTATATTCTTAACGTATCTCGGTAACAGTGAGGTCCTAAGCTAACCAAAAGGAATTTCGTTTCTTTTGAATTACAAAACCGACATTCGAACGAAGAAGCTCTGCTCTTTATTTTTCCTCCATGACTTGTTCTTTTGAAGGGACAGTAAAGTGAAACACCAAGTCAACTTAGTCGGTTAAACCTTTGTTTCAAAGTTCGATTTCCACTATAATATCGCGATAATATGTCCATTATTAGAAGAAGAGGAACTAATGACCAAAGTTCTATTTCCAGAACTCGGAGTTTACGTCACTGTGACGTCAAGAATTGTCATTCTTTCCGTCTTTTCTTGCAGCTCTTGACTCAGGTTCTTGAAACTTTAATAACGTGCTAGCTGGTTGGCACATGTTTAAAACATCGAATAAGAGCGCAAATGATCTGACGGACAGGCTGAGACAGACAAAGGGCTGGCTCATAATTATTTCCGTCGTGTCATGTGCGCTGTTATTCGAATTTTTTGTCTTGAAACTTGCTTACAGTCCTAATTCGACTCTTTTCGAAGCACTGCGCGCAATTACTGACCAAAACGCCAACTGTAGTCTAGAGCAGATCTACGCCGTCGGAATTTACTGTGCGGTAACTTCACGGATTCACATTTATTGATAAAAATACAAAAAAAAAATGCTGCTGAGCTTGGAGCAGACGTGGAGGAGGAATGGACTTTATTAAACGTCCTGTACAGGGCTGGAGAGCCCGTCTAACTACTCCCACGTGAGGTCGAGCCTCCTGGCCCTATCATGGGCGTATACTGGACAGCTAGGACTTGCTTTGTCAAAAATGATCGTGTCGAGCAGGCGCGAAGGAACTTCAAGGCGGCGTCGCCACTCCGTTGCTGTTTGCGTTTGTCAAAACGGCGCTCCGCTTCGCGAGAGTGCGTTTTAACTATAAACAATTTTAGTTAGAATTGTACGAGTCTCGACTAAACCATTACAGGGCACACAGAACGTTGTTTACGGAAAGCGTCTGTGAACGTCCAGGCTTCCCGATAACGATGACAAGAGTTTCCCCGCTTCCTGGGTTTACCAACCACACGCCGGCACTTTTTTTTTTTCTTTTTCGTCTATGTAATTGCATGAAACTTGGTGCTTTTCCGTATCGAGTGAGAGCTGCGCCGACCTCTGCTGCGTCATCCGTGGTTTTCCCGCGTCTGATCGAAGGTTGTCCATGTTGCTGCGGCATGGGGTGGACGTGATTGCGAAGTGCTCGCATTTGTGCCGCCGTTGTACAAACGTGCCGCTGACGTCTGTGTCGGTGTCCAGACTGTGTTCGGACTGAGAAAGAGCTTGTTAAAAGAAGGCGGAGAGGTCAGGCTGAGTTATAGTATGTTCGTAGTAGTAGTGACTTGAATAGACGAAATACGCTTATTTCTGCAACCCATGAGGGAGCACGGCACAACATCGTTGGAAGGAGGGGAAGTGGAGGAAGAAGCGAGCGTAAAGGAGAGGCGACTTTTTCGAGAAATGGGTACTCGCAACGCCGAGCGTCAGGCCGGGGTACTCGAAGGCGAAAGCCTTCTTCTGCTCAGTCGATCTTGATCCTTCCGTGCATCCACGTAGTCTGCGGCTTGCGGCTGCTTTTTAGGACGCGGGTTCGATTCCAGGTCATGGCGACCGGTCTTTGATGAGGGCGAAATGCCATAAAACACCCGTGTAATTTGGCTAGATGCTCTTTTAGGAAGATTTTTTTTCTTCTAATGATTGGATACGTGTAACTTGTCTATTCAGAACACGCATGAATACCGTGCGAGAAGGCTTTCTTGATACGCACCTGCCTTTTCACCGAAAGGAGCGAAATACAAGTCGTCCGGTGGCCAAAGGAATATCGCGGGAACTCGCAGTTGTTTGATGAAGGTGGCTTAAATTGCAAAACTGGACGATACGTTAAGAACGGTCGACATTTTGTTTTTCGTGGGGGGCGTTATTTGTCACGACAGGGACACTTTGTTCTTGTTTTTCAACATAATTACATAATCTTCGGTTTCAGTCTCGTGACCGGGAGCCGTTACTTGAAAGCTCAATCGCGTGTCGTGCATGTTTTCTCCTGTTCCTTCGTTCTCACTTCACTATGAGAAACCGCCGCTTATATTGTTTTGGCGCGGACACGCAAGAAAGGGCATAGGACAAACGAATCAAGTGTGCCCTGGGCTCCTTCTTGAGGATCAGTACCTTGTAGAACTATATATAGTCGCTATACACAAACAACCCGTCCAAATTGTCTGCCCAGCTTAAAGCAAAACACTTTCCTGCGCCAGATACAATTGCAAGAACTATTCCGAGTCTGAATTTACTGACTTCTCTTTAGGTTCTCCTTACTGCGGCCGGTCGCCTTCGGTAATACAATTTCCAGCAGTGTGGTTTGTTGGAAGTTGTTGCTACGAACAATTATAGCGTTAGTGCTTTCTCTAAACGCGGGCCCTGATGTGCAGAAACACGTCAATGACGTTGATGGCGCGCGGCGGGCCTCGTCCCATATGGCCTCTTGCCGCCTTCCCGCCGTCCTTGCGCGCGCGGAGCCTTTCCGTTTTTTCCCCCGTCGCGTCTCCTGATCGATGTTCCTTCCCGCCGGACCACGTGGCACGGCGGCTGCGCGCGGGTTTTTCCGCGCCTGCGTTTCCCCCCGCTCGAGTGCGCGTGTGGACCGCCTTCCTTTCTTCGGGATAAAAAAAAAAAACAACCCTTCCTCCCTCTCCGTTGTTTTTTTCGCCTCGAGGGTGAAGGCCACAATGCGCGGCAAGAGGTGCTTTTCTCCGCGTCTTATTCAGGTGAAGGCCTTGTGGTATATCAAACGCATTAATTAATAAATCATTATAACCCGTGTGTGAAGTAGAAAAAAATGAAGGTGATAGGACTGAGCGCAGTTCACAATATGGCACACGTTTACAGGTCGTTCAAATGGTCAGCCGACGCTGCTGTTGGATTACTCGAAAGTGTAGTTGCTCGTCTTTTGGTCAATATCGGGAACAAAAATCATATGAACCGGAGGCGTCGTTATACGGGCGTGCAGCCTGGACAGCCGGGTGCTGTCTTTCTTTCAGTACGACGTTCTGGCGGGCTCATAGCTTGAAGACAGCTGCGCGAAAAGACGAGGACGGAAGTCACCACGAGCGCAAACAAACAGTTGGTAGTATGCGCTGGTGATGTTCTGTGTGTTTCTTACCTCGCACTTTCGCGCAGATTAGTCTTTTTTTTTTTCATTGCTCTTTTGCCTTGCGCCCTCCGCCTTTCTTCGGCTTCCCACTGTTTGCGTGCGCGTCGATATTTCCGCGTCGTTTCCTCGGCCGCCGCACGCGGTTCAAAACATCTCCTTTGTCCACTATTCGCCGCTGTCCCCGTCTTCTCCGCGCGATTGAAAACAATTGTGCAAAAAGCAATGGGCGAGTCTGTGTACTGAGGGAGACATCGATTTTTCTGAATCACGTCGCGATCACGTGATGAGGCGTTCTTCACGTATACATACGCGTGACGTCACCTGCCGGCAGCGCGCGCGTCCCGTGTCGTAACCATGCGGTGCCGCGCATGCTCGCTCCGCCCGTAGGACTCACGTGGGCGGCTCGGAGCCCGCACTGGGGACGATGACGTCAGAGGGCGAGGGGCACCGCGGAGATGTTGCGAAAGCGCGCCCGATCCCAAACCGCGCGGCTTCCGTACGCGGCAGGAGAGAAACTGTTGCGGCGACCAGTTTGTTGTTGTTTACCGCGTGCTCCATTTGGGGTGGCACTGCTGGGAACATCGAGGGGACTCACACGCGTGAGGCACAGTCACTGGGTGTTGTGAGTATGCGTTCTCCCCATTTTACAAGCGTTATGAGAGCACAGCAGCCGTTTTACAGCGAAAGCTGTTATGAGATCACAACAACAGCCGATCTTGGTGGCGAAGTTGTCCGCCGCCGCCGGTGTCCGTAACCGCCATCGCTTGAACTGAGAAAAAAAAAAAAAAATTGGCGAACCCTGCACGAAGTCGCGTAAGCCTTGAAACAGCGAAACTGGACGATTCTGAAGTTTAATCTGGTTGCTTCTAGGTTGTTGCTAGGCTTTAGCTAAATTAGTCACGACACAGGTGTCCAAACTCCAGAACCGAGTGTTCGCACCGCTCGTAGAACGACGCTCTCTTTATCTCTTTCTCTTTTCGCTCTCTTTCGTTGTCTTTATTTCTTTCTTGATTCTTCTGTTTCTTCTTACTCTTTTCTCTCTGCTTCTTTCTCTCTCGCTCTCCCAATTTCTTTCTCTGTCTTTCTATCTTTTTGTGTCTTTATTCCCATTATTTTTCTCTATTGTTCTCTTCCTCCTTCTTTATATAGCTCTCTCTCTCTCTCTTAGTGGTGAGTAGTGGGATTTGCCCAATATCTGTGTCACATACCCGTTCATGATGACGATAGTTTTATTGCGATAGCAATTATATGCGAAAAGGTGTCTTGAAGGGCCAGTTGGTACATCATATGCGTGGAAACAGTGGGAAAACGGGACTGAGTAGAGGGAACACACAACACAGGCGCTGCAGCGCCTGTGTTGTGTGTTTCCTCTACTTTGTCCTGTTTTCGCGCCGTCTACACGCAGCAATTATATGGACACACTCGGCGGATTTTTGCCGTCGCCGTCATGTCCCATAGATGTATATGTATGTATATACAGTGAACTCTTGAGTGAACTTCAAGGGACACAAGGAAATATTTCATTTAACTGAAAGTTTACTAAACTGAATATGCACTAGAATGTGGAACAGCAGCACAGCGGATATTGAGTCAAAAGTGTGAAATGTAATTTATTTTGAAAAGAATTCTGTAATTTTCATTTGGACTGCTGCCAAAGGGGCCATGACACGGTTGTCCAAAGATTTGTGGTTTTCAGCGAAAACTAGAAGTAGAGTGTCTATTATGCCTATACAGATTTCAAAAGTGGGCCGTAAAAGAATATTTCAGTGCAAAACAAGCCCTAGAAGTCGCCGGCTGTAAACCCCGCCCACCGCCGGCGACCGCCATTTTGCCATGGCGCGTGTGACGTCATGTGCAGCACGGAACGGAGCCGTCGTCTCCTACCAAAGTTTCAGCCGCTGCGAATAGTTCAATTTCAGCACCAAGCTGAAGAAAGCTGAAATATCTCGATATCGCATGCAGCTGACCACGGAACAATATCGTTCGCCGCAGTGCAGACGATTGCACAGCTAGGTGCTTGTTACGTCACGGCTCGCGAGTGCACCAGTGTTGCCTGACTCTCGGGTCGCTCAAGTGTTTATAAAAATATTCGGTTATAAATTAAGTGCTCGACCAAATGCGCTAACATTTCGCCAGCTTATTTGTGAATGCACAAGGATTAATCCCCATAACACAGATTATGATGGAAAGCAAGACTTGTGTTTGGGCAAGTTGGTTCATACATGATACGGACATACGAGCGCTATGGGACGGGGACATAGACAAGAGGCACACAGGACAGGCGCTCAACTTTCAACTGAGGTTTATTGAGCAGACATGTAAAATTTATACAAGCAACCAGCAAGGGCGATAACATTTGTGAATCATCCACCCGATAACAAAAGTGCCAAGACCTCACCAAAAAACCGCGTCATGGCCACGCACCACGCCGAATCAAGTTCCTACCGCTCAAAGGCGTTAGAAAACGTCCGATATTGAAGACCGCGACACACTTGCATTTAAAAAATATATACCTGGAAAGGCGCATGCGCACTCAAGAAACCTTAACATCAAAATCAACAAGCCTTAACATCGAAACCCAGAAGGAAGCAAGCGCCATCAAAACCGAACAGGCCGTCAACGAACCAGCCTAGCAATGTGGAAACAAACTACCCCACCATCGGACAAAAAAGAAATGTGGGCTACGGACTCTGCACATATGCTCAACGGAACTCCTAAAAAAACCTAACCACGAGCCGCGTATGTAAAATAAACAATTTTTTCCCTAACACCACAAAAACCAAAAACAAAACTTGAACACATAAGATCCGCGTCAAAAACCATAAGAAAACAATAGGTCATTAACAATGCTTTAACAACAAGGGGCTGCGTCAGAAAACAGCGGTAAACGAAGTAAAAAAAAAACGCGGATCTTATGTGTTTGTGTTTAAGTTTTGTTTTTGGTTTTTATGGTGTTAGGGAAAAAATTGTTTATTTTACTTACGCGGCTCGTGGTTAGGTTTTTTAGGAGTTCCGTTGAGCATATGTGCAGAGTCCGTAGCCCACATTTCTTTTTCGTCCGATGGTGGGGTAGTTTGTTTCCACATTGCTAGGCTGGTTCGTTGACGGCCTGTTCGGTTTTGATGGCGCTTGCTTCCTTCTGGGTTTCGATGTTAAGGCTTGTTGATTTTGATGTTAAGGTTTCTTGAGTGCGCATGCGCCTTTCCAGGTATATATTTTTTAAATGCAAGTGTGTCGCGGTCTTCAATATCGGACGTTTTCTAACGCCTTTGAGCGGTAGGAACTTGATTCGGCGTGGTGCGTGGCCATGACGCGGTTTTTTGGTGAGGTCTTGGCACTTTTGTTATCGGGTGGATGATTCACAATTGTTATCGCCCTTGCTGGTTGCTTGTATAAATTTTACATGTCTGCTCAATAAACCTCAGTTGAAAGTTGAGCGCCTGTCCTGTGTGCCTCTTGTCTATGTCCCCGTCCCATAGCGCTCGTATGTCCGTATCATATGATGGAAAATTGGGTGTCTGGCCCCTTTAAAGCGCAGCAAGAGAAACAGCTGTCCAGAGAGTCTACGCTTCTGTGCACTGCCTCTGGCACAGCTTGTTGCTGCAACACGAAGTCTCGCAACTTTCTCATATGTCTTACAGCCTCGGCTAGAGGGACAGGATTTGAACCTGCCTCAGCCATTACAGCTTCTCGTCGCACTCTTCTTCTTCCGTTACGGATTAACACTGGAAACAATTTTCTAACCTGATAGTTCTGTACAGCTAACAAGCACACTGTCACACTGCACATGGTCTTCAGCTTCTTTGAATTGATTTTAAAAATGAGCCCGGGTCCGCTGATCTAGTTCGTTCAACTAAATGTTCGCTATTCAAATATTCGTTTAACTGAAAAATGTTTGCATAGAATGAATAGGAAAACCGCCGGAGATTTTTTAAAAGTTCGTTATTCTGAAAAATTCGTTAAATAGGCGTTCGTACAAGTGAGAGTTCACTTTATAAATAGAAGCCACAAATAAATATAATTCAGAAGAAAAAAATTCCGAAGCGCGCGACCGGGGATTCGAACCTGCGACCCCTTGGTCCGCAGCGCACTGCCCTAGACAATTACGCCATGCGTCATTTTTTTTTTTTTTTTTGATCCCATGCGTCATTAGTTCTCCACCATACTAACGGCAGAATACAAACGCACGCGGCGTTATGTAAAACGCTCAGGGCGCCACACGTGGTGAAATTAAAATTATGTGAGACGCGGGCCATGCTGCATCGTTGCCCGCGCAGCGTTTGCGTCGTATCGCTGGCGACCCACGCTAAGTTTTCCATTTTGGGGTTGTAGCACCGCGCCAGGGAAAAAGAGCGTCCCGTGACTCGTGGTGGCGCGAGCTAGTGGGAACGCTTTGGCTCTCGTAGGCTTATGCCACAGGAGGGAAGAAACGAGACGGCTGAACCAGAATCGAATCCTGAAGCTAAAATTACAGCGCAAAACCACAAAACACCGACGGATAAAAGAAACTTACGACACACACGCTGACTAACAACTGCTTTATTCTTTCACGTACGCGCCAATGCATATATAAGCCCATGACAACCTTACCGCGCAAATGCGCACAGAACAATACAGGGTGTTTCAAGAAATGTGTCCAACCTTCGCAAAAAATCAGGAAAATGCGATATTTGCTCGGGGCTTTCATAATTGCTTTTTCTGTAGCGGCAGGAATCTTAAGGTAGTTAAGGACATCATTTAGGTCAGTAATTAAGAAAGTTACATTAATTAACTTTTTAATTAGTGGAGTTAGGTGATTGTGCCAAATGGGAGAATTGAAGTTCTTCATGCGAGGAACCCATCCGAGCTTTGAGATTTCGAAAAAGCTTCCTCTAGTAATTGTTGTGGCGTAATGAAATTCAACGAAATGCAACGGCTTTCAACAGCGAAAGCCATCGAATTCGGTTGAATTTCATTACTTTGTAATTATTACTAGAGGCCGCTTTTTCGAAATCTCAATGTTGGGATGGGTTTCTAGCACGAAGAACTTCAATTCCCCAATTTGACACAATCACCTAACTCCACTAATTAAAAAGTTAATAATTTAATTTTCTTAATTACTGTTTCAAGTCATGTCTCTAACCATCTTCAGATGCCTAGCGCTACAGGAAAAGTAATTCACTCATTTTGGACGTCTCGGAAGAATATGGCAGTTGCGTTCTTCCATGTTTCTGTTTAGGTTTCGCCATTGAATTTGGTTGAACTTCATTACTTCGTAATTATCACTAGATGCCACTTTTTCGAAATCTCAAAGTAGGGTTGGGTTTGTGGCATGAAGAACTTCAATTCTCCCATTTGACACAACCACCTAACTCCACTAATTAAAAAGTTAATTAATTTAACTTTTTTTAATTACAGCCTCAAATAATTTCTTTAACCATCTTAAAATCCCTGCCACTACAGAAAAACCGATTCTGAAGGCAGCAATCAAATATCGCATTTTCCTGATTTTTTGAGAAGGTTGGACACATTTCTTGAAACACCCTGTATATCTCTAAACCAAAAAGTGTAACAAGGATGATAGTGGGCGATGCCACGAGAGATCGAACATGCCTGTCCGGTCGCAATTTTTGTTTTGCCTGTGTTTTTTATATGTTATGTGAGCACATTCAAAGTGCACGGAACTGAAAATTTTATTTGCAAGAAACGCTCCCAGCGCGCCAAAAAAATATTTGAAGGTGGCGGCGCGGGCCTTGTGTTTTTGCTCTCTGCAATGTTTTCGGATTTCACGGCCGAATTTAGAGCGAACTATAAATGATGTGTCGAAAATTTTTTTGCTGGTTTTAATACGCATTACGGTGAATTACATCCACGCTTTTTTATGCCGTCCCCAAAAAGGAAAAAATGTGAAAAAATGGCAGACACGGCCTCAATCAAAAAAGGGTCCTAAGTTTGAGGCGCCTTGGCGCCTTTGCTATTTCAAACAGAAACTTGAAAACAATGTCAAATATAGAAAAGAGCCTTTGCAACATTTATACGGAAGATCAATTTCCTACGAGCAGCGCAAAAAAAGAAAATAGTTAAAGAAGCGAGTTTTTCCAAAAAAGTACATTTTCAAAAAATAAAATGAAAAAAAAAACTCCGGTCTCAATTTTGACGACAATTTCTTATCGAAGAGTGCTTATGTCAGTGAACACACGGTTTTAATATCATATGTCCTCATTAGCTTTGTTTACGAGATATAACGGGCCAAAATGAACCTAGCTGTGTGTGCTCACTTCAGTGCGACTGATGATTATCAGCTTGTATTGTGCGTAAATCTCAGTTTTAATTATTCTGCCGCAGCAAAACCTTGCTCTGGTGGCTTTTCGTCAAGAAAAATGTGTTCTCAGATTTTATATGGTTCTAGCGTGTGCGAAAGTGGGCTGCTGCCACCCTCTATTGTATGAGATACGCGAAGAAGAAAGCAGTGACAAAGAAGTCAAGAAGAAGTTAGAAGGACAAAGAAGTGCGTTTGCGCTGTACTTTTAGCCTCAGGAATATGTACCAACTATAGACCTAAATGAATCTTTATTGTAGTGACCAGAATCGATGCCCGCAGGGAACGCGAGCTGTGGCTTCACGTGCCGCTACCAAGCGCGATCTTTATTTTCTTCTCTTGAGGTCGCGCGCTCTCCGGTTTTGTTCGTCGCCCAAAGGAAAGCGTTGCAGGGTCTTGGGACAACGCGAGCGCAAGTGTCCGAGAGCAGCTTGCGTTCTGCGCATGCGTCCTGGCGGCTGGCAGATTTCTTGGGTCCCCAATTCTAAGTCTAGTGTTTCGCCGGAGTTGGGATGTGCGCCTCCGACTTTACTTTGACATACAGGGCGTGGTCGACCGTGCTCGCGCGATTATCTCTTGGGGGGAAGTTTTGTATGTCTTGTGCTTTCACCGCAAAGTTTGCGTTGAAGCTATAGACCGCACAAAGGCCATTTTGTTCGCTGCAGTGACCGCGTTTGCGAAAGGAGTGATCTTCTGGCTAGAAGAGCCAAACTTAGGGAGTTGAAGTAACAGCTGTAACAGATCGCGCACGTCCTGTGCATTCTTTTCGTGCGTGCTTCTTTGTGTTTGAGCAGCGCGCTGCAACTGTCGAGTTGTGACAGTTGTTAGCTCGCACTCGCCCCGTGTGTTTTCTTTTCCTGCGTCCTCTGTGGTTGAGCAGCGCGCAGCAAGTTTCTAGCTGCTTGCCGTTCTTCCTGTGACATTCCAATTTCTTGCTGTCACATTCATTGCTTCGTCCTTGAGTCGAAATCGTGACTTTTCTCATAGGCCGCACAAATTACGGCTAGCTTAAACAGCTTCGCTATGTAAAAAAAAAACAACAAAAAAAGGTTCCGGGCTCAGATGGCATTTGAACCCGAGCTTCCTGCGTGGCAGTCGAGTATTCTACCACAGAGCCGCACCGGTCCTTGAGAATCCTTCGCAAAAAGACCCTATACAGGCTTCATGTCGTGCAAGGAACCACGTTAGCATATGTCATATAGCGTGGCATAAGAGTAAAATAACAACCAGGCGTCACACAGTGGATCAGCCGTAATGGATCAGCCGTAGTTCTTCATCGTCTTCAGCCACAGCATCAACAAAGTGCACATAATGCCTTACAGTTGTGTAGCGGGTACTTCGCTTATCCGCAGAATGGTGAATAATGACGTAGTGGGTAGTTCCTTACTTCGCAAAATTATAATGATTTATGGCGTAGCGGCTACCTTGCAAGTGTATTTGTAGTAGTCGCGCCCCAAGGAAGTTTGCAAAGGTACTGCCTAGAAAGGATGCGTGTCCAGCTTTCGCTGCGACTGTGCCGCGTGCTCCGTGCAGGCCTGGCGTTTTTCTCTCACATGCTGCCCACATGCTGCTCCGCGGCGTCGTAGCTTCGTGCTGCAAAACAGGTCGATGACAGAAACTCACTGGGCTTCCCTTGTGCACAGGTCTCCAAGGTGAAGGCCATCCGGTGTGGCTACATTACCGTGCACTTTATATCGACGTCCGACGTTCGCTAATTATCTCGCGCTAATTAGTTTTCACTAATTATAAGCTGCTCACACAATCCCCCATAATTACAATCATATAATTAGCTTGCACCAATTAACTCACTACACACTTAATTTGCTTGATCACCACATGAGGTGTGCACAGTCCAGGCCAACTGGTTCTAGAAACGTTGGTCCAGGCCTTTTAGCCAGGAAATTTTTCCGGCGGGAGGGCACTTGCTGAAGGTCTTTACTATCTGAGGAATAAAAAACTATTTTCATTATTTTCGGTAAAACACCCCCTCCATCAAAATTACGGCTGTGGGCCTGGCACAGTCAGTCGCTTTTGCATTGCTTTTGCTCCTCAGACGTCGCGCGATCTGTTTTGCTTCACGCCGGCTTTTCGTTCAAGGCCACGTTCGCACCATTGCACCAAATTGTGTACTTCCGCAGAACTGGCTTGTCATATTCAGTGACCCTGTGCTTTCTTTCAGCTGTCGATTAATGCGCACTCGAGCCGCGACCTGACAGCTTCCAGCTGGGTCTGTATTCACAAAGCGTAACGACTCATTACCATTGGCTAGCCGACTTCGCTAATGACATGTCGAGCATCAGGATTGGCCGGAGTTCTCGCTTACGAACAATTCAAGCGTACAATAAGTCATTTTTCTTTTTAATAGCGATCCTGATTATAGCTCAAACTAAAGTCCCTAGGGAAAAAACATATATCTTTAGCTCAGACGAAACAGCGACCGCCCCGGATAGGCGACGGTGTGGGGTTCGAATCCTGGACCAGGAAAAATTTTTCTTCAGCTAAGAAGCTTCCTTCTGATTAAAATCCGTGCAGTTTTCCTTTGTTATAGAATTCGTGTTGCAGAGGGCTCCGCGATCAGGAGAAGGGGCCCTAGGAGGGCGCAGCGGGGTCTGTGAGAGATACAGCGTTCTGGTCACGCATGTTTTGGACGATAATGGCGGCCGAGGCCCCCTGATGTTTGATTTTGAGAACTGTTCACTTTCCACCTTTATCTTCGGGAAGCTGGGGACCAAAGGGAGGCCGTTGTGAGCAGCGCACCATCGCTTCTTTTTTCGTTCTTGCATTCATTGTGAACCTTCTTGGTTTCGGACTTGACCGATTAGGGGCGGGGATGAAACGGCTCCCTCTATTGGGGAAACCTGCGGGCGCCTATGAGAGGGACGCGTTACGAACATTACCTCCGTCAGCCCATTACCTTCGCTTTGCCCCTCGGAAAGTGTCGACCTGGCATCTTTGGTTCTCGGTAATTTCTAATGGATTTGAACTCGCAAGTGGCGCTGCCTGTATATTCAGAGCGGGATCACTAAAACAAACCTCCACGCGCTGACCTGACCCTCATGTTACGAGCGGACTTATCGATCCAGTAGCAGTGCTCCCTCATCTTCCTGCACACATGTTCACGGGGAAAACAACTTCGTTTCCACATTTCTTCATTTCCACAGAACCACATTTCAACGAAATTGCTGCGAGAAGCTCGCGTAAAGCAATTGACGAGGCTTATTAACGTAGGCCATATACGCTGACGGAGGTAATTATCTTTACAGAGGTTTATCTTTTCCCGCTCCGCGGGTCCGCAAGTGCCGCGTGGTGCCAGACGTGACATAAAACAGGTATAGACCGCAATAATGTAACAGTCGTACCCCAGTGTTACTCGCTCCGAGAGGTGCTCCGCCCACTTTATCCCAGTTATCTATATATCCACTTTGTCACCACCCCCCTCCTTACCATGCACTCACGCACGTCCGCACAAAACTAGCCGAAACTCTGCAGGCTTTGTCGTAGCGCCGTTGGGTACTGTGGGAAAATTGAGGGAAAAACAGAACACCTAGCTTGGACGCAAAATGGCGGTTCTAATCACAGAGGCATAGACTCCATAAAGGCGTTCGTAGTATCTTTATCCGACGTTTTGCGCGTAAAGCGCGAGACCACAATATAACCTTTTATCGAGCGGACGCTTCCAGTGATCTCCCCCAGTCGTGTTCAAGGTGGCGGCGTTCTATTTCTTGCCTAGGAGTCTTTGTTTTTATTTTTTTAATCCTCTCCTCGTCAGCCTTAGATGCAAAGGGACAGATCTATTTCACGCATCAAAGTCCAGCGCTGCTCACCCGTAGATACTGCGATATGCTGAAACGTGGCTGAGTGCACCGTATACGGTGGCGTAAAAAGCTTATCTTCGGCATTCAGCGAAATTTCGAGAAGTCCTCGGTGCCTCTAATCTCTAATGCAGTGTTTTTCTTCTTTTTCTTGTCATAATGCATATGTGGGATTTTGTTATATATATATATATATATATATATATATATATATATATATATATATATATATATATATATATATATATATATATATATATAGTTGCTACCGCTATAATAAAGTTCTTCCCGTTAGAAGTTGCGGGAACCGAACAGTAGCAATGCGGGCACAACACTTAAAAAAAAGCTAGGAAAGAGCTTGTAACCACGAGCAAACAGTAACAGCAGCTGTTACTAGCTTTCTTGGACCATTACTAACTTCGTGCTGCCTTTTTACTACCTACGTTAGCAGACACTTAGAAGTTGCAACGGTTACTACCTCTTGCCTACCGTTACGAACTTTTTGTCATGCGCCTCTTAAAGGGACACTAAAGGCAAATAACAATTTATATCAGAGTGAAAGCCCAATGTATGACAACTTCTAAAACGGCAATATTATCAACAGCAGTGCCCTACTTACCGAGAAATTAAGCTAAATGTATCACATGATGAGCGCCACGAGTGGGACATTTTCGAAGTGATCCCGATGACGTAGGGAAGTCGGCCTACAATAAATCACTAGTAATCAAACTGGCAGCAGTAAAAAAAGAACATTCCGAGCAACAAAAGACGTAATAAAATGCTGTTTGTTCGTTTCCGCTTGATTCATGGAAAACAAAACCTCCGTGGCGTTGCCATGGGGAACGGCGCGCGTGGTTCAAACATGGTTCAAAGGTTCCGTTTTCGCCGAACTGTGCCTCGCCCGTCTCAGTGGTAGTTTCGGGATCGCGTACTGCCGTGCGTGTTTTGCGCGCTCGTGAAAGTCGCTCTGACAGAAAGTTCGACAAAATGCCGCATGCGTGTGATATTGCCGGATGCCCGAATGGTGCACAACGCCAGTGCTGCAGCAAGGAAACCGGTGTGTCTTTTCACTGGGTGCCGCGGAATGAACCCTTACGCTCGAAGTGGCTTAGTGTCATGCCATTGCGCCAGTGTGCTAAACAGTCAAAACCTCCGCGTGTGTGCTCGCTGCACTTTCGTACTGAGGATTACGAGACCAACCGCAACTTGGTGACGGCTTTGAATGTGCCCATCCGAGCAAGTCTTTGCCGCAGCGCCGTTGTTGCTACTGTGGGTCCCGCTACTTCCGCTCGGCTGCTACTAGTGTCGGCGGCCGCGCAGTAAAGCGGGCAACGTTGGGCACGGCAGCAGTGACGTATGAGAGTCGTATTTTCAGGCGGGAGATTTGAAGCGCGCTAACGCGATGCGGACCACTAAAAACGTGATTTTATTTCAAAATAAGCACTTCCTTGGCACAAAAGCAGCACTACGAGGTTTCTGGACCGCTATTTCAGCAATCAACGTCGACTTAATATTTGCCTTTAGTGTCCCTTTAAGCGAACTTGTTAAACGAATGTTAGAAGTTATTATTACGAGCTTTTCTAGCACGGGGATCCATTAATGTTCATTGAGGCGACATTAGGAAGCTTAGTACCCCGTCTTGGGTCTTGTTGAGGCGATATTACGCAAAATAGATATTACCTATTGTTTGTCTTAATATGCTTGATTAAAAGTCCTACGCTACGTTACCTCGCACACCTAATGAAATTGTACGCCATATAAATATAGGCGCATAACTTAAACTATTCATCCTCAAGCCTATAGCTGCTCACCAGCACGAGCTGCGTACCTCAGAGGTAGAGGGCTATAGGTACTCCTAAAAGCGCTTATGAATTATACGTGTCGCGTAGCCTTGTCGTTGTGTGCTGTTCTCATTCATCATATTCTGTGCATAATTACCTAATCATATATCGAAATGTTGATGCTCGCGAATTTGACCATTATAAAAACAAGTTATTCGTGAGGCGAAAGGATCACGGTTACTTTTTTTTTGGGGGGGGGGGGGGGGGTAGTAACCATTGCTACCTATATTTCACTAGTTAGCAACGAGAAGGGTAGTAACCGCTACTGATTGCGTTTGTAACGACGAGGGTAGTAACGGTTACTAACATCCCCGTTACTAACCGCACTTACTAACAGAGTAGTAACATATGTGACAAGTATAGTTAGTAAACCGAAGTTGGTTATTGCTACAACTTTTTCTTTCTTTTTTTTTTAAGCGTAAAGGCTGCTCACGCGTAGCAAGGCATGTCGTCGGCCGTTGCAACCACCGTTGGGAAACAACGACGTTGACGTGGTGAAAGCCTCGCGAAAATCTCAACGCGCTAATACATAGACGGACAGAGAAAGAGACAGCAGACTTGTATGTCTGCGTGTTCGACGCACATCTCGGCCGCTTGGAGGTCACGTGACCTCAGCAGGAACGTCACATTGGACATCATATCACCGCCGCATAATTTGAATGAAAGGGACAGGGTTCTGCCTGGCGTTGCAAAAGCATCGCTATTTTGACAATGACAGTGGTTGGCCTCGTGCTACTACCGGGGGTGTGGCGGTAACTATTTGCCGTGTCGCACTTTGCAGCATCACTGCTGCCAGAGCCAGGGTCGAATGCGACGTGCCGCTGTACCAATGACGTCATACTTGGTTCGGAGGCCACGTGATCCGGAACTACTGAGGTGCCGATTCCCGTGTCCGACATTCAAGTGATCTAGGGGCGACTTTTTATTGGACTCATCTCTCACTCCTTATGTACCCCGGTGTTGATATAAGGAAGCATTGGCAGCGGAGGCAGCTGCTTATGGCGGAACTTACTCGCTGTGTAGCTTCTGATGCAGGGCTAAGGAAACGAATGAAGTGCAGGTAAGGCAGGCATATAAGCGGAATGTAGATATATCTGGGCCAGTTGGTATGGATCCATGGAAGTAAGCAGCGCGGCTTGCTTACTTCCATGGAGGCATATAAGAGACTGGCTCGTGCATTTCGTTCATGTATCGTTTCCTATGCGCCATTAGAAGCTGCATAGATCAGCTAGTACTAACTAGCCAGATCTCAGTACTTTCTAAGCTTTCAATTAATTCAGCCGTGTCGCGTTCCTACTGAAACAAGCCCTCCCATTTCACGAACGCGTGAACCGAAGTGTTGTGCTATAAGGGAAGCCTCTGCGCAAGTTGTCACTTTCGAAATATCGATGCTTCACAAAATTCTAGGAAAAAACAAAAAAAAACACGCTTGTCCTATATACGCCAGGAATGGCGCGTCGCGCGTGCACTGGAGCAGCAGCACGGCTCCCCAGCGTGAGCTTATATTCCATCACTGTTTGAATGAAGACGTGCTCTTTGGGACTTCACTTTCCCCGCAGTGGAAGCTACGGACGGTGGTTGTATACAACGACGCCAGCATTGGGTGTGTTTCGAGTCTGCTAAATGCAACGTATTTAATTCGAATCCTCTGTGCGGCCTATCAGTTATTTCAGAATACTGGCAGTACAGTGTTTTAGCAGTGCCGGCTAAAAGTCCCTAATCACAAGCATGGATTTTTACAGGGGCGACTTGAATACAGTGATTGACGTACTCGTACACACGCGAGAAACAAAAGATTCAAGACGCGTACAACAGTCTGATTCGGGTACAAAAAACGTATGTTCTTGAACTTCTCTCCGAAACATTCCGAAAGTTGGTTGGGTCACCGTAATTTGAGTGAGCGTGTTCCGTTCTCTTGTAGGTTGTAAAAGGAAAAGTGAAACGTGTTAATATGACAACTTGGAAGTGTCAAGTCGTGTCCTCGACTCGCTTATCTCGTACCGTACGGCCTAGCGTGGCTAAGTTGTACTTGCGAGCGCTTGCGCATTTCAGACGCGTTCGACTACACAGAAGAAGCCCGTGCGCGTGTGCCCGGTGCTGCGGCCGCCCGTGTGTGTCGCCGTCTTTTCGGAAAGAAAGCGGCGTCGTTCTTCCTTGCGTCGGGGCCTATTTTCAGGACTCGAGCGGGGGCGCCTTCGCGCGCGTGTGTTGCGGCGGGGCTGCCGTCGCCGAGAGGAGCCGCATGCCACGCGATTCTCCGCGTGTGCGTCGCACTGTGCTTAGCCCAGTCCTTTATTTTGTCGCTTTCGTAGCCATACTGCAGTGAGAGCCTTTCGCGTAGCGAACATTTCACGCCGCTCCTCGCTGCGCGCCTTCTTTGTTACCGAGGCAACGGCGCGCGTGCGTGGGCGCTGCATTATGTATACCGTGGGCGGGGGCCCGCTATGTAGACCCGCCCCGGCTATAACGTCAAACTACCGTTGCTATTTTTCTCTTTTCTTTTTTCGTGTTCCCGAGATGTTTGTTCGCGAGGCGTGTGCCTTCGGCCTTTTTCTCGGAACTTTTGCGTGGCGTGCGTGTTGCTCTTTTCTGCATTCGCATATCAAGCGCCTTTCATTCGAGAGCTCATTTGGTGCCCCGGGACTTATCGCAGTCGTGTCCTGCCAAGCCCTGCTTGAGGCCGAAAGGAAAGCAGGCTTCGCAACGGAGGCGATGGCTTTCTTCTCACAGTGGCCTGCCTTTGGTCCTCGGCTTCTGGGGGATCAAGTTGGGAAGTAAACAGTTCTCGGACATCCTGGGCCGCCATGGTCGTCAAAACGTGCGTGACCATAACCTCTAAACGATGACGTCCGACTCGGTAAAGGTACCCCCAATCTCGTGCGCACGCCCGTGCGACTAATGCAATCCGCGCTTTCGCGGCCGTGAGCACCGAACGAGTGTGGCCACACCTCGCGGGCACACACTCGCCGACGTTCGCGGAAGCTCCGGTTTGTCGCAATAAGAGGGCGACGAAACGTGCCTGGCTTACTCGTCTCGACGTCGCTGGCCGTACTTAATACAAGCGCCGTCTTTTTCGCTGCAGCACGAACACGAGGAAAGGCGGGTAGGGCTTGGTGTATGTTGCCCGCCGCGACGCGATCCTTTTTTTCTTTCTTTTTGTCCGTTGTCTCGCATGCAAATGGAATCACTCTCCCTCTTGCTCATCTTTCCTCGTGCGGCACGCACGCCCAGACATCTCTGTATCCGTGTCCAACTAAGCGCCGGGCATTGGCTAACCGGAAAAGGACACGTTAAAGCAAACGGGCAAGAACTTCACTGCGTCGCTTCCGTCCCTCTGGTGGTTCGCGCAGTCCAACACGACCAGCGACAACTCAAAGGTGGAACTCGAGTATTGCGAGATGCGCAGGAAAAGATATGGCCTGCAAAAAAGAAAAGATTGCAGATAAGTCATATATCACCACTGCTGCGTATTGCCACGGGCGTTTCCTATTATCACTTTTGCTTTATTCGGTTTTCGCCCACAAAGACTGTCAGCAACACTCAGCGCGAACCGCGCCTCATTGTTCGAGAAGCTTCCCGATCATTGTAGATCGTTTTGTTAAGATTGCGCGCAAGACGCGTACACTCGAGCTCATTCTAGAATTTGCGCGACAGCCAGCGATAACGCTGGAATATTCGACGGCACATGTTTAAGTGCCGACGCGCTTCACCGCTTGTCAGTTGATCGACGGACGACGCCCTGTTCGCCGCTATCATTGTACAGCGTGTATTGCTGTAGTTCTAGTTCTCAGTTTCTCGGCCACAAGTTCGGCCAAATAAACAGTTTCATCTCGGACGTGCTGACTGTTGTCTTCGTCGACGTCACGACCACGTGACAGTATCGTACGTTCGTCCCGTCCCTGCGCTTAATTAGTTGGGTACGAAGGACTCCGTTGCGGAACGCGGGATCCGGGCCATTCTTTATCGCACTGTTCAAGCGGCGACCGAATGCCGAGCCCACGAACTTCGCGGTGAATGCTCGGCGAGTAGTCTGCATCTCCCTACCGTGTCGCCAGTAACAGGAACCGAGAATCTCGCAGCATTCAACTAGCCCACCTCATTTGCGGTGTTCGCGCTTTGTACTCCGATTGCCGTTTCATAATGGTCGTAGATCCTTTACCTTTTGGCGTGCGCTCTTACCGGGGGATATGCCCAATGGTTTTAAAGAAAAGGTTTTAAATAAATATAAGCTACCTTTTCACAATTAATTAAGAAATAGGAAATAGAAATTAGACAAAATGTGAAACTGTTACGGTTAGGTTAAGTAGACAAAATACGAATATAACTTATGAAACGAAAACATTTGAATCGAAATAAAGCATTTCAGAAGAAAGGAAGTGATCGGGAACAAAGGTCGATTCCATAGCCTCACACCTTTAGCAGCCTCCTGCAAGGCAACCTTTTGCCCGTCACTGTGTCCAATGTACGAGGCCCGCGAAGAAAGTAAATCTCAAGGGGCACTAAAGTCAAGCAATGGATCAATTTAAGCGGATAAATTATAGTGTGAAACCTCTAGCGTCGTTAATTTCACCACCGTAGCTTTATTAATGAATGAGCAAATAAATGTCAAAAGCTTCACTTTTAAATTTCGCGCCGAAATCTCCGATGGTGACATCACGGATTTCAACGTGCTTTTTTTGGTATTGTGGCCACATTGGCTCACCGAAAGTTCCTGAAACATGGTATGTCGCGTCTCGGGCTCCCTCAGAAGACAGTGTACTACTTATTCTTTACCGACAAGAAGGCACGTACGACCCAGTATACACGCAGTCAAGATCGATGACGTCACGGCGTTTGGTGCGGGAATTTCAAGGTAGCGTCATCACCCGCATTTTCTTTTTGCGCATTTTCTCGCCTACGAAGCATCTTCTCGGGGCAAGCGGGGTGATTTTGGAATTATAATATTAATATCTGGGGTTTAACGTCCCAAAACCATAGTGGAGGGCTCCTCAAATTTCGACCACCTGGGGTTCTTTAACGTGCACCTAAATCTAGGTACACGGGCCTCAAACATTTTCGCCTCCCTCGAAAATATTTTGGAATGGTGAAAGGGTAATTTACTAATGTGATACAAATAGTTTAACCCGCCACGGTGGTTACGGTGCTCGACTGCTGACCCGAAGGTCGCGGTGTCGAATCCCGGCCGCGGCGGCCCATTTTCGATGGAAGCGGAAGTGCTAGAAACCCGTGTGCTTAGATTTAGGTGCATGTTTAAGAACCCCAGGTATTCGAGGTTTCCGGAGCCCTCCACTGCGACGTCCCTCGTAACCATATCGTGGTTTTAGGACGTGAAACCCCCACAAATATTATAATTATTGTTTTTCTCTTTAGCGTCCCTTTAAGCCTTACTTGCGCGCTCATTGTTGTTGTCCGCGCGTGTTCTTCATAGATCGTTCTGGAATAACACTCTTATCAAACTCGTCGAAATTTTGCATGGGCAATGGGCACATATTCTGACAGCTGCATAGTGGCATTATTCTGACAGCTGCATAGCTGCATAGCCACCTTGCAGCAGACGGTGTTGCCTCATAAATAACCACACTATATACTGCTTTGAAGCTGTATTCCTTTCGAGATTTGGGCTGGGACACCTGCCTGTTTCAAGTGGTTGATCGAGGTAGCCGCGATGCATCGGCCGTTGAATGATACGTGCGTCATCGCGCTCCTCGGCTTCGGTGCAAGCGCAGCTGTGCGGACTCGAAGGGATGGGTGCCGATTCAGCTGTCGCACGCCCCTGACATTGAGCAGTGCGTGTGGGCAGCTGTTCGTCTGTACACTCGGATTTTCTGCGGTATCGAGTGGCTAACTGACGTCACTGTAGTGTCACGTGTCCTCACGCGACGGCACACCGCTGCAGGTTAAAGTGAGACGAAAACTGGGCAAAGCTTTTTTTTTTTCTTGCATTTTTAGGTGTAGCGGTGTACTCGGTAAATATGGTACGAGTCTTAATTTCTAGGGAATGCCGCCAATCTTTAAAGGGACACTAAAGGCAAATAACATTTTATGTCAGAGTGAAAGGTCAATGCTCGAGAACATCTAAGACGTGAGTATGAAGTTGGGCATGTTGGTAATGCATAACTGATCACGTAGCGCAAAATTTGACACAGGACAAGAGAGGGGGACGAAGACGAGCGCTTACTTCCAACAAGGTTTATTTCGAGGAGCGTACACATATATACTCTCGAAATGCGAAAAACAAACAAATCATTCATAAAACTCACACTTGCCATGCGCGAAAAACTTACATTCTCAGGAAAGACAATTCTTTTTGACAAAGCCCGAGAGAGGGAGTGCTGATGCAGTTCAGCCTAGAGTCACTGGAAAATCAGAGTACCGCAAAGGTAGGCTGCACGCGGGCAACATTGGGTGGCGGCGGCCATGTCCCTTCCAGACCGTCCGGCGCGTTGCTAGCGTGTGTTGAGAAGTGATCGATCTTTTAGCCTCAGTGCCGTGTTACGCTCGGCAGAACGGCATTATGTGTGTGTGTTTCTTCAAGAGGATATTAGAAGTGATTTCGAGTCATCGACAGGTATGGATCGACTGTGCGGTTAGCGGTGTAACTAATGAAACGTACGGCGAATGTTGCCATGTGCTCGCGAACTCTCTTCATGGCTTCATCGGTCTCGTTTCGTGTCACGCCCGGGCGTGCTCGCTGTCCGGATCTGTAAACATAGCTGCATTAGCGCAGTGACATCGTGCGAGATGCCATTTACATCGATATTTGGTGAATCTTGACTGTTTGCGCTAGCTTTGCAGTTGGTATTGAGGTTAAACTGCACTCGAGAACGTTATCGAACATCGAGAACATCCAGCATTGCGTCCTTCGACTGATCGCTGACGCATACCTTACTTGCGCACCGTGCTTGGTGTTCAACTGGTTGACATGTGTAATAGAAGTTGTATGTGTACGGTAATTGGAAGTTGTGCGCGACGTCTTGATTCGGAACGCCAGCAGCCGAACGCACGGGCGAATCGGCGTGCGGTAGGTAAGGTGTGTCTTATCTTACGATACGTAGAAAATAGGCCATCAAAAATTATTGACATCACTACCTAATTGTTTCATTTCATATTTCTTGTCTCCTTAATATTCCAAACGTTGCAATAAATTTGCAAATATTTTGCTGTGTTCTGACAAACAGTTCTTTTTTTGGCGTTGCCAGCGCGTAAACAGCTGGGGTTCGGTTTCTGCACTGCTGCACTTTTTTTTTTTCATAATGCACTCTTATTAAAACTTTCTCGGCATGGTGCTTTTATGTTCTTTTGAACAGAAATAGCACATCCCAGAATTTCTTAAGCGCATGCTACTGCAACACAGTATGTATATAGACCTAGGGCTCGCATAAAATCGACTCCCTCAATGCGTGGGATCTGCTTTTTTTTTTTTGCTGTGACCATTTCTCATCAACTATACAGTATTTTAAGAGTACGCTCGGTGCAACGCAGCATTACCAGCATTTTTTTCAACAAATGTAGAAATACGCTTCATAACATTGCCTTATACCAAGTTTATCAACAGAGTTCCACGCTTCTGTTTTGTGCAGTGCCAAAGATCATGCCACAGTTGCCTTCAGGGTAACCAGTAAACAGTTATTTTAATAAATCTTCGATTTCGCTCTCGTGCGTGACACGCCTATAACTCGGATAGCATGCGTAATCTGTTCAACAGATCGAGATATAGACAGCCGAGCAAATAGAAAGGTATGTAGTTTTCAATATCGCTGACCATAGCGAACCGAAAAGGTGAAGTATCCTGTCGCATAAGATCTTTTCCAGCAAAGTTAGTGTACTTCACTGCAGGAAGGAGTGTTATTCGAGGGGGGCGAATTCGTTCAGGGCAACTATGCAGCCACGTAGGACGGCGCTCGTTGACATTAATTTTTCCCACACGGCATACGAGATTCCCAGAGTAGCTCACCAGTAACGTTCGATTGATGGTGAGCTACTCTCTTCTGGCATCTGCATGCAGTGGCGTAGCCAGGGGGTGGCACACAGGGCCCGTGCCCCCCCCCCCCCCCCCGAAAACAATGTCTGCTTACGCCCCTGTCTGCATGACGTGTTTAAAAAAGCGACAAAGTACTTCTGGGGACCGTGGTACTGCTAAATGTCCGGCCACGCTCTGCATTGAACGCGCCTGCACCCAAAGCGCTTGGAAGGGATATGGCGCCGAGAGGTCACGTGATGAGAGTAAGCCAATCGCGTCGGCGGCGGCGCGCGGAAAACAGATGCGATACTCTGAAATTTTTCCAGTGACTCTAGTTCAGCCCTAATCTACAAATCCTCTCTGCCTCGATAATTTCCCTTGTCGTTTTATTTCTGTTTTTTCCTACGATAATGGTGTCATGAAAAAGCGGTTTGCAGCCACACGTGCTGCAGTGCAGTGCCAGGAAACCATCGCGACCATTCTTGACATTACAAGCATGTTCCCGGAGCCGGTCATTAATACAGCGGCCAGTTTGTCCTATATACTTCTTGCCGCATGAAAGAGGTATCTGATAAATTGCATTCGCTGTGCAAGAATGGTCGCGATGGTTTCCTGGCACTGCACTGCAGCACGTGTGGCTGCAAACCGCTTTTTCATGACACCATTATCGTAGGAAAAAACAGAAATAAAACGACAAGGGAAATTATCGAGGCAGAGAGGATTTGTAGATTAGGGCTGAACTGCATCAGCACTCCCTCTCTCGGGCTTTGTCAAAAAGAATTGTCTTTCCTGAGAATGTAAGTTTTTCGCGCATGGCAAGTGTGAGTTTTATGAATGATTTGTTTGTTTTTCGCATTTCGAGAGTATATATGTGTACGCTCCTCGAAATAAACCTTGTTGGAAGTAAGCGCTCGTCTTCGTCCCCCTCTCTTGTCCTGTGTCAAATTTTGCGCTACGTGATCACTTATCTAAGACGTCAATATTATTCACAGAAGCTCTGTAGTAATAGAGGAATTAAAGGAGTACTGACACGAAATTTAAATATTTTCGGCTTGTTGCTCTAAATAAAAACACAAGTGTCGAGAACCCTAAAAACAGTGTCGTAGAGCTTGGGAATGCATTAGACGTATGTTTAATACCGCTGCCTCAAAAAATCACTTTCGGTTTCGGTATCGAAGGAGCGGCTTCGCAGTGACGTGTCAACACAACTATGACGTCGCGGGAAGACTCGTGGCATATACTAGCACCAGCTCTGTCATTTGTTGTCAGTCGCACGTGGTTCACGCAAACAACGGCGAGGGAATTGTCCAGCGATTCCGGCAGTATAGGGATTCCACTCCTGCGCCATCCTTATAATATCGACGAAAATTGCGCCAAACTACGCCAGAGTCTCGGGTTTGGGGGGCGTCTATCACCGGCAATCGCACCGCCGGCGCGTCAGAACATGTGCAGCTTGATCGTGGGGCCGCCGAAGTCGCAACCACGGACCAAGAATTATTCCGCTGGATAAATAGCGCTCGCGCGTGCGTCCCGAGTAAGCCACGATGTCATGCACGGTGCCGACGCAGCTTCTGTTCTGCAAGTCGGCTCGACAGCAAACAGCGCTCTCCGCAGAGGCTCGTGACGTCTAGGCCTATCGGTAGCGAGAAAGTGTGGCGGCGATTCATCGACAGACGTCGTCTAGCTCGTTTCAAGCGTCTCACGGCACGTAAGGAAAGCAGTGTGCCGCCAAAATGTCTGTCACTTCTGTTTCTGGACACCGCGGAATGAAATCTGGGATTGCTAGCAAGAGATATATGGAACAATATCGAATTTACCGTGCTTCGCGTCTATGGAAGAGCACGTGAACGGTGGGAACGCGTTGACACTTTTCCTCAGGTATACTTTAACCATGGATCTTCATCCAGAAGAGCTTTTTCGTAATTTCTTCCACCCGCACATCCGAGTTTGTAATCACTCTGCGGTAAATACCCCCTAAAATGCCCTGTCCTTTCGAGCTCGTGAGTGCTAGGGTTCCAATTCGAATTTTTTGTTGCTTTTTTTTAAAATGTCATCTCATTAATAAAAGCATGCTTCCTGGTCGGAGCAGCCGCAATTGTGTCTTAATATGCGCACCTGTCAGTAGCGGGCCCGTCGCTGACGGCCCACAATGAAGCGGCTACGCCATGTTACACGTCCGCCCCTCGCTTTCCAGGCTCTATATATAGCTTACGGTTAAAAAAAAACTCGGTCTCGCCTAAGGGCGAAGCAATGAATGCGATACCAACAAATTGTATTGGTATACGTAGTAAGGCTAGCCGCTAACTCTTTTGTATCCGATCTCGCGTAACTCAACAAAACGCTGGTTTAAGGGAATATGACCGCTTCAGGAACCGAAGCGTTTTCGGGCTGTGAGTTCTCTAAACGCGAAGTAAGCGTTGAGAGCACAGCAAGTTTACGAGCCGTCTCCTGATGCCTCGAGATAGCGCGCGCACAAGCGACTGCGCCCTTCGAACGATGCGCCCCCCTCCCCTCCCCTGCCGTCCCTTCATGCTCCTTACGAAAGACGGGTGGGCCGTTTCCTCTCTGTTTGGTGAGCAATCGACGGCAGGCCCGCACGCGGGAAGATGTTATGGCATGCGCTCTCCGTGCGACGGAGATGGCCGGCTCGTTTTATCTCCGCTTCAGCCGCGTTCGTCGCCAGCGCTCGCGAGCTTTTACCCGTGTCTACAATGCGCGGGGTGATGTTATAAATTCGGACTTTATGCGGAAAATTACGGCGACGGCAAAAACCCGCCCAGAGTGTCGATATAATTGCTGCCACAATAAAAAAAAAAAGTGAGGAGCCATTCCACTCTGTGATGTGGATGATAAGCGAAGCTGTTTCGCGCACGGCACAGATGTGACATGGTAGAGGACAGTTTGGCATGTAAGGCCAGGTTGTTAACGGCCAGGCTGTTAACGTTCAATGCGCAATATTAATGCGAAAGCCTTAGATGCTTCATCAAACACGAAAATTGAGCGTCAGCGGCGGCAGTCGATTGATGCAAAAAATAATCATAATGTGATGGCGTCATCATCACGTCATAGATCGTCAAAACTTGTGATGTCATCATGACGTCATATATTGTGATGTCACGTGATGACGTCATCACATAACATCGTTGCCTTGCACTGCTTCCGTGATCGGTGCGCCGGTCATGGAAGTAGTGCAAAACCAGGTGAGGTGCAGAAAGCTTGAAGACAGGGAGGGATAGGATCAACACACATCGATCGAGAAGGAAAAGAAGCTGGCTTTCGCCTTGGAGTCGTCTTAGGGGGAATGCGTTAGGGACAGTGTGGCTCTTTGGCATTGAGGCACTGCTGTACGTCACGGCGTTTGTCTACCACGTCTGCTGATAACCACATAGATGTACTTAGAGTGTTATTTCTTGAAGTGCAATTTTATTGATCCGGTATTCTGTTTATTTGCTAGTGTCGAAAATAAACCGAAGAGGTTAATCTAGAACACTCAACTGCATGAGCCCTTATTTTTTCATTAGCGAGTGAAGTATGGAGTTCTCATGAGATGATTTTTTCCATGGGATTTGCAATGAATCGAAATATTTCTAGCCGGTCATAAGAGCCCCATAATAATTATTCAGGTGCTTGAATGTTAATGCAATTTGCTTCTCTAGTGCACTCCAGGATGTAAGCTGCTCCCAAGTGCTCCAAGATGAAAATTTTTGCTGCTCCGAGAATTGCTCCAAATCAGAAGTCCTCGGTAGCATCACTGCGACAGCGATATCTGCGATTTAGGCTGCATGCAGGACGCAGACTTCGCAAACCCAGTGAACTGTGTTGACTTGCCGTGATAATGTCCATTGCGGTGGGGCAGGCTTGCAGATACCGGTGGACGAAAACTTTAAAATATTTCATGCGTATTGTCTGGCTCCGGTGTGTGGAGAGCGTTGATACCGTGGAAACAAAGAATGTCCCTTTTCGGGTGCTAAGTGTAGGACACGATTTCCGCTGCCCTTGGGACATTCAGGAACAAGGGCCCGGTGGCCTAGCACAGGGGTCAGCAACCTTTTTGAGGCGGAGGGCCTAGCTGCATGAAGCCCACACGGCAGTGGCCTCACGGCAAATCGATGGGAAGGGGAAATTGACAATGTGCAAAACTGGAATAGAAATCACGTTACAAGATTGCAATTTAAAAACATAGGTTACAACCAAAAGGAATGAACAGTACTCTTTCAGTGAGGATTTTGGTGCTGAACATCCTTGCTCAACAAAAGTGGTGAGGATGTCTCATCGGGCTAAGATTGGGGACAGTGCCAACTGGAAGCGAGTGTTCATCTCTAAGCCCATTTGGGGTCAAAACCGCCACGTCGGCCTATAGGTAGGAATTAAAAGGGAGGGGAAGTTCCGACGTCGTGCCGGGGGCCGCAGGTTGCCGACCCCTGGCCTATTCTAGCCCTTAACTACTGCTCGAAGTACTCCTGATGGAAAAGAACGTTTCAGTGCATTCATTACAAGACGAAATAAAATGCAATATAACTTGAGCCTTTCAGTTTGATCGAAGAAAAAAAAGAACTTCGCGGCGTTGCCCCCCAGAATGTGCTCCACCTACATTCTATAACTGCATACGCTCGACTACTCGCGAGCTACCAGCTATATACTATTGCATGTCTGATAGTACATTGTGGAACGATGGCTCTAGGTGATTGAACCAAATGTTCACTCTTCATTCAATCCCAGCAGTTGCCTACGAAATATTTACATCTGGCCCGTGTCGAAAAGTCGCCGAAAATCGAACCGGCGACCTAAGAGGCGCGCACTATAAGCGCTGAGCCCCCACGGCGTGCATTTTCTGCGTGCGAGTCATCGGATGGCAAGGGCGGCTTCTATTTTCCCGCGCTCTTGCGACACGCGGGGACATCGTGTCACGCGGGGGGATCTCGACCGCGGGGGGAAGACTTGTGCCTCGTGCCCTCCTCTCCCCGTCCTCGCTGGCGGCGTGCATATAACGTGAGAACACGGATGTCGGGGCGGCGGCTGAAGCGCTCTCGACGTCCGATCGGCGGTTTATAATACGCCGCGGCAAACCGGTTGGCGAGGCCAGCCCGAACGACGAACCGACCGGCCGACCGGCTGCAGACGCGTGCCGCTCGCGGGGGTACAACATGCACTGGCCAGCGGCCGAGAGCGCTGGACCAAGGAAGCTGCGAGGACGTGGCCTTCATTTCGGGATCACCGGAAGGAAGCTGCGAAAAGCGTGATCACTTATGTGCCGGGCATAAAGGCTGTGGAAGGAAACAAAAGAAGGACACGTGCAAACGTCAACCTTTATGTTTTGGAAAATATAGTACGATCAAATGCGCATGCGTGCATTGACTACGTCCTTAACGTAGCGTCGTGTCAGTAAAATGAACAAATAAACGAATGCTCAAATTTGTCATTAAACAGATAAACCATGCAGTGTGGACATCAGAGCTTTCGTCGTTTGTTGGGGGCAGCAATCTTTTGCGGGGGTCAGGTAAAACGAGTGGCCACAATACGAGGCGTATTCAAAGAGAAACCGAACTTTTACTGTATACGTCTCTCATACTTATTGTTAAGCACTATCCCCATCTGCTTAGCCATGCGCGGTACCCATCGTTACTTCAAGAAACGGTATCCATCGTTTCTTCGATTTTTAGAAAACCTCCTCGAACACACTTTCTGCGATGGCGCGAAGGTCTCTTGTCGCATTGTTCAGAAGATCCTCTATTGTTTGTAAACGACGTCATTTTAATGTGTTTTTAAGTTGGTAAACAGGTATGCCGGGGATAGATACCTAGAATGCGGTGCGTGGGGCACAATGGGTATGTGGTGTTCTTCTAAATTAGCAGCGGACAAGAAGTGATGCGTGAGCCGGCGCATTATCATGATGCAACATGCAAGTCTAGCACGCGTACGGCATCTCTCGAACGCGCTAGGATTTTCTGGTCTACTTCCCTGTTTACCACCTGATCGTGTGGTGCAAGTTCCTGGTGGCCTTTGCAGTGAAGAGACGCAACCAGCATCACCTTGATCACTCATGTGTGCCTTTTTTGGACGAGGGGACCCTTTCCTAACCGCTACGATGACAGTAACTTTGTTTCAACATCGTATAGCCATACACCCACGTATCGTCGCTAGCTGTTATGCCAAGCTTTGCCGTGCCTGTGGCACGTGCTCACTTGGGTGGCTCTAGTTCGCCAACTAACGGTCCGAGCGAAACGAGACGAATTGTTGTCTAGAAAAGCCTGCCGATACGCGCGCTCAGAAGCCGCAGCGCCCTCCCTCTACCGGTTGGCACGCTCTCTTAAAAGTTCGGTTTCTTCCCGAACACATCTGGTTGTCCTTCGCTCGCTTGCCTCGTGTTTTCGCTCGCCATCAGTCGCCGAACCCGCTGTGCTGAGCAGGTGGTAACAGTGGCCAACATTATGCGTGCTTGCTTTGAACGTGAATGCGAGAGTAATAATTGTCGCGGTTTAACGTCCCAAAACCACGATATGATTATGAGAGACGCCGTAGTGGAGGGCTCCGGAAATTTCGACCACCTGGGGTTCTTTAACGTGCACCTAAATGTAAGTACTCGGGGCTCAAGCATTTTCGCCTCCATCTAAAATTCGGCCGCCACAGCCGGGATTCGATGCCGCTACTTTCAGCTCAGCAGTGTGAACGCGAGAGTATCAGTGCATGCCCTTCTTCGTAATGCGACAAGCTAACCCGCCACGGTGTAACGGTGCTCGACTGCTGACCCGAAGGATCGTATTACGGCCGCGACGGCTGCATTTTCGATGCAGGTGAAAATGCCAGAGGCCCGTGTTCTACAGATTTAGGTGCACGTTAACGAAGACCATATGGTAAAAATTTCCGGAGTCCTCCATTACGGCATCTCTCGTAATCACATATAGTGGTTTTGGGACGTGAAACCCCACAAATTATTATATTACGTGAGTGTTTTCGAGTCGTCCGATTATAATAGTGGCTGCGTAAGTGCAGCGTGAAGTCTGCGTACTGTACATGTGTGCCTTCGTTATCTCTCACGGGAAGCGAGTTGAACCAGGACTTTGATCTGGACAAGTTGGTTCGTATATTTAATTGGAAAAGGAGTGACAGGGATTAAGAAGTCGCAGAACACTGAACGATCGAGCGCTGAACTTACGACTCAATTTTTATTTCAGCAACCACACGTTCTTATAACTTAGTGCACAACACCATGCGAAAGTTCCATACAAAACTGCCACCTTTTTAAAAACACAATGAAAGTAATGCAGTACATTATGTCTCAGCGTTTTCACGTATACTTGAATGTCACCGTGGGCGCGCGACTACCGCGCTGAAGAATGTGGCAACAAGGTAAAAACAGATGCAACAAAGCCTTAACACGTTAACGATCGATTAACAATTAAAAAGCCAGTTTTGAAGACATTTCACGCAAGTCAATCGGTGATATTGGAGAATGATTAACGAAAACACGTTAAAAAAAATGCAGTCTGTGAATCCTTTTTGTAATGTGTCGATGGTGCGTCCTACTACTTTGTACATTGGCGCATGGCGTTCAGCCTTGCCTTCCACGTCATACGTTGGCTCTTTACGCATGCGCGGAAGGTGTCCTCCTTTTTTTTTTTTCCTGTACCTTTCTGGGACTTTGATTAAATAGTTGGTAATTGTTGCTTCACTTTCTTCTCTTCCCCTCTTTTCACGAAATGCATATTGCGCCCACAGTCGAGTATACCTAAGCACTCTATAAGCACCATCTCGCCCAAAAAAGAAGTCCTTTTATGAACATAATTATGTGCGTGGAAGTCGGGGACGCGTGATGGCACCTCATCGCCCTGGATGACGTCACAGATTGCGACAACTTTACTCATTCAGCGGAGGAAGCGGGCCTTATCACCCCCGAGCGCCGCATGCATGGTCTCGGCTGCCTTCGCTCTGCATGGCGCGCCAGGTGCGAACGACTGATTGGCCGAAAGACGAGGGAATTGGGGCGGCACGACAGTAATCGATGACGTCATCGACATCTCTGCTTGCGTGCCGGGGTGTTCATTCGAGCACTCATGAAAAGTACATAGCGCTGCTGCACATCAAATGGTCCCGCGGTACTGAAAACGGGACCTTCGGTTACAGTATACAACAAAAATTGAATAATTGTTATAGACTGAACAGTAGCTGATTCTAAAATAAAAATGTTATCGATAAATTGTGGGGACGTTCAGTCACTGTGAATACAGTATACGTTAGTGCAGAAAACTGTGCGTGCTGTATACGATGTTTAACGTCGCGAACTGTGGCTCGGTAGGGAAGTTTACTTGGAGGAGCGCTCATGCATGAAGGTCCACCCGTCTGTAACATTATCTTTGTCCCTTCTAGTGGCTGAGTAAAGAGTTCTGAAAAACATTATGCTACGACGCTGCACAGTGGCCATACCCGTATAAGAATTGACATCTGGGCTAGTTGGCAATAGTTCTTGAACATCTTGGAAACAGCGCGAGGACGACACGGACAAAAGAAGATAGGAGGACAATGCACAGCACTCAATTCGCAGCGAAACTTTTATTTAGAAATACGAACACACTTATATACTGACAGCTTGTCACCCATGAGACCACGTCACAAATGACGTCAGAAGACACCATTCTGAATCCCTAATACCAACAACAAGCATTAAAAAAAAATTCCAATCACTTCCACGTGAACAGCCGCACAAAAAAGATTGCTATAGACGTCAGACTCTGCCCAGGCGGCGCTGCGAAAAACACCGCCACCAGCGCCCTCATCGTAGCCCTGGCACTAACTGGGTAGTGCAAAGAGAGCCGCCCGCAAGCGAATGCGCATAGGCCGCAATATAACCCTCCTCCTTCGTTGGTGTCGAGGCGCGGTTTCCTGAAAATCAAGGACCTGGAAAGCTTCTTCCGCCAATCCACGCTTCAGAAACAAAGGAAGCTGATCAAAGCGAACTGCGAGTACAATGCAAAATAAGTTTTAGTTATTCCCGCGCGCTGCAACTCGCAAGTACAAGCGAGCATCACACGACACCGAGTTCGAGGCAAGCCCTCCGACATCCGTTCTCTAGAGCCTAAATGCGTTAAAATCGGGTATATACGTATGCCACAGCGATAAAGTACCTACATACACGATCAAATTACTTAGCTATGCATCTTACGATCAGTGGTACAAAACTCGGTTCATCAGGGGCGAATGGCTCCGGCGATCTTCGCCTTTTCAGTTGCATTCTCCCTTAATTCATCTCTCGCTTCCTGTGCATTGGAGTGTTTTATTACGCATCCTCAAATGGTCTCTTGATGGTCGTCTTCCGTTTGTATGTACTGCAAATGGGGATACGTGCGTGTCCACTTTCGCGGCGTACAACCAAAGGCAAAACCGTGGCCTCCGAGATAGCTACGGCAACCGCGGAGGACACGGGCGAAACAAACCTGAAGGGGGTCACGACCAACATTCTGCGATTTACTTGTATGACGCACGTGGTGTTAACTAGTTAGAACCAGAACTCTGAGCCTTCAAAACGTACGTACGTCCGCGATGCTGTGTTGTGACGACCAACTCGTCGCGGTGTGCGTATCACGCGTCTCCAGTCTGCCTCTAGCTGCTCACTTCGTGTTACACGACAAGCACCGCGGTCAGAGCCTCTGCTGAGCTTCATAGTCAAGGTTACCACGGTTTTGCATCAGGGCTATGCAAAACAACAGCAGAGCCACACATTCATGCCACCGGCTGTGGAGAACGCGGGTACTTCGCTTACCCAACACGCTCGCAACGGCCCGTATCCAGCGCTCTCGCCTTTCTTCTTCGTACGACAACTATGGAAATCGGTAAAACTGAACGTTGTTATTCAGTCTTTTACGTCCGTGGCAATTCACAACGCAACAGTGCGTCTTTTGCGGAGTTTCTTCGTAGCGTGCGGAGGGCTCTCGTCTGCTGCTGTTTTCGCCGTCGTTCAGATGAGTGATCCAGCAAGCACTTCACGACGGCTCGGTGGCGCGTCCGACTAGCGGAGAGCAATTCACAGCTCTCGTTCTGAGTGCTAAATGCGCAAACACACGCGATATTAAGCTCAATCGTTGTTTCGCACTCGCTAGTTGCACCTGGTCCCATAGCAAACTGTGCGAGAGAGTCGGTCTATGCACTACTCAATACTTCTCCGACAGGTGACGCCACACATCTTGGAAACTCCAGAGTCTGACGTCTATGGTCCACAGCCAGTCGCACCAAAGCCGCTGCGGTTGAAGAGGCAGCGTAAGAAAAGAATGAAGAAAAGGAAGCAGCAGTTCGTGGGCGTGTGAAAATGACGCGGCGTGAAATGCGACCGCGTGCTGTGCAACGCAGCGGCGCGTCAGGCGCTTATTGCCGCTCCGTTTCGCCCGATCCAGTTCTTCGGCAGATGCGTGTTCCCCCGAGATTCACGCCGTACGTGTAGTATACTAACCGTCACGGAGGCCACGGTGCCGAGGCCTTTGCTGCCGCTGCCGGCCCTGTTTCGTGCCGCCGTTGCAACCACGTCCTGTGCACGCGGAAACGGCCGTCACTCCCGGAACGCCCCGCAGTTCTGAAGCTCTCCCCGTCTCCAGCTAAAAGCGTGCAGCGGCGCAGAAGCTGCGGTGGTCGCCGTGGGTGGACACGCAGAGCGAGCGGGGGCTTTAACGCCGCTCGTGCTGCTCTGAATTGCGTAACGCTGGCGAGCGCCTGTCCCGTCCGCCTAGTCTACGTTCATGGCAGTTTTGCGCTGTTTTCATACACTCTAATATGTGTTACAGCCTGGCCCAAAAAGACTGCTATGTAGATAGATCTTGCGCGAGGAAGTTGCCTTAAGGCGCGTCTTTTATTTATTTATTTATTTATTTATTTATTTATTTATTTACCGGTACCTTACAGGCCTTCAAGAGGGCATTGGGTAAGGGTTCGGGAAGCCTGGTTATAAAATGTGAAACAAGTATTATTTAAAAGCAGAAAATACGTCAATACAATAAATGGATTATGAACATAACGCAATCCCACGCTGAAATGATACTATAATAACACGCAGTACAAAGATATACATATTTATACTCTTGTAGACTGCGGGTTCGTTCGATTCGTGCAAATAAGCTTTGCAGTGCACCCTCCAGCAACATTACACGGCGACGCTCGTGCGGGATAAGCACAACTTCGAGAACATCTTCGGTACTTTTTTTTTTTCTTGATGACCGCCGACAATGTTGCTTCTCTTTTTTTTTTTTTTTTTGCTTTTGCTTCTCGTTAATAGCCGCCTGCACACGGTTATACAATGAAATACCACATTGACCTGTTCATTGCTGCAGAAGTAAGACGCCCGTTTCTTGTCAGGACATGAAGTGCACTTGCGTGCATGTACGGGCACCAGATCAGATTTGACCGCCAGTCGCAAACGGTCGCGCGACCGGTGCTAGTCGCCGGTGTGAACCAGCCTTCAAGGCGATCTTCTGACACAAGTCCGTCCGCAACTGGTGCGCTGTCTTCACGACATTAGGGAGTTTTAGCTTGTAACGTATACTTCTTAACGTTACCGTGTTACCGGATACCGGATGGAATCTGCGCATGCGCGAATCTTTACGTAACGTAAAGGTTTACGGAACGTAAACTACTCGCCGGATAGGCTTTACGTTTACGGCTCTATCTCGCAAATCCACCTTCGTTCGTGGCTACTCGCGATATCCGCTTCGCGGAGACTCCAGCCGCCGAGTCAAAATAAGCCGAAGTGCGAGCGCCACTTACGATCAGCTTATTTCAGCCGGATTACCAAGGCTAGAGCGACGTAGAATACGGAATCCGCAAACGTGAGAGGCCTAAACATGCTGACCGGCTAGACCGGCTGGATAGGTGACGCCATCTAGCGGGGCCAAGGTGTACCAGGCGAGCACAAAATTGTTATTGCAGAAACATCGGGCATTCTACTCCCAATGTAAATGCCTTGCCGAGGCATTATTACAAATGAGTTGCCTTTTTGATCATTTTTTCCCCTCAAGAACACTAAGCGAAAACAAACGTGTCCATGATTGTGGTTGCGAGAAGTGTCACAAGATGTCGACACCATCGCCCGCTAACCTGGTATTGTTGCACTCCCTCGCTTATACCGGTATACTGCACACGCTAAAAACCTCTCTAATAATATTGCCGCAGCGTAATTCAATATTATCTAAATTAAATGTAGTTTAAATGCTGTTATCATCACCATTTAGTGGTTTGCGCAAACGTAAAGGTTTACGTTTGGGCAGCTAAAAAACTTTACTAAAACTCGAGTTCCGGTAAAACGGTAAACGTGATCCGGTAACGGTAACGTGAAGAAGTATACGTTACAAGCTAAAACTCCCTATTAATGGCCAACAAACTAGCGCAACCGTATCTCGCGAGCTATGCCGTTGGATCGAAATATAATTACGCCTCAGCCGTGGCTTCGTTGTACGTGTCGATGCAAGTCAACGGAAATATGACCTCGCTCGCCACTTGCAGTTTGTGAGGACGGCTGGGTCGACGTTGCATTGAGGATTGAAACGTCGCAGATGGACGCAGACCCTCTTGCTATCTGCTGTATTTCACTCTCTGTAGCAAGCAACGTCCGCAAAGCCTGTAAAGACAGTCCTGTCTGGTGGCTTTTGCCACGAAAATATGTCAACTGTATGAGAAAAGAAAGGATTTATGTACCGATCTTGTTTGCTTAACGTCTCGGCCGATGCACACGCGAAAAACAGGAAAGGGAAGTTTCTGTTCTGTTTTTTGTGCTGTTTCCCATTATGTTATACATATCAGTCATGCGATAAAGCTCTTCTTTAGGCTATTCTTGAACACGGACGAAGAAAGGCAAGCACACAGGACGGGCGCGCAAACTTCAACTGTATTGAGAAGGGCAAGTGCGTGTTTACCAGTGTTGTCGGTAACGCGTTACAAGTAACGGCGTTACCGGTAACGCGTTACTTTTTTCGGTAACTTAGTAACGTACTCGTTACTATTTCGGAACTGTAACGGGTAACGTACTTCCGTTAACATTTTTCGGTAACGTGAGGTGTCACGTTACTCGTTACTTTTTCATCCTGTAGGTGCCTTTTTTCCAGAGCTCGCTACGACGAATTCTGTTGTCGCAGCCTCGGAATGTTGTCGGCCTGCCAGGCATTAAGAAAGAACGTGCGGGCGGAATCACTTTTGTTTGTGGAAAATGCGGGGACCAATTCCTAAGACGCGCCGACTACCTTTGGAAAAAGTTGGGCCATCGCCACACAAAGCTTGAAAAAAGCCGCGGAATCCGGCATGAGAAACTGTACGGATATGTTTTTCGTGGAAGTGGATTGTAGCAGGTGGATTGCTGGCACCTGCGCCTTTTCGTACCCAAGAGACAGGCTGCCCGAAGAAAAAAGCGCATGGGCTGGTTTACTCCATACCATGTGCTGATCGTGAGGCTTCGTACGCGGGGGAAACAAAGAACTTCCCCGAGAGGCAACATAAATAGGACGTTGACGGGTGACAAAGTAGTAAACTCGCTGGGCACAGCGTGGTGAAAGACCAGCGCATCGAAGTTAACAAGTCCCGCGTCGTTGACTTAGAAGCCAATTACTATGAGCGGCTTTTTGTGGAATCCTGACCCATCAACGTCAACCGGTCTACAGGTGCTCTGCCGATCGAGAGTCGGCAGGAAGAAGACCCTCAAAAAGAAAACGAAGTGGGACGCGATACGTCTATCTTTTTCTTGTAACGAAAAAAAAAAAGAAACTTACTCACTACTTTGGTTGGCGTCGCTCTGTTTCAACCGAAACCCATGAATACCGCTGTCACACGAACAGCTTTAATCGCGGTTAAGCTAACTACGGTTACGGCTAACCACGGTTACAGGCAGGTGTTTATCGCAAACGGGTAATTCCACGAGAGATCGTCACGCATCCGAAAAAGGATGTTTTAGATTTAATTGATTATTTTGTATTTTATGCACATGCCACCCAGTAGCCTGAAGAGGAACCTAGTTTTATTATTAGCTGCATAATTTACGAGCAAAAAATAGCGAACATATTCAATACAGAGGGACCGATTTCATTACCTGTCGTTCTCAAACGTTCACAGTGATGAAAAACGCAAATATTACCGTTACAAAGACATTTTGTGTATGACATGTATGCGCAACAAAGAGTAAAGTAACATTGTTTGGGACTTGTAGAGCGAAGGAAACTATTTTTGAAGTGTCTAAATATGCGACATTTTTTATAGTTGCTACATAATAGTTGCTACAACGTTGATAAGGCTTATCAACTTTGTTTGAAAATGAATATTGCTTCTTTCTATCTGCAACTACAGTTAAGTTTCTGGTTATTGAACTCCTGAGCGAACGAGGCTGATCTTAAACACTCTATACAGGTTAACAGGTTGTATAGGTTCAAGTGAACAAAAAATGTATATTCTCCGATATTTTTTCAGTGACTAGGCTATTAAATCATTTCTTTATTACTACAAAATTTGCGCATCTATTTTGCTAGTAGAAGCACGCCGTCAGAATTACTGTAAACTTATTGAAAGTTCAGTGATGCTTTTTTTGTGGATAGCTTTAATAATTGAATCTCATAGTGTGTATAATGTCACATTGAGAAAAACGGCTTCACCATGTGCCAGTCAGAAGCCATCACATGCAATTCTACAGGCAACCTTAAGCCACTATAACGTAGCTAAAGTCAGGTACATTTGTGCAAATAATTCTCGTTAAAGCAGCATTTTGGGTACAATCATTGTTTGGGTGCTAAGTTTTATGTGAAACGTAAATTTGTGATTTAAAAAATTCCTAATCCGGGTTCCTACAGCAAAGACACATTGATTAAAATTTATGATTGCGGAGTAACGGCAGAGGTAACGTCCGTTACTTTTTTTCGGTAACGGTAACGGTAACGCGTTACATTTTTTTTTGTAGGTAACGTAGGGCGGTAACGCGTTCCTTTTTTTATGGTGTAACGAGTAACGTATTTAGTTACTTTTTTTCAGTAACGCCTACAACACTGGTGTTTACTCACCTTTTTCGCGCATTCCTGCATTATGTGTCCTGTCGCGCGATTTCGTGTATTATTAGACCTCATACTTTTGTTTTGCCAAATATGACATAATTAATGCGTGCCAGGCTTGCATATACGATCCTGTTTACCACTGAGTGATCGGAGCGACAGTTTCAGCCGCTGCAGCCGTGCCCGTCGCGCCCGCAACCAGAATTTGGTATCGTCGCGTACGGTAAGCACGAACGTGTGCGGGTAACGTGCGGTTTGACGTAACGTTATGTCCATACGCTGTAGCTGTGAAATATGAAGCGCATAACGATTGCGGTGCGGAACGGCATGGAGTGAAACGGCCGCACGACTTGTTTCGCAGCGTCGCCCACTGAGCGTAAGACGGCTTATTGATGTTGTCGTTGTTGCTGCCCATCCTCCACGTGGCTCGTAATGACTACGAAGAATTGGTCGAGAAATGACTGTGTGATAAATTGAAGGGTTCATGTTTATGCTCTGATGTGGAATAACTGCAATGGGAAAGTATAGGTGCAGTGTGTAGCTGACGCGAGCTCCCAAAAGGCTCGCTATTTCAACCTCGAAAGATTTGCCCGCTAAATTTTGCGGGACAACTAGGGGAATTTCAGCTTTAAAATAATAATAATAATAATAATAATAATAATAATAATAATAATAATAATAATAATAATAATAATAATAATAATAATAACAATAATAATAACAATAAATTGTGGGGTTTCAGCGTTAAAACCACGATGTGATTATGAAGCGCGCCGTGGTGGGGGACACCGGATTCACTTCGACCACCTGCGGCTAAATCTAAGCACACGGGTGTTGCATTTCGCCACCCATAGATGTATCTGCAGGCTGCAAGCGTGTAAATACTTATACGCCCTTTCATCTGGTATGCCACGTTTCCTGGGCAGTTGTTAAAAGAAAAAAAAATTTTTTTAATTGCAGTATGCTGAATAAAGTCATCTGTGTGAGCTCAGGCATCGATACCGTGTTTCTCAAAACTGAACAGATTAAGAACATCACACACACCCAGCCACGAGAGCTTGCGAGACAAAAGATATGCAAGGGAAAAAAAAATACTGATTTAGCTCGAGATCATAGCCTCTAACTAAACGTTCCTGTTTACAGTATTTCGACCAGCATCATTGTCCATTCATTTAGAAGCATCATGCATTAACAGAGCTGGAGTTCACATTTTCCGCCTGAAAGGTGCATCTCCCGTAAACTTTTGTCGCTGGTCGGGTGTGCGTGTGTCCTGCTTCTGGACAAATTTTTTTTTCCTTGGCTTGCTTGACATCCACGATGTGACATAATTATTACAATAATTTATAAGAATTATAGGTAGACCACGCATATAGGTAAACTTCAGAAAAAGAAAGGCATATCACAGGAACAAATTAATGTATATGTAAATGAACGTGCAACATTGTGTGGTGGCATGGTAAATGAAGTCCTAAATACAGTAGCGATAATGTAGTTACGCGTTGTTTAATACAGATTACGTAACTTCAGTAAATACAAAGAAGAATGTAGGTCAATTAAAATGTCTAGTCAATAAGGAGGGGGTTTTTAATGGAGCAGCAAGTGGCACCGTTGCCACGATTCGGACAGCAGTGCCTGCTATAGTATAGCACGCGCTGCACGCTTTTATTGAAAGCGCATCGTATACCCGCTGGGCGCCAGCATTTCCTTGTGATGTTGGTTGTTTGGCGGCGGCTCCTTATAGCCGCCCACGGAGTAGTAGTAGTAGTACCCGCCGCCGATCGCCACTTGTCCGCGTTCGCCGAGGCCGGTCGCGACTGCCGCGTTTCTCCCCGTATAATGCGCACTTCTCCCGACGTTACACGGATCGGCAATCCTGATTCTTGGCGCCTCATTTCGCGTAAGAATTAAGGTAAAAACGAGGCCACTGACTGCAGAGCATATTCACAAAAAGGCAAATATCTTCTTATAGGACTTCTTAGTGGACACTGAACTAAGTAAGCGTTTGTGATTCAGCAGGTGTGTGCAGTATATCTTTGAAGTGACGTGTTATTCCGTGTAACGTTGATACACATTAAACAGAAATGCGTGCGTGTGAACGCTCTGTTGCGATGAACGTTCTTTCCTAGCTCCTTCGTGTTTGCGCAGTACGTTAGCCTTACTATTGGGAACATTGGTCAATGCTAACCACTACGTCCAGTAATGTGCGAGTAAATACGGCTGTTGCATTTGGTCAGAAATATTCATTGCAGCCCGTTGCACAGTGTGGGCGCAGGAGGCACAAGGAGACTGTCTTCAAAAACTCGGTGTATAAAGCACGGGTGCTCTTTATATACAAGTCAGCAGCACATTCCATGGTATTCTGTGGTGCACGGCCCGCATATTCACGCTAGACATGCGCCATATTGGATATGGGAACATGCGGAGTTCTACGTATGGTCTCCAGGGTGATTCCACGTAAGATCGAACAATCGATGGCTGGTCGACCTCTTAAATTTATTTCAAAATTTTATATATTATTGCCTGATGAGTGGAAAGAAGAGATCCGGGATTTGTTTTGCCGCCAAAAATTTTTTCGAAGCACAGGAAATCAATAATGACGAAGAGGTGGAGTGGAGCGCTCATCCACTCTGCTGTTTTGGCCAACTTTCGTTATGAATTGCACAAAATATATTAAAGTTAGGTAGCTGAAATTTATTTACCTAAATATATGCATGTTCTTGCTTCTGCTCAGATATTTTTAGTTTTTATGTATAGTGTAGATGTTTTTATAAAAAACCTCAAAAATGGCCCAACTGGCAAAATTTTCTTTACTTTGAAGGTCTCTATCTTAAAAAACCCTTGTAGCAGAGCGACAAAAATTCCGCATTACTTTCTTCGCATGCTTATCTACCAAACTGCCAAATCTTGTATTTATATAACTTTTCAGTAAAGAAATATGACCGGGCTAATTTCAAGAAAACACCGAACAATGGAAACTTCTGACGACAATTAAAAAAAAAACATTTTTAAAATTTCTTAATCTTTGTCCATTTATTCTCCTCCACATCAGCTTTCACAATCATTAAAAACATGTTGCATAATGTCGTTGCACTAATAGTTACGGCCCCTCCAATGAGACCCTTAGGCAACGATGGGCAATTCCGACTTCTTGCCCAGCAAGTGTATAAAATACAGGCAGGATTGAATTTCTTTTTATTAAAAGGCCAACAGTACCGAAAAAGGTGTCGCCGGCACTGAAGACGTTAATTTTGAAATTATTTGGTCACTGCAGCGGCCACGAGCGCGGAGCTACCGAGCAGGCGCGCGCGCACCCGAGATGCTCGTTGTAAGAGACGGCGCAGTGAGAGCTCGTTCTGGCGTCCTCAGACCGATTGAGTTCGAAACAGCAACACCTCTCGGGTGACTTGAACGCACGTGCACTGGAGCTTCGCTATTCTATCCGCCCTCTGTTCGCATCTCAGCTAGGCGCTGATAACACGGCGGAGATGGAAGCAAGATGAAAACTCTATAAGGGAGAGCGCTCGCTTCACGCACGCTGCTGCCACAGAAACTGCGCTGCGCCAGTTGCGATCAGTGGAAAGCATGAACGTGGCGCTCCAGTGGCAAAGCAAAATATGGATTGTCAAAGGAAAGAAAAGCAAAACTACCGGAAACCAGATGCGCTTGCCTATATTAGATGTCGGCAGCAGACGGCCTGAACTGGCCGCGCGTTCGGTGAGCTGTTCACACTTCATTCGGCGCGGATAGTTCTTGTGCTTTGCTCTTACTCTTTTTTTTTTTTATTGAAATAGAAAATAAATGAAAGAGTTGTTGTCACCGTTGCTTGATGACAGCTACCCCTTTCGACATAGTTGTTAGAATAAAAAATGAGAAACGAAAATTATATATAGATATATATACATATATACAGTCCTACAAGTTCAAGAACTCAGTAGCCATCGCAAATATTAGTGTCCTCAAAAAAAAAAAAAAAAACGCTGGAGCACTTTCATTGCTTTGCGGTTTATCCTAGTCGGCCATGGGCCTAGTATTTTCGCTAACGAAAACGCTCGCTCCGAGTCCAGCGTATGAAGTTCCTGTTCGAGTCGCTGTCTATGTGTGTCATGCTTCGGACAGTCGAGCAACAGAAGATTCACATCCTCGTCGTCGTGGCCGCACGAACATGTTGACGATGATGCACGCTGAATCCGGAATAAGAAGTGCTTTGTGTAAGCGGTTCCGAGTCTTAGGCGATGAATGAGTGTGTCGATACGTCTTGGGAGCTGGGGGTCTAACTGGCACTCAAGGTTAGGGTCAACAGCGTACAAGATCAATTCCTTTGTGCTGTCTGAAAACCAGGTGGATAAACATAATTCACGTTTTGTTCTTCGTAATGCCTTTCTCTACTCCTCCTGTGGGTCTCATGACGAGAAAGTATAGCTCTGAATGAGTCTATTGTGGAGACTACCTTTCGAAGCACAAGAAGCTTAAAGGGATACTGAACAAAAATTTGAAAAAGCTACGAAAACACTTACATTCGACTCGGACGACACGACTGTTCCTGTACGCAGCGTTTATTTCACGTAATTTAGAGCAGTTGGCCGTATTTTTAGTGGATTGTGAGAGCGCGGCGGCTGCAAGCCACTGCGCTTGTCGGCGGACGTGACGTCGAGTGCTCCAGCAAGAGGGGGGCAACCGGCACGCTCTCTCCTGCCCTGCCACTTCCCTTTCTCCACCTCTCCTCTCAAGAACCGAGGGTGGCTGGTGTGGCGCTGAGCCTTGTCCTCTTTTCCCCACATAGGAAACAAAATAGCGCTTATTCCTCAAAATTTCAAAAACCGCTACAACTACCGAGCGTGTCGCGAGAGCGCAAAGATGCAAGGTGCGAGTGACAGTGGTTCCACGAGCGGTCATTGCGACTCCGAGTTCGACAGGCCTCCAAAACGGATGCGCCAAATACAACCATATGCGTGTGACCGTTCTGCTGTGTCAAACGACAGCAAGGACGACGAGCCAGACGAGCCGCCGTAGCCCAACGTGGGTCGGCAGCCGGGACCGGCAATTTACACAGTAACTCATAGTCACTATCCTCGAAGTGTTCGGAGCACAAAAAGTCACGCTTTGAAGGCACCCACGTTGGCTGCGATGGGCGCGCAGCGCGAATCCATACCCTTGGAAGCTTCGGCTCTGTTGGAAAGGTATGACAGGGCACACCCTAGCGCAGAACAGCGTTGAGGCATTCTGCGTTGTGTCAGGTGCTTCACCGTTCACATTACGTAGCAGCACACAACACAGACGGCAAATTCGTAGACGTGGGCGCAAGCTCCGCTTGAGAAAACAAATATACGACCGAGAGCGCGGCAATGGCGTCGTTGGCTGCCGGTTGAGAACACGCACGGAGAACACCTTCCCGACCGTGAAAACACGTTTTGGGAGCGGGTGGCAGCGGGTGGCGGCTTGCGATGTCGATTGGTAAGCGATTTTGCTGCGAGCACGGTTGGCGAGTCACTATCCGCGGAGTTTCGCGTCACTTCCTCTCTAGTTCGCGGCGCGGCCGCTAGACGCGCCAATTCGCGAAAAATGCATTAAATTCATTATTTTCTGCTAGTCTCTGGCTGAAATGAAGGTTGTTCCAACAAATTTCAGCACCCAATCTTTCAATTGAGTCATTTATCTCGGCGGCGAAAAATTTAAAAAAAAAATCGGATTGTAGCTCTAAATAAAAATACTGGTGTCGAAAGGGGGATCCACCAGGGGGCCAGAGAGTTCGGATGTGGCTCACATGAGCTCTGTGGAAAGTTGTTTTGTCTGGTGGAAATTGTGCAGTTACAGAAAAATAACTCGTGTGATCGCCTGTCTGCAGCTTTCGGGATCATCTAGACCATGGTTTCAGGACTGTGAGTAGGTTTTTGGACATTTTATGGCCGTTTTGATGTCGACTGCGTCTCCGCCTAGCACAGCCTAACGCTAGCGGTGCACAAACGCGGCGGCTCGGCGGTGGCCGACGCCCCCGGCGTTCCTTCGGAGCCCCGTTGTGGAGACCCGACGGCAATGGAGGTGACCGTGGAGGGTACTGAAATTACCCCCGAAGAATTTAGAACCGCGGAATGGATCACGAAAGTGGGAAGACATGTCAAAGAGCTACAGGACTCCGCTAGAGATGACAGACAAGGACGCCAAAACGGCAACGCCCGGACAGAGTGCGGAGCCGAGCCCGGCGAAGACAAGATGAAGACGGCGGCGGCGAACGCCGCATACAAAAAGCTGGGGCACAAGATCGCGGAACGCTCAGTTGCGTCGTACCTCCCGCGGTTGCCGGCAAACGACTACAAAATAATCATTCGTCCGAAGAGCGGGCTGGCGCTCGCCAAAGTTCCGAACACCAGGCTGAGTGCGGCGGTACGCATGGCAGCGCAAATTCCTTGGGTTAAGGGACAAGAAAAGGAAGTGCTGATTGTTAATGACAAGCAAGGCACCCTGATTTTCAGCACTCCAGACATGGACACTGTCTGGAAGGTGACCAGGATTAAGTCTATCGAGATTGAAGGCAAGAACTACGACGTCACGGCGTACCTCGCGCCGCACGAGGATAGCGGGCGCGGTGTGGTACGCGGCATCGACCCGAGATTGACAATAGAGGAACTGACAGAGGCATTCGGTAACCCGAGGAACCCGCCGATACTTGGCGTTAGGAAGCTGGGCAACTCCAGTTCGGCAGTCATCATCTTCAAGAACGAGACAGTTCCCAGGTGGATGTACTGTTACGGCGTACCTCTGAAGTGCGTGCTCTACAAGAAACGCTACGAGGTGTGCTACCGATGTGGTGAGCTAGGACACAGATCGGACGTGTGTATCAGCGACCAAGTTCACTGCCGGGGATGCGGAATGACAGCTCCGCCTGAGGACCACGCATGTGAGCCCAAGTGCAAGCTGTGTGGCAAAGGTCATCTGACAGCGGACCGGAAATGCAAAGAAGCTTTCAGGACCCCTTACACGATAAAGAAGAGGCAGTGGGAGGCCTGGCGGCGCATGGAAGAGGAAGAGCGGAAGACGAAGGAGGCCCAAGAGCAAACGCGCAGACTGGAAGAGAATCAAGGAAGGTCCAGGAGCCGGTCGAAACACCGGAGCGGGTCGAGAGGGAGGGCAGGTTCCTTCCCACGACTACCGCAAAGGCAGGAAGGAGAGCAGCCACCGTTGACCGGTCCAGTGACTGAGGGGACATCCGGCGGTGCTGTCCTCAACAGTGGGAGACCCACGTCGCCGATTCGTAAGGTGGGTTGGGGAGAGAGGGCCTCCCAGGATAAACGGGATGAAGAAATGTTTGTGATTAAGGAAGAAAATCGCGTGCTTAAAGAGCAGCTAGCGGTGATGACTAAGCAAATAGAGGAGCTTAAAATAGCGATTAAGTCGTCTAACACAGCACTGGTTTCCCAACCGCAAGTGCCACAGAAGCCAAATGTAGAAGTGTTGGAGGAGCAGAGCGCTGCGCCGCCCCCAGCTAAGAAGAGGGCGAAAGAGGTGGAAAAGCCCGTGATAGATAAGAACATAGAAGCAGTGATAGACATGAAAATAGCAAAACTGGAGGCTAACTTTGAGGCCAAATCTACCCAGGACGAAGAATGGCGTAAGGCCTTCGAGAAACGGATGTTGGGTATGTTCCAAAATCTCACACAGCAGTTGCATCAGCGAGATAACAATCTCACGGAGCGGCTACATCAGCGCGATAATAAACTCACTGAAGAACTTAAAACGGAATTCGCGAAAAGGGACCGTGCGTATGAACAGCTCACCCAACAAGTATTAGGCAGGCCGATGAATAACCTTAATGACAATCATGGCTCACAGATCCAGTAAAACTACCGTTTGGCAATGGAACTGTAGAGGCTTCACGCGCAAGCGTGCGGTCCTGCAGGAATTCCTGAGGAAAGGGGATCGACCGGAGGTAATAGCATTACAGGAATGCGGGAAAAAGGCGACATTGCCGGGCTATAAATCCTACGTAAGCGAAGGCGCAAGCACGCAGGTGGCCACCCTGGTCAGGCGAAATGTTACGGCGGTGCAGCATGACATCGGGAATGCACACGTCGATCACGTTCTCATAGAACTGATACCACGAAAAAAGAAAGACGGTAGCTTGTTCATATTAAATATATACAGCTCTCCCAGACAAAGGCGATGCGACTTTGGGGATCTCTTTGCGACAACGCGACGTAAGACTAGGAACAACTCGTTGCTGATCGTCGGGGACTTTAACGCTCACCACACGGCATGGAGATATAAGCAGGCTTCAATTAAGGGTAGGAAATTGTGGGATGACATACAGACTCATAATCTGGATCTAATAACCGACCCGATGCAGCCCACGAGGAAGGGAAATAGTGTCGCGGTTGACACATCTCCCGACCTCACTTTGACGGGTAGCGGCACTAGTGCCACATGGTGCAACACGAACGAGGACCTAGGCAGCGACCACAAGATCATAGAAGTGGTGGTAGAGGGAGGCCCGGCAACACCTCGGAAACGGAAGGTAGAGGCCGTAAATTGGGACTCTTTCAGGGACCTTAGGGACGACCCGACTCCTATCTGTGACATTGCCGAGTGGTGCGATGGGGTGCTGCGGACTGTTAAGGCAGCCACCGAAGTGGTGGAAACCGAAGGGGACAACGAAGTGGTAGACAGGAGATTAGTAAATCTCTGGAGGAAAAAGAAAGGGTTAGAGAACCGACTTCAACGGAGGAGATGGGATCGGAATATCCGGAAACAAATAGCGGCTTTAAACAGGCAAATTGAAGAGCACGCCATCACGCTCACGAAGCAAAATTGGGGGAACGTCTGTCAGGAGATGGATAGGAATATGAGCACCGCCGGAACGTGGCGACTTCTTCGCCACCTCTTAGATCCGGATAGCACAAAGGCAGCGTCTAAACAGCAATTGGAAAGGATGGCGCACCAATTTGACGGCACTAAGAAGGAACTCCTAGAAGAAGTTCGGAAGCGTTACATCAACCCCGCCGGATCTGAACCACTCCCGGATTACGGAGGGAGAGAAAACTCCGCCCTAGACGCCCCTATCTCCCTGGCTGAGGTGAGAGCGGAGATTAATCGGCTCAGGACTAAATCAGCGGCAGGGCCGGACAGAGTGACCAACAAAATGCTCCGTAATTTAGACGATAGGTCCATCGCTAACCTCGCAACGTACATGCAGGAGTGTTGGGAAAAGGGGACGATACCGCAGGAGTGAAAACTCGCAAACGTCATTTTCATTCCCAAGCCGGGTAAAAAACTGAGTTTCGAGAACCTCAGACCGATATCGCTAACGTCTTGCGTGGGTAAGCTTATGGAGCATGTCGTTCAGACGCGGCTCAATAGGTACATGGAAGAAAATGGTTTGTATCCTGACACCATGATCGGTTTTCGACCAAAACTATCGGCATGTGACGTCATGCTACAGCTCAAGGACCAAATTATAGAGAAGCCAACGCGAGACACAAAAGTGATCGTGGGGTTAGATGTGGCAAAGGCATTTGACAACGTGAGGCACGTGTCGATCTTAGAGAATCTGACCTCACTGAACGTCGGGAAGAGAGTTTACCACTACATCAAGGACTTCCTTTCGAACAGGAAAGCCACCTTAAAGATAGGGGAAGAATCCATCGAGGACATTAAATTAGGTAACAGGGGGACGCCGCAGGGCTCGGTGTTATCACCAACCCTTTTCAACATTGTGATGTTGAAACTGCCTGAACAGTTAAGAGATATTGAGAATCTAAATCACACTATTTATGCGGACGTCTTAACATTATGGATTAGCAAGGGCAGTGACGGGCAAATTGAAAGTTCCCTGCAAAACGCCATTGATAAAATCGTAGAGTACCTGAAACCCAAAGGACTTAAATGTTCAGCCGAAAAGTCGGAAGCACTGTTCCTCATGCCCCCCGGACAACGGCGGCTCCACATGCAGCCTGAAGTGGACATCCACTTGTATATTAATGGCGCAGAGATCCCCGCGGTCGACAGTATCCGCGTTCTCGGGCTGAGGATTCAGGCGAACCGGAAGAATCATGAAATGCTTGCCAGGTTAGAAGCCAGTTCAAATCAGACATGTCGTCTCATCAGACGAATAGCGAACAGGCACGCTGGGATGAAGGAGGCGAACCTTCTTAGGCTCGTACAAACCTTCATAATAAGTGGGATAGTGTACGTGGCGCCTTACCTCAAATTAAACCAAGCGGAGCGGAACAAGCTCGATACCATTATCAGAAAAAGTGTGAAAGTCGCGCTCGGACTTCCCCCGAACACGTCCACTGACAGACTCATGAAATTAGGCGTATCGAACACACTCGATGAGCTGATTGAGGCTACCGTTACCGCACAGCATCAAAGGCTACTCGGATCTAAAACGGGGAGAGCAATATTAGAGAGATTGGGTTACGAGCCTAAGCGTGAGCAAGTGCGCTCAAAAGACATACCGGGACAGATCAGGGACAGAATAAAGATACCTCCGCTACCCAGAAACATGAACCCTACCTTTCACGAAGGCAGACGTAAAGCCAGGGCAGAGGCATTACAAGCCAAGTACACCGGTCGACAGGACGTCCTGTATACAGACGCAGCGGAATATGAGAACAAAGCGGCACACACGGCAGTGGCAGTCAGGGATAACGGCGCCCTGATGGCGTGCTGCACAGTCAGTGGTGTTGAGACTGTAGAGGCCGAGGAAGTGGCCATAGCCTTGGCCATCAGCCAAAAGGGGGTCAGGGTGGTCATCAGCGACTCCAAAAACGCCGTGAGGAATTATGAATCGGGAAGGGTGACGGAGACTGCCGTCCGTATATTAAACACGTTAGGAAGACCCAGAGAGATTATTCTGCTCGTCTGGGCACCAGCTCACCAGGGACTTAGAGGGAACGAGGAGGCTCATTCGGTCGCCCGAGGTCTCACTTACCGGTCGACCCCCGGAACCTCACCAGTTACCGAACTTCGAAAAAGAAGTGAGGATATGCTCGCATATCATGAAATCGTAACACAGTACAGGCTGAATCGGCAAGTATACCCAGGTGCGGATAGATCGCTCAATAAGAAAGACGAGGTTATGTGGCGAAAGTTGCAGACGGGGGTTTTTCCAAACCCCGTACTTTACAGCAAGTGGCACCCAGAAGTTTTCCGGTCCCAGTGCAAATTTTGTGATGAGGCAGCGAATTTGGTCCACATGGTGTGGACATGTCCGAGTCAGAACGATGGTTCCCACACACTAGAATCCTGGGAGGCCCTGCTCCGCAACCCAGACCCCAACGTCCAGCGGGACCTCATCAGTCAAGCCCTTGCTGCTGCCGTGTCTCAAGGGATTCCGGCCGACGGCTAGGGGCGACGGGCAATGCCTGACGTAATTGACTGATTTTAAAAATAAAGTTTTTTCTCTCTCTCTCTCTGGTGTCGAGAAACCTAAAACGACTATTGTGGTGCCTGGGAATGCATCCTATATATTTTAATTAGCGCCACCTTAAAAAGACACTTTCGGTTTCGATATCGAGGGGGTGGCTTCTCAGTGTCGTTTCATAGCAGTGTGACGTCACGGAGATACAGAAACTCGCGACGTACTAGCGGGAAATCCGTCATCTGCTCGTGGTGCAATAGACAACGATGAGTGAATTGTCGTCCAGTGACCCTGACAGTGATTCCTACGATTTAGGCTGCATGCAGGACGCAGAACTCGTAAACTCGGAGGAACTGTCTTGACTCGTCAGGATAATGTCCTTGCAGTGTGGCTGGCTTGCAAATGCTCAGCGACGAAAACTTCAAAGTCAAATTAAAATATTTTATACGTGTTCTCCGACTCCAGTGTGTGGACAGCGTGGACACTGCTTACCAACGAAGCAAAAGATGTCCCATTTGCGATGTCTCAAAATCGTGTCAGTACTCCTTTAATTATTGCAAAGAAGCCAAAATTTCGCAGAGTTACCGACCTAGACATAAATGCTTTGAAAGAACGTTTAACGCCCGAAAGATCAGTGACTGTCAGTGAGACGGACTACTCGTGCTACGCGTGCTTTTGCTACCACTGCAATGAAAGATCTTCACGGAACGCACAGTTTAACGATGACATTCTTATGTCCCCCGAAAAAGAAATCGTCGCAATTAACCAGATCACTGCGACTACCGGTGCACGTGCGTTCAAGTCACCCGAGAGGTGTTGCTGTTTCGAAATCAATCGGTATGAGGACGCGAAAACGAGCTCTCACTGCGCCGTCTCTTACAACGAGCATCTCGGGTGCGCGCGCGCCTGATCGGTAACCCCGCGCTCGTGGCCGCTGCGGTGACAAAATATTTTCAAAATTGACGTCTTCAGTGCTGGCGACATCTTTTTAGGTACCTGCTGGCCTTTTAATAAAAAGTAATTCAATCCTGCCTGCATTTTATACACTTGCTGGGCAAGAAGTCGGAATTGCCCATCCTTGCCTAAGGGTCTCATTGGAGGGGCCGTAACTATTAGTGCAACGACATTATGCAACATGTTTTTAATGATTGTGAAAGCTGATGTGGAGGAGAATAAGTGGACAAAGTTTAAGAAATTTAAAAAATGGGTTTTTTTTTTTAATTGTCGTCAGAAGTTTCCATTGTTCGGTGTTTTCTTGAAATTAGCCCGATCATATCTCTTTCCTGAAAAGTTATATAAATACAAAATTTGGCAGTTTGGTAGATAAGCATGCGAAGAACGTAATGCGGAATTTTTGTCGCTCTGCTACAAGGAGTTTTTGAGATAAAGACCTTCAAAGTAAAGAAAATTTTGCCAGTTGGGCCATTTTTGAGGTTTTTTATAAAAACATCTACACTACACATAAAAACAAAAATATCTGAGCAGAAGCAAAAACATGCATATATTTAGGTAAATAAATTTCAGCTACCTAACTTTAATATATTTTGTGCAATTCATAACGAAAGTTGGTCAAAACAGCAGAGCGGATGAGCGCTCCACTCCACCTCTTCGTCATTATTGATTTCCTGTGCTTCGAAAAAATTTTTGGCGGCAAAACAAATTCCGGATCTCTTCTTTCCACTCATCAGGCAATAATATATAAAATTTTGAAATAAATTTAAGAGGTCGACCAGCCATCGATTGTTCGATCTTACGTGGAACCACCCTCCATATGTTTATATAGAATGATTGAACATGGCGCATATAGGTATACGCAACAGGCCAGCTGTATACAAGGAGCAAGATAAGCGCACAAAACGTTTCTGTCGCCACATATCTTGAACGAGGCTTCCGTGTGGGGGGCGTCTCCTTTTTCTTTAGGTCGGCGTGTTCCGTTTTTACCCTTGAATATGATTAATTCGGACCGCACTCTGTTCAAACTGCCGGCCTCGTTAATTGCGCACCTCGGCGCAGTTTGATCCCGACATACGTCTCCTTTAGTTCGTTTCGTCATAAACCGAAAACGCTCGGCCGCCAACAGTGCTATTGCTGTAACTTGCAGCAGCTGAGCTAACGAGGCGCACAGTGAACGCGACATTTTACTTCAAGCAGGCCCCGGGCAGTGCTGATTGTTTGCCGTATTTGGAGAGCAAGATGGCGGTTCTAATAAATTCGCCAATATGAACTCGCTATGCAGCCGCTAGCCGGAAATGTGTGCTACCGTTTTGCGCTGCGCACTGCTGTCGAAGCCTCACCTGACTCGCTTAGCGCGCTTGTCATGTGCATATACGAGTGCGGGCGGGTTTCCTCGATCAGGCTGTACAATAAGCGCCACTGCTTCCTTAGGAGCGGGGCTTTCAAATAAACGCACGTATAGTTACCGAATTTGACCATGATTACAAATTGTTAGCGGCGCAGCAACCAAGTGGGGACAGACGAGAGGACACCGTCTTGCTTGTTGCGCTGCTAAGAATTTGTGGTCATGTTATACCACAACGCCAATCCTACACTCTTCTGAATGTGACCAATAAGGAGGATGGTTATTGTTCTTATTTACGTACTACGGAAAATTTACGAAGGAACAGGCGGCTTAAAAGGCTTCTATTTACAGTTATAACTACAGACCGGATTTTAGGCAAATGCCTATTTTGTTCCTTACGCTCCTATCGCGCCATTTTGATGTATGAGCATGAATCAGAGGCTAAGGAGGGCTTTTATAGTGTTCTTATAGTGCCTGCAAATGCCTGTTTTTGGCGTTCATGCCTGTATGACTATAAGTGCCTGTATATGCTTATTTTCAAAGCTGGCGCCTATATATGAACACTATTCAACCTCAAGTTCCACTCTCCGTTGCAATTTCAGCCCGTTATTCATGTTACCGCGCAACGTTGACTCTTCGGAACTGTATGGGGTTCAACCTAGTCGTCTACTTCAACCAACTCCCGGAAACAGCCGCTAGCAGCAGTGAAATGGGACGCACGGGCGAACATACGCCGCCGCGCTGACATGGCGCGAGCGTTTGGCGAATGCGAAATTGCGGAGAGCCGTCAATGTGATGTGCCCGCGCCTTTTGTTTAGCTTGTAATTTACCTTCTGACAGGGAAGCAATTGGCTCTACGCGATTGGACCTGTCCAATATATAGGCATCCGTGCCTTCTGGTGGCTACCTGCTCCTGGTCTGGCATTCGCAGCCATGTCGAAAAGAAAGGCACCCAGGAGTGTGTTAACGCGATAGGGGTAAAGAGCTCGTTTCGCAGAAATTCCTGTGTCGGCGTCGGTGACGGCGACGTTCGTTGTAACTGAAAAATCATCGTGTCCGTGACCGAAAAATGGAAGGATTCAAATAAAATAAATATTAAAAATCCCAGGTTCGAGTGAGAATCGAACCCAGGCCGTCAGCGTGGCAACGAGGTGCTCTACCACAGAGCCGCGCTACTGCTTGAAACTGCTTCGGAAAAAAAAAAATTATGAATGTCATGTTGGAAGGAGTCTCCTTAACGCATGTAATATTGGGTGGCAGAAGCATAGAATCGTGCCAGGCGTCAAAACGTGAATTGCGCAACGAGTGGGTGTTTTAAAGGCCCACCCAATAGAAAACGCTCAGGTATGTTTAATCATCTACAGCTGCAAAATCATCAGTAAAGTGAGCAGTGGCATCTTGCCTTATACGGGCGCGTAGTGGGCACTTGACAACTGTACTTGCAGTAGGTTAGTTTGAAATGGCCAATGTTACGGGCACATTCTTTCGTTTCCTTACGGCAGGGTTGAGGCATGAGGCGAAACCCGAAGCGAGGCTGGCAATTGAGGAGGCGATGCGCACGGGGCCCGATAATGCTATAGCGTTCTACTCTTGAAGGCGAAGCAAGCGTCCTCCAAGATTGAGTTTTTTTTTTTTCCTTTTCCTGTCGTAGGTACAGGTCGTGCACGTATTAGTTTTGCAAGTTATTTGCATTTATGTGAAATTTTATTGTGCCTATGTTTATGACGTTGAGGCCTAAAACCTTGTTTTGCCTGCCTATTTTTGGCGCCTAAATGAACTCTTTTTATGCCTAAAAATCCGGCCTCTAGTGATAACCAAGCTGAAACTTGGATGGGGATAGTTTCATTTTTCATCGAGTTGTCGAGTTTCCTCTTAATCGTCTCTTCTGGTGTACGCTGATCGCTAGCAGCATAAACAGAATCAGTGGGCATACTGGAAGGGAAATAAAAAAAAAACATTAGTATACGCATGACTGACGTTCGGGTGTAGATGTTTTCGGCGTTATGGTGACGAGATTGGCAGTAAAGCTATAATCGAAGAATAATTTATCGACCTAAACTGATTTAGTGGTTGAGTTTAGAGTTCCGTTAAAAAAATCTGTTTTGTCTGAAAAAAAAAAAAAAACATTCGGGAGCCCTACGGGGAAAATGGGGCCAAGCGAAGCCTGACCGACTGGTTTCCATCGCATTGCGCAATGCTTCCTCCTGACTGTTTCCAATTCATCCAGGCCGGGATTTGGACCTTCATCTGCAGCACAACACTTCACTTGCTACAACGGCGGCCGTGCGTTCATATCCAGGCAACAATGAAATGTGGCAACATGAAACGACAAGTGAGCTCGATAAAAAGATCACACTGTCATATACCGTAATGATCGAGTGAGCATTAGTTATCGGGAAACGACGCATACGAAATACGCATGGACAGGCGAGGGAAGCACTTCTTTCTGTGTACGCTCGTCGGCGCCGGGTTTTTCGCGTACGACGCCACCGCCGCGAAAATCTGCGAGTTATAAAAAGCTCCGATTAAAGAGACCAGTGCGCCCGTCTTGCACTGATGTCATGACGCATGGTGCTCCTTTGCGCGTCGCCTGCAGCTCTCCTCCTGGACCGCCGACGTTCTGGGTGAAGAAATTTTGCCATATATATACGGGCGTTCCGAAACCGTTTGTTAAGCGAAGGATCGGCTTACACCGGTTACGAACGCTGGCCGTGCCGTAGGCGTGGACGAGATCTTACGAAACACTCCGGGCAAGAGAGCCGAGAAAATGAGTGCACGTGGTCTGTTCGGTTCTCGCTGAGATTGTCTTACGTAAGGGCATGCATCGCCAAACACTCGTGGTAGCTCTCGGCGTGGCATGCCCGGTCACTAAAGGCATTTACGTAAGAGGCGTTTTCTCTCCTAATGGTCGAGTGCTGTGCTAAAGGCATTATTTAACTCTGGAACTGAGAACGTTAAAAAACAGCACGCGGCTACTTCCACGATTGGAAAGTGCGCTATATATCAGAGAATGTATTTACAGAGAGGCCGGCCTGAGCTATAGTGGTTCCCAAAGCTCCATTTGGGAACCATATAGAGAAATTCCATTGAATTCGAGCCCTCGACCATGAGCAAATTTTCCTCTCTTGAGAAGCTTTATTTCTGAGAAAGCCGAAGGACCCCGAGGTTTCTCTTTATTTTAATGAATTTTCTCTCGTGCGGATCTCCTTATATAGTGCACGCAAATGGACTTTCATGCTACTCGTTTATCACCGATGTAGCCGATATTAAATTTCGCATAAGTTACGGAGAGCTCCTGCGCGCGTTTTTGCATTCCCGCTTCTGTCGGTTCGCCTCGACTATAGACTGCGACTGTACGCATGGCTGCATTTCGGCTGAAGCATCGTTGGCCTGGTTGAACTGTGGATTATGGACCAGAAAATGCGGTAATCTCGCGGGCGGGAGGAGAGGATAGTGTGGAAGAACGGCGCCCGAGGGTCAGCCACGACAAATGGGGTTGGGCCGAGAGAGGGAGGGAGGGACTGCAGCCGTGTTTCCGCCGTGGATGGGGTTGTGTGTGTGCGCGTTAGAAATAACTTCCGGTTCCGCGGTGCGCCCCTCTTCCGGAAGTGGGAGGGTCGCGTGTAACGGTCGCCCACTCTTCTTCATTCGCTGACCACCACGACCCACGCGAAAGGAGCGCACGTGCTGCGCCTTCTGTGCGCCCGCTCTGATGTATTAATGGACCATTCCCTAGGCTACAAAGGTTATATTATATTATAGTGCAGATGGAAACTTTGAACTGTAGGCATTGTACCCGGGTTTCGAGGGTAACCTGCTTTCTTGCAAATTCCTTGTCCATTATAGCTACTGTGACCGAGTGCACTTGCAAAACTATCAGTGCTAGTCGAAGTACGTTAAAGTGGTCCATCTCGTCGTCATGTATCGGCTCGCTTTTCATCGAGTATTAACCACGATGCAAATGTCCGGTATGACATCTGTCGGTGATGGCGAAGGATCACAAGAGTCGTTGAAAGTTCTGTTGTGACTTTGCCATTGGCGCAGTTCTATTAGGAGTCATTTCTCTTTTCTGTAAAACATTATGTTATTAAAAGCGCTATACGGCTCACGAGTAAAGAAATCCGGCGTCGCCTGCGTGAACGCGAATAGTACGTAAAGTGGGCAATTGTCTCTTCAGAGCGTAGACAATCCGCCTTTTTGTATAGCTTTTGTATAGTATTATTTGCATCGTTTTACTTGACGGTGATATTTCGTGCGAAAAAGAATGCTACGTAAACTGAAACTGAACCCTGTGTGCGGTTATTGGGCTCCCGTCCTGGTCTTCAATTAACGAAACATTCAATCACTAAATCAACTTATGTACTTCAGCCGCAGTGACTTTTCGATCATGATGGAGAGACAAAAATATTGCCGTCGATTTTAGAGTTTCTACACCCCTGATAAATATAATATCTAGGGTTTTTACGCGCCAAAACTGCGATATGATTACGAGGCACGCCGTAGCGGGGGAATCCGGATTGATTTCGACCAGCTGGGGTTCTTAAGGTGCGCCTAAATCTAAGGCCCGTATTCATAAAACCAACCTTATTCTTGTCTTATGTTTTCCTTAAGTTTCTGTACACTCTACATGAGTTATAACTGGGTACAAAAATGGTAACAGGGTTTAAGGTAACTACAATATTGATTTGGGAATACCGGCCTACTTTGTTTGTCAAACGCACAAAAGGCACAAAACCGACAAGGAAAACGCGAGATAAGGATAAGGTTGGTTTGTGAATACGGGCCTAAGTACACGGGACGCTAGCATTTCGCCTCCATCAAAATGCGACCTCCGCGGCCGGCATTGAAACCACGACTTTCGGGTCAGCAGCCGAGCACAGTAACGACTGTGCCACGGCAGCGACTGTGGTTGCTGCCCCTGGCAAACGAGGCACACATGGTAAATAGAGACTCGAATAAAGCGAAGATTGAAATCTCTTAACCAATAACGATAAGACAAAGTTGCAAGTAACGGTGAAAAAGCGAGCGCATTAAACGGATCGTTGTGCAAAGTATTTGTTCACTTTATCCCGCCTGTTTGTGCACACAAGATTAACGCGAAACCGAAAGTAAGACACGCGTCACTGCTTACGTGCACAAGTGGTTATAATAAACGCATGCGCGTAGTGGGAGGAGTTCCGGATTAACTTTGATCACCTCGGGTTCTTTCACGTTAAGTACGCAGAGATCTGTAGTTATCTTCATTTCGGAGTCGAACCCGCGCATCCTCGAGCTCAGCAGCGCGATACATTTGCCGATGAGCTTTCTGTGTCGAGCCATGCATGCACGGCGAGGGGTTCGCGGTCCACGAAGCACGAACGGACGCGACGAGTGTGCGAATGAAGGGGTTTCACCGGAAGTGGCCGCATGCGCGAAGCTTCAAGGCAAACTTGACGAAACACGAGCGCCGCGTCTCGCTGCAGCGGTTCGCGCCAAGGTCACTGGGCAGGTTCTGCTCTCGAAAGAAACAATAAAGGCAGCTGCGTTGCGTTAGGTTACGAAGCTGGCACTTGGCCTCTTTCAGCATTGTCGTTAGCACTGCTGAATGTGGGGTTGTTTTCTGGACGCCTCCTTCTTGAGTAAACGCTGAAAGCGGACGTGGCTAGGCTTCCTTTACAGTTTTTGTTAGCTCAAACTGTTTAAGAACTCTGAAAGGCCATGAAATTACGTGTGCTTGTCTAAAGAGGAACATGTTGTCTCTCGGGCGACCACGTGCACCATTGCCAGCTTTCCGGCCTGAAACCCGTATACACACACAGCGTTAGCGCCATTTCGGTTCACAAGCGCACGGAAGCGTGTCTCCTCTCCTTGCCGTTTCTGTTGTCTGCCCACTCCTGCGAGGTTTAAAGGGCCACTTCAGAAGAACAAAAATCTAGTTCGTAAATGAGTCCACACACACTTTTACCTTGAGACGAGGCTTAGCTAGTCAGGAAAGAAGGAAATAATAAAACGAGGGCATGCTGACATCAGCGATCATATAGCTGCATGTTTTAACCTGTGGCGTCGCATGTTTCTTGTGTCCGGGCAGGGGCGTTGATGCGGTCTGTATTTAACGAAGGAATAGACTTGTCCGTGGTCTTGTTTCTGCGACATACTCTGAAATTGCTTAGCGCGGAAACAAAAAGTGAAATTACTACTCAGGCACGCACAAAGCCTGGCCTGTTCCGTTTCATACATAACTTGCAATCCGGCAGTTATGTTTTTTTCTTGTTCGTTTTCTCCTTGATGTGGATTGAAGTCCCGTCAAGGAGATGATCGACGTCGATGAAGCAGGAGGCAGGTTGGAGGTAATGAAAACTTGAAGGTATATTGCAGCGAAATATTTACAGTCATGTGTACATCTTGCCGAAGCACACTGATGATAACATAGACATCAACAGCATCTTACTCTTCTACTTAACTTTTCTTAAGTTAGAGCCTAGAACACTGTTGCTACATACGAAGAACCGAGTCTCACTGTTCGACCACCGAGTGGTTACGGCCCAGACGAAAGTTGCATCGTACGGAGTCTTACTGATCGATCAGTTAAGTGATTACAGCCTAGACTGAAGGGAAACGAATTCCGTCCAGTCTTAAGTACCTTGCGGTAACAAAGAAAAGGGGAGGTGGCCACTGGTGGTCCGCCTCGACATTCCCTTATCCAATCCGTTTATCCTCATGTTAAGCCACTCCCTACTGGGCTGTCCCTAATCTCGACAGCAGTGTCTTTTACAGTGCAGACAGGCGTTTTGGCACTCTTTCCCATCATGGCTCTCTCTCTCTCCTTCCCACGCTCTCAGGGATTCTCACGGTCTAAATACATCGGTATCTTAGCCCAGGTGCATTCACGCCATTTTCCCGTACTCATTGAGTTGAACCCGCGGGCCCAGTCGTTAAATGGTTCTGGGAAAGAAAAGGCGTTTGCGTGACCCTGCCTCCCACGCATTCGACCTTGCATTGTTGGGAAAGCACATGTCGGTCGTTGCTGGGGTCACGCATACTGTCGCCTCGAGCGACTGCATAGAGCGGGGGATGTCCTCCTCATTTTCCCACACGTTCGGGCCGCCGACCTCTGAGAACGGTCGTTTGACCGCAACCCATGCTGGCCATCGGGGTAGACAAGCTTGCTCAAAGGAAGCCGTTTGCTTTCTTTTGATAATTGCCCAGCGAAAGACCAGGCAGGGGGAGAGCCGAGAAAGAAGCTTTGTACGACGTACCGTGCCGCGCCGTCCCGTCTCGTCTGCACAATCGACTTATGAGCGGCCAAAACCTAACACCGGCCTCGGATCAAACACCGTTGAAACATATGTGTCTCTTCTTGCGGTATTATATTGGTTTGAGGAAAGAAAGACTTGTATCTGCAGTCCATGAGCTCAGCGTCGTTGGAGGGAGTGAAGGAGAGGCCACCATCTCGAGAACCCGCAGCAGCGAGCGCCAGGTTGGGGTACCTCCCTCCCAGTTAGGAAAACCGGTTGGTGCCCGGCGGCACTGGTAATCGAAACCGGTACCTCTCGCCGTAGAGGTGGATGGTCTAATCACTGACCACCGCTGCGGTTCGCATCTTGTCCAACAATCGAACGGCTTTATTTAAAGGGGTACTGACAAAAATTTTGGCCTCGCGCGCTTTTTTTTTTTTTTGCTGGAATGTGTTGCTGGGGGCCTGTTATAACACTGCACATCGTTTGCTGCAGCGCGCGAGAGATAATTACAGGCTTCTCATTACCGACCAGTGTCAGTTTCGGTTTCAAAAACGACAAGCCCCGGGTGCAACTATCACCACCTAGCGGGTGCAGCGCTCGATCACGTCAGCACATAGAACTGTGACGCACTTCCGCACGGTTCGCGAGGAGCCGCCGAGAAGTAAGGTCTCTTCGATTTGGCTTGCACTGCCTGCACTAGTTCTGAAAAGTGCCGTGGCGGTGCGAAGCGGTGCTGCGCCGGTTCAGCAAGTGCAGGTGCAGCCGGTGCAGCCGCGACACTGGCGACACTACCACGCGGCGGCTACCACCGAAGATGCAAGAGCAGGCCGTGTTGGTCGAACAGCCGACGCGGCGTGTACCGCTGGTGTTGTTTACCAAAACACTGCCGCGGTGGCACTCTTCGTAGCTGCCGTATGGAACTGCTCGACTCTGCAGCGATGACGATTCGGACAACGGCGATCCTCACAGCGACTCCGAGGAGGAGTTTGACTAGGGACCGTAGTTTGACGGTGTATGTGTACGTGAAGATGTAACTCCTGTTCCCGGGTACGAGAACGTCGTCGGCAGGTTCCATGAGTGTAATTTCCAGAGACTGTTCAGACTATCTAGAGGCGTTTTACTGGTTCAGCGGAAAATTGCGCTGGTTTCGGCCTTCTATGAAAGCGTGTGCGAGGCCATACAACAATAAAAAACGAAAGTATCTGAGGTCCTTTGACCGACGCTAAGACGACTTGACGCGAATGTTCAGCTATCTTGGAAAGTGTATGCTCGCAAATTTGTGTTCAAAGGGTTTTACTGGGGTCGCCACGTCACGCTAGACTATAGGGAACGTATGTGACAATTCTTGTAAACCATTAAGACACATGTATACGCACGCTCACCTGATGAATACATTTCTAAACTCAAAAGTATTTCTAGAAGACTTCCTATCGCATCAGCTTCACGATTTCGCAAAGGCGAACTGAGAGAGCAGCATCGCGAATCGCGCCACATCTTTATTACTTTTTTTTGTATCATTCATATTGCCGTCATGTACGGTGAATTTTTCTGCTCACGAGACATGTAAAAGGTCCGCCTTAATAGCTGCCGAAAAGACGTGGCTAAAATTACCTGTCAGAGTCAGCAGTTTAACTTGCTTTTGCACGCCCTGAACAACAACACGCAGCGTCGTCTGCTCCAAGCTTGGGAGGAGGAAGGGCGCCATGCTGCACTTCTTTGCACCTTCTTTTGAGCGAGTGCAGGCCGGCAGAGAACTCGTGCAGCACTACGCTTGCACCTTGACAAAACGAGGGAACCGGTGCAGCGGGCGCGCGCGGCACCAGCAAAACGAGGATGACGGTGCTGCACCCGCTGAACTGGTTCCGCCGGTGCAGCCAAATCGAAGAGACCTGTAGGCTGCTAGAGCTACAGTGGCTAGAATAGGGAAGTGTGAAGACCGCGCCGCCTGCGCTGACGCTCTCCACCGATGCCTCGACCGGCGCTGTCTAGGTGGCGCTGGTTGTAGCTTACACGTCGCTCGCTCGGCTCGCTGCAGCGAAGCTGTCATGTCAAGGCTGATTTGTGGCGGATATGGTTTTGTTTGCGCCGTAAATTTACTATACTATATTGCTGGGCGTAAGTGTCTTATAAATAAATGAAATTCGCGGCAGATACTATCAAACATTATCACCGTATGGTGTGACCGTACGAGTATCATAAGTGAAGCTTTACATTCGCAAACATCGCGGCCAGCTAAGCTTGCCACTGCTTGTGATCATTCCTCGATGCTGAGAAATGTAACCGATTAACATTTTGAGGGGATTGCCATTTCACAAGGTTATACGCAACCTCAAGAAGCACTAAAAAATGCTACTATGACATTGATATTCATTTTCTTCATGTTGTTATACAGTATACTTAACATTTTGCATGAGATAGTTCTTAAGGATTTAATTATTCTTGCGTATTCACACTGGAAATATATTTCAATTAACAACTGCACAGAAAATCGGAGAGCATGTCACTCTTCTCACACATTTTATTTAAAGTGGGAGGCATCAAAGTGGGGAAGAAAGCTAGCACACTACAGGGTGATGCACATAACATCGCTCTTCGAAGCTTGAGGTGCTTTTATCTTCCTCTTGCAGAACTTTTCTGTTTGTTTAGAGGTTTCGTGAAGAAGTGAAGCCGTGTGAGAACAAAAAACTTGATTATATGTTGCTCGTCAGATCTTGCTTGTGCAAGTCGCACCCTACGGATGGTACGGTCTGCATTGAGTTAGGAAGTTCAACTATAGTGTCCCTTTGGAGCTTATTATAACTGAACCACAATGTGAATGTGTCCTCCAGTGCCTCCACAAATGAAAATAGTTCCGGTGACAGGTACAAAAGCCCTCCAACATCACAGAATGCTGTGAATGACGCAAGATCCTTATCTGCGTTCTCGAGGGATGTGAGCAGCTGCTCAAAACAGTCCCGGCATTTCGTTGCCATAACTTTCCTCCGTGCCACATAGCCGGCCAAATAGTACACCAGTCTTCCGTCACTTACTTGCACAGGATACACATGGTCAGAAAGGAGAGTCGATGCCTGTAGTAGACTTGAACATTCGTCCAGGTTTCCAGCGTCCAGTAAATTGTAGACATGGATGGCCACTTCATCAGTTCCAACTAATGACGTAAGTATGTCACCTGCACAGTTGCCCGTGCCTGCTGCTTTTACCAAATTGTAAAAGCTAAGGGAATTCACGGCAGTAAAGAACTGGGTCGATGTGGGATGATCATTGCACCCAGATAACTGACGAATTATGCCGAATAGCTTTTCGATTGGATCTTGGCGATTGCAACGACAGCATTCTTTTCCAAAGGCTTGTCTGCTCTTGGTATATTACGCTGCCACTGCTGGAACAAATGGTCGTCTTTCGGGACTCCAAGCAATGAATGCTTCTGCTTGCACGATTTCTACCCAGTTGAGCATCTGGGCACAAAACAGTGGCTCTGACGTCTGCTCGTGGCACACACCCCGCAAAAGACATAACGTAAACATGACAAGGCTGTCCGACCAGCAAATGCAGCACAAAAGAACAGCGTAAACATGCAAAAGAATCACGTTTGACCGGCGAGTTGCAGCGTTGAACAACGTGTTCAGCCTGAGAGCCTGACGTGTATACGACAGCGCGCGCCACCTAGCGGAAACATCGTAAGGCGGCTTCACTACCTCCCATTGCAGCCGCTTGGCGGTGACCACACTTCTAGTATTCTAGCCACTGTACTAGAGCCAAGGGCTAGAGCGAACGCGGCAAAAAAACATGGCGGCTATGACGTCATCATAACTTATAGAGAAAACCGATTTTTCTCGTATTATTAAATTGCTCTTTCAAGATACCAAAAGCACCACGCTTGCTGCGAGAAGACGTTTAGTGAGCGAGAAAAGGCACAAAAAGAAAGTGCGCTAGGCGCCGCCACATTGACGTTCCTGCACCAGTCGTCGTGCCGTCATAGACATCTCCAGGATTTCGGGACATGTACATGTCGCGCCATCTCTCGGCGGTGGCCGAGACAGCAAGGACAAGATGGCCGAGACAACAAAGACAAATCTCGACTATACCTGGCATACCTGAATTTACAACAAGCATGTGATTCAGTGCCGCATTCACGACTGTGGGAGAAACTAGAAAAAAATTAATATGGAGGAAGACGTCATCAAATTACTTTAGTAATTTGATGAAGTCATATTGTGCTTTTAAGCACTATATGACACTCTGCATATAGTGCTTTTAAGCACTATATGCAGAGTTTACGGCAGTGTATGAACTTGGCAAATATAAATCTAGACAGGTGAAACAAAATATTGGACTCAAAGAAGGGTGCCCACTATCGCCAACACTATTCAACATTTACATTAACGGACTGCTAGAACTAATAAATAGAGAAGGACCAGGGCTACGTCTTTGCACCATTACAACTTTGCGCCAATAAGTATACACAAAACCTTCATACTTGGCATTCGCCGACGACATAGTGTTACTCGCCGAATCCCCAGTGGACCTGCAGCGCCTCCTAGACATCTGTTCTCGCGTAGCACACGAAGATTGCCTCAGATTCAATACTGACAAAACACGATGGATGGGCATAAATATTGATAATGGCAAAGACATAACATTCTCCATTCAAGGCAACACCATCAGGAAAACAGCAACATACAGATACTTAGGAATAACAATATCTGACCAAAAGAATTACCTTGACAAGCACGAAGAAATGTTTCTGAAACAGTCCAACCGCCTCAAAGGTTGGGTGTGGCACTTGTCACGGCATTCCTACAACTCCTACCGGGTAGGCCGCACACTCTGGAAGACCCTTTTGCCTGCAATAACGTACGCAGGCGACACACTTGCATAATCTACACAAACAGTGAGATGTATGGACCGCCACCGAAATGAGCTAGGGCGCTGACTGCTGGGAGACAGCTTTTCAGCCATAACAGGGCAGCTGAGCTGGTCAACTTTCGAAGCACGCGAAGCAAGGTCGAAAATTCAATATGCTGGCAGCCTAAAGTTCCCGCCAGAAACAAACCACGGTCATCGCGTATACCTGCACCTTCGCTATAGGGGCATAAAAACACAGTGGATGAAACGATTGGCTTCCCTGGAAAATAAATTCGGCCATAACACGAAATTAGAAGAAGCAAAATCTGAACGAGAATGGCGTCAAATAACAAAAAACACTATCACCGAAGCCAGCACAGAGAGGTGGCGCACGTCGGCGGCGAAGAAACGAAGCCTTCAGTTATGCGTCAAATATAAGCTTGCTCCAGGCCGTGAGCCATATTACAGGGGCGACCGGGAAAGCGCTCTTCTGTTCCAAGCCAGGACGGGGTCATTGACCACGCAGCAACGGCGTTGGGAACTGTTCGACGCAGACCCGTCGTGCCGCCTATGACTGCCCGCGACTCGGAGCAGAGGCGGACCTGGCGGAATATTTGGGACGACGATTCCGTCGACACCCGAGTCGAGCACACCGAGAGTGCCAAGCGACGCCTAAAGCTCTGGTACAGACTGTGCCGGCTGGTAGACAACACCTCGACATGGTCCAGCGTAGCGACGGGCCGACAGCACGACGGTAGCGACGACGCCACCCGATAGACTTGGCTTGACTTGTCCTGGGGGACGTTCCCCTGGTGGTGAAACTGGGGGTGTACCAACAAGCCCAAATTTCAACAGTGTGTGTGTGTGTGTGTGTGTGTGTGTGTGTGTGTGTGTGTGTGTGTGTGTGTGTGTGTGTGTGTGTGTGTGTGTGTGTGTGTGTGTGTGTGTGTGTGTGTGTGTGTGTGTGTGTGTGTGTGTGGAGTGCAAAACTTTTTGTCCTATGGCGCTGCGAGCGTCTGCCCTGTGCCAAAAGGGATCAGGAGCACTCACTCACTCACTCACTCACTCACTCACTCACTCACTCACTCACTCACTCACTCACTCACTCACTCACTCACTCACTCACTCACTCACTCTCACTCACTCACTCACTCACTCACTCACTCACTCACTCACTCACTCACTCACTCACTCACTCACTCCCCGCCATACACACGCACACAAAAAATCATATCTCACGAAAGAAATATGTTGAAAACGACTCTCGGTTTCAGATACTAGGGAACCACTAGAACATTTTAGGCGTAATTCTAATAACGTGCCACAAAGCGCCTACCTTCCGAGACCATTTGAAGATTTTACCACACAGCCTATGAGAGCTGCCTCAATTTACACCTACTTTGGCCTCTTTCAACTTCGATTGCGAAGCTCAGAGAAGAGGTTTCGAAAACGACTCCCGGTTTTAGATTGGCCGAGAAGCGCTCTTTCAATTGATATGCTGCTTCATTGTGTAGCTAAAGCCATTTAACTTTCTCGGTCGTTATTGTCGGACTTATTCTTGTTGCTTCCAAAGCCCACATCTGCTCCTACATTGTATCGGGCTGTGTCGGAACAGCTCGCGGTGCTGACATAGTTTTAGGGGCGAAGCTCCTTAAGGCGGCACCCGTTCGTCCCTCGTAGTTGTCGTAGCCGTAGTCGTAGTGCGTAACCAGTCGTAACGCTAGTACCTGATCTTGACCTCCAAGGTGGTGCCGGTGGGAGATTTTTCCTGTGCGTTGTTGAACAATAAAAAATTCGCAGCGTGCGCGTTAACTAAAAGCCGAATTCTTCTGTCTCTCATTCCCCATTAGCAGCCATTGGCATGTTCCAGTAGGAAACGTTAGTAGAAGTAGAAGTGTAAGTGTTAGCTAAAAGCCGACTTCTGTCTCTAATTCCCATTAGCAGCCATTGTTTACCTCCAAGGTAGTGCCTGGTGAGATTTCTCCTGTGCGTGATTAAACAATAAAAATTTTGTTCAAAACGCCGTTGATTGATGAAATAAACCAACGAAAGACGCCAGGTGTTTTCTAAAAGCAAAACGAAAGAACGCCAGATGTTTCTAAAGCAAAACGAAAAGAACGCCAGCTGCTTAACGAAAGACGCCAGATGTTTTCTAAAGCAATGGTTTTCTAAACAATGACAATTCACAGCGTACATGTAAAATTAAAGTGAGCTGCAAGTCGTCATAACTCATCGAACCTTTAGTATAAACGCGCCCGATCTCACGTCGGTGATGATGTACTGGGCAGAATTCACGGAAGATTCACGGTTTACCGATGAACCTCCGCAGCTTCGCCCACTCATCATCATACACTCCGTGCATATGCTGTGATTTTTTTTAATACAGTGCTCGTGTGCGGGAGAGCAAGACGACGAGGGTGCTTCAGTACCCCAATGAGTCCGCCTCACCGCAGGTGCGGGCAGCGTGCACGCAAATTTTAGCTTCTGTGGTGGCGTCTTCCTCGACTACGTCCCTAGTTCCTGGCCATGTTTTGACGGCGTCTACTGGAGCCTACGTAGTTCCTTGTCGGTAAAAATGAATTACATTGTCTTCCGAGGAAGCAATTGAGAGACTGAACATACGAAACTTAGGGCATTTCGTTGAGCCAGTGTGGCCAAAGTACGAAAAAAAACACCTTGAAATCCGTGACGTCACCATCGGAGATTTTTGGGTGGGAAATTTAAAAGTGAAAGTTTTGACATTTATTTTCGCATCTATTATTAAACATATTTCACTTTAGGGTCCCTTTAAACGCTGTCAGAAGAGGTGAATATTATCTAGCGGGAATGTGTACACCACATTCCAGCGTGCGCTGTTTCGAGTCAGTACTCAACCATAGCTGGCGGACACTGCCGGCTCTCTTCGCGTGTCCGGCCGGTGGGTGGGCGCCTCCAGCGAGTGGCGCACAATAGCTAGATCAATCACCGGTCGAGTGCGCGGTTCCTTCCTCACCTCTGCGCCGACTCGGCCTCTCGTGGTCCCAGAGAGGGCGGTCACCTTTAATTCTTTCATTCCGGCGCCGGTGGATTCTTCTCCTTTCTCGATTAACTTCTCTCGCCAAGCGGTGGCGGCGAAGGAGGGGCGGAGCTTGCCAGACCGGGCGGCCAGCGATGCTGCCTCGCAGTGTGCTTCGGTGCGGGCGGACGACGGTGCTGGTGGTGGCATCGTTCCAAGGGAGAAACTAGTCGCTGGTGCGGGTCGCCGCCAATCGCATTATGCGCGGCTGCTGCGCTAAAGAAGAGCAGTTTTCGTGGCTGTGATTTTCACTAAACCTCTTATCTGTGAGGAGGCGCTATACGCAAACAGCATATAATGAAAGAAAAAAAGAGCAGCGCATTTCGCCTTAGTGTAGAGGTGCGCGCCAAAGCGTTGCTTTGTGGCTAGCGTCAGGATTTTGCCGGGAGTCGTGATGCTCCATGGAATCGCTCCGAAGCCTGGTCGACGCTTATTCACACTCGGTCAGCGGAATCCGGAGAAGAGCTAAAAAATTCGTTGAGTATACTTGAACCGATTTCGAGTTTTTTTTAATGCGAAGCATCTCTTAGGGAACCAAAGGCACATTGAGCGTGGTTCCTATCTATATCTGTCTGTCTGTCTTGTCTTGTCTGTCACCTACGTCGGGTTGCTCTCGTGGTTGGCTCCTTATCTTGGTATAGAACAAAATTGCCATAGGAGGCCATGAGGATATGCCGAACATGACTGTCTGGTAATGACATGAATAACGTGAAAATTCTATCGTTATACGTCATCAAATCCTTTCCTGCAGTCACGTGTGGCTCACACCCGTATATCATGGGCCGCGGTATGCGGATATGCGCCACAGTTCATATCTATACCCAAGAACGGCGACAACAGACATTGGCAATTTAAACGCGAGAGCGTTACGAAAATCCGGCATCGACAGCTCTGACCCGACGAATGCAAAGAATAAAAACCAGGATCCCAGCAGGTATCGAATGCAGGCATTCTGCGTGGCAGTCACGTATTCTACCACAGAGCCACGCCACGTCTTGAAACTACTTTCGAAAAAGGTCGTGCAGCTAGGCGTCACGTCAGTGCTACGTATCTAATTTGGTAGCGATGTAATAAACATTCCATATGTACAGTGGCGGTCAAAATTTTGGAGACGACGGGAGCGCGTGGCAAACAGCACCGCGGCGCCTTTTGACGGCTGCCTGCGAAGTTCGAGAGCGCGCACTGCGCACGCGCGTTCTTTCTTATTTACCAGCCTGCTCGTTCGCTCCCTTCAAGTGCGCGCACACCGGAACGCCAGAAACAGCGCAAGGTGTCACTTCTGCAGTCGCAGCGGAAGCACCGAGCGATGATATCGTGACAAAAAAAAAAAAAATCGTAATATGTGCTGGCAGTGCTCGGTGCGCGCCGCCTTCTACGCCTTGGTCCCAGACGTTCCGCGGTATCGAGAACACGGCGTCACTTTTTCTAAGATCGACATATGTGATAAGATTACCAAGCAGCGATGTCTTTATATCGGCCACACATGCCATATGCGTGTTTTCTGCGCCGCGCAACGTCAGGGACCAAGGCGTAGAATACGGCGCGCACCGAGCACTGCAACTTACGTATTTTTGTCACATCATCGCTTGGTGCTTCCGCGACGACTGCGGAGGTGACACCTTGCGCTTTTTCTGGGTTTCCGGTGTGCGCGCTCTTGAAGGGAGCGAACGAGCAGGATGGCAGGTAAAAAAGGACGCGCGTGCGCAGTGCGAGCTCTCGAGCTTCGCAGGCAGTCGTCAGAGAGAGAGAGAGAGAGAGAGAGATAATAAAACGAGAGAAAGGCAGGGAGGTTAACCAGAATTGTAGCATCCGGTTTGCTACCCTACACTAAGGGGAAAGGGAAAGATGGAAAGGACAGCGGAGAGAAGAGCAGGCGCGCGATAAAAAAAAAGGATGTAAACAAAAGGAAGCTGTAGAGCGGGAGTACTAAAGCCTATTCAATAGGCCACTGGCTCGCAAAAAGTTCAGTAAGGCCTTAAATGATTTTCGCTGTGCAGACAAGGCGCCGCGGTGCTGTATGCCAAGCGCTCCCGTGGTCTCTAAAATTTTGACCGCCACTGTACTCCTATGACTCAGCTGTATTCAAGCGTCGCTCGACTACAGAGGAATACGCTAACGAATGCTACGTATGATATTCACATCATCGCACCGTAGCGCGCACTTCGTTTCGATAAAACTGATGCCTGTGCTCTAACGCTGACGTTACGTCAGCCAGGCCCGTAGCCAGAAATTTTTTTCGGGGGGGAGGGGGGGAGGGGGCACTTACTGAAAGCCTTGACTATTTGAGAAAAACGCCTATTTTCATGATTTATTTTCGATAAAACACCATGTGTCATCAACTTTTCGGGGGGGGGTGCTGCTTCCCCCCCCCCCCCTGCCTACGGGCCTGCGTCAGACCATAATTCACCCTTTAAACACCAGTGCCTGGGAAGACCGCGATGTGCGCACAACTATTCCATTTACAAAAAAACACATCGATCGAACTCGTAACGCTTGACCCGACGCCAAAAATGCACGATATAGACAGCTACTCGCTGACTGCTTCGCATGAAACCGATTTCCACAATGCGTGGGGTTTTCTCTTTTCGTTTTTTTTTTTTTAGTGTTCGTCTTTTCGTGTTGTTTAACACCGCAGTCAAGGAAGAATTGGACGTGTCTTAGTGCTGACTTGCGAACGAACAAAAGGGAGATCAGGAGTGACTTGAGTGTGAAAACTGACGTGCAACGGATACGATTGGACGAGAATAATCCTCGCGCGGTTCTTAAACAGTTCAGCGGAAAGTTGAGTGAGATCGTATCTTCATAGCATATTTCTACACTAGCATTGATTCTGATACTGAACGTTATACGATACTCATTTTGGTTACGTGTCAAGCAACGGCATTTATCGCAGAGAAAGTGTGATACACAAAAGAAGATGGCGTTTGTGTTCTCTGGCTCCTGTCTGCGCGGCTCGCTCTGGGATGGTTGTATAACGTCTTTTCTTATCGTGCATTTACCGTTCACGGCCGGCTGATCTCGATGATAACGTGGGCGGAGCGCTGCTCGCGCCACTGACGAAGCGTGATCACAAGATGAAAGAATCCGGCACCGTGAAACCACGTCGTCGTGGCGAAACGATAGCCATTGCAGCGAAACGTTGTTTGGCCGTGTCACCTGCTGTTCCCGCTGTTGTCATGCAAACGGCGAAGCCACGTGCGTCATGGCGTGGCACGGGACGTTATGGTGTGCGTCATTTTCTGTTTTCGTCCTCTCGTCCTGCTTTCGCTTGTTACGCTTTATGTCCTTTCACCGCGCATAAAACCCAGAAATGTGCTGTCGCATGGAGCGTGACATCCCGAGCTTTCTTCGTGCATCTCATCCCGTCGTGCTGCCCCAGCGCATGCGCACTTCTATAGGTTCAATGAACCGTGTGGTTACGTGTTCGCATCACAATCTCGTGTTGGCTGAGGGGGACACGACCCTTTGGATGATTTCTCACCCGCCTTCGACTCGCGTATCCTCTGCAGCTGCTCTTCCGTGGGAAGATCGCCGGCGTCCGCCTTTATCGGAAACTGCGATGGCGCTTTTGCCGCCGCTGTGGGAAACTGCGAGGCGGCGTCTATCTTCGATACCCCTAGCGCCGACGAAAGAAAGAAGAGGCGCCGGCGAAAAATGGCTTGGCAGTTTTGGTCGCACCGGTATGCAAAGCAGTAGGTTCTCAGGTAGAACTTGTTTATGGGCTGTGCGTTTACACTAGAAATATTTTCTTGCACACTGCACTTGTTGAGAGAACGCAGTTGTAGCATCTCATATACTTCATCAGACAGGCACATTAGCTTATTTTAAACGAGTCTTAAAGGGACTGACGACTGATATTTCTCGACCCAGTTTTTTACTGCATGCGCAAGAGAGAGCTCACCCTTCGTAGTGTTTGTAGCTGCAGCGGTTAATCCCAGAAGCACGTGGTTATTTTATTAGCGCTAGTTTTAGATCTGAAAAGCCCCTGAACTGCACGTACACGTACTCCAGCAACGCTGTTAAGCGATAGCGATGCCGATAGCCTTCCTCGCATGATGCTCAAGGTTGCTTTCACAGGAGTGGATGAAACCGGTTAAAGGGGCCCTGCGACACAAATTAAGCATGTCGTTTTTAACGCGTCTTATAATATTGTGGAATGCGCCGACATCGTTGCGCAAGTGGCGTAGCCGAAAAAGAAGCCGTTATAATTTTATTTCACCGGATAAACTACCTTGGATGGATGGATGGATGCTGTGAGCCTTCCATTTATAACGGGGCGCTGACAACTGTGCCACCAGACTCGACAAAAAGTCTTTTTTTTTTTCCTTCTTTTTTTTTAATGTTGGCATAATGCCTCTACTTCGATTAAATCTATCCTACCATAGGAAAAAAAAAACAAAAACAAATTTTCAGCCCAGTTCTCTGCCCTTTAAGGCAGAATAATGTCCATATTTTTTCCAATATTTATTTTGTCTTCCTTTCTCCCTCATTTTCTGCCACCAATACTCTAATCGTCTCTTATTTCAATCGCGGGTGTGTTCAGCTTTCCATTGTTGTCCCTGAAACCCAAGGCTTCATGTAGGCTCGTGCCCAAACGTACACCTGGGTGGATACCTCCACATTCAATCAGAACATGCTCCGCCGTTTCCTGATCTTCCCCGCAGCACGTGCATTGTTTTTCTTCTTTACTGAATCTCGCTTTCTAAGGCAACCCGATTTCTCTTCAAACAGTAAAGCGCTTCCCCTTGAATGAACGTAAAATGCCTCCCTCCTTATTTCATTTTTTCCCTTTCGGTAGTTTCTCGGAGCCGGTGTTTTTTCCATAGCTGCCGTCCAGTAAATCCTCTCCGCCTCTCTGACTTTCGCTTAACGCTTTTTGTTGACATATTGCTTACACTACCAGCCGTATATTTACTAGTGAGTTAAGTTTTGTTTTGGTATCGACAGCCCCTCGATGATCCGAGTGCTCGCTCACAACGCAAAGGAAGAGCCAGAGTCTGGTTGAAGGCAGCGTTTATTCTCCACGACCGTCCGCACGGGCCGCGCCCAGCGAACTCTCTCAGTTCCCGTCTTCCAACCGGCATTCCCGCTCAGTCGAAAAACAATCATATAAATACTGTACGTTTCCCCTCTCAGTTGAAAACCCATTATACAAACAGTATACGTTCCCCCTCTCCTTGCTCTCAGCTAGGAGAAAAGGAATCCGCGCGACGCTCTCCTTCCTCGGAACCACCCGCGTTGGCCATTACTGCCGACGGACGTAACCCGATAGCCCGCTTCGGACATCGCTTGTCCTTTTCTGTCGCTGCGGCCACGTGTACTGGACCTCGGCGCACGCCTGACCGTTTTGAGAATCCTCTGCCGCGGTTCGCTTCCCCCACACAAACCTCCAAGCAATAATTCCGGGAACCCGCCACAGCTCGACGACCCCCCTGTGGTGCGCATCCGCTGCGACCTAACAGCTCGCCAAAATAACGAGAAGCAGCCCGCTCACACATTCTGAGGCGCTCACACACTCTGACTGTGAGCCTCCTAGTTCTTTTCTTCACTGTGTTTCCACACTCTTCCTATACAAATAATGGAACACCTTCTCTGTCCATCTACTCTCCTTCATATTTCTTAGCCTTTCTTCGAACCTTATTTTGCTCTGAGCTTCCCTCGCCTCAAAACCTGCCCATGCCATATCGCCCTTTACAGCATCATTTGTCGCCTTCCCGTGAGCACCCAACGCGAGGCGTCCCACAGTACTTTGATTTACATCCATTCCCAATTGCACCTCTGCCCTCATGCACACCACTGAGTTCCCAAAAGTATAAGCCCCGGAACCATTACACCTTTCCACAGACCTCGAAGCACCTCGTACCTATTGTATCCCCACAACGTTCTGTGCTTCATTATTGCAGCATTCCACTTTCCTTTTGCTGCCGAGGCTTTTTCCTGTACCTCCATGTATCTATCACTCTCATTTACCCATACTCCGAGGTACTTGTATTCGCTTACCCTCCGTATTTCTTGGCCCTGTATTGACACCGTCTGATCACAGGGATCATTGAATACCATCAGTCCACACTTCGTTACACTAAATCCTAGTCCAAGAGCTTCACCTTCCGTTCCGCATATATCCGCCAGCCGCTGTATATCATCTCGACTATCGGCAATTAAGACGATATCGTACGCATAAAATAAACCTGGAAGCTTCTGCTCAATCATCACGCCGGCCTGTTTGTGTAACAGATTAAAACCAATGTTGCTACCTTCCAGCGCTTTTTCCATACGCACCATGTACAGCATGAATAACAGCGGGGCAAAGGACGTCCCTGTCTCAACCCCTTGCTAATATCAACGTTCTCTTTGCTACATATTCCTTCCCATTCTATGCAAACTGTATTTTCTCGGTATATCTCCCTCAAAAGCTGCATACAGTCGTCGCCTATGCCCATTCCTTTCAATATATCCCACAAAATTTCCTGATTAACGTTGTCGTACGCCCCAGTGATGTCTAGAAAAGCCACGTACAAGGGCATATTTACTATTTTAGATGTTTATATATACTCAGTGAGTACAAACAGGTTATCGTCTAACCGCCTGTCGACTCGAAATCCGTTCTGCTCCCAAAATATCGTTATGTTCTGCCCACGTTTCTATTTTCATTTTTACTGCTTGCATTGCCAACCTAGTACCGATGTAATGGTTAGTGGTCTATACGAGCGAATCTTATCCTTTTCTCTCTTGCCTTTATAGATTAAGTTCATTCTACTTTTGCGCCAACTGTCCGGTTTTTGCCTGTCCTGTAAGTATTTTTCTACGGCTTTCAGCAGTGCTTCTTTAGTGTTTTGTCCTAGTTCGTTAATGAGGCTATAGCGGGAACCCCATCTAAACCCGCGGCAGTGCGCTTTGGAAATTCTCCTTCGGCCTTTTACCAGTTGAAATTCTCAAGTACTAGCTCTTCCTCAGTTGCTCTCTCCGCCACACTTTTGCTCACCGGGGAAATCCCCTGGATGCTCTATTTTAACGAATCGGCTGTTACCTTTCGGACGTAACCTAGCGCTTCGCACCCTTCCAATTTATTTCCTCCTTCATCTACGATATGTTGTTGCATTGTGACAGACTTCCTACCTAGCGCCTTTATGTGGCTTCAAGATATGCTAGGCGCGGCCTCCTTTTTTTCGTGAATCTCTGTCACCCAGCGATCACTTTCACCTTTAATTTTTGCCTCGACCAATTTCTGTACAACGGATTTTTTCTCTAAATATATTTCCCATATTTTCTTGACTTCGTCCTGCGGCCGCTTCTACTTTTTTTGCCTTTCTATGCTCCCGTGATGATTCGCGTCGCTTCTCTATCGCTTCCCGCATTTCATTGTTCCACCAACTTTTTGGCTTCCTCTTTCCTTTCCAGCAAACAGTTTTCTTCTCTTTCCCTATCGCCTTCGTCATTAGATCTAACAGCTCAATGTACTCCTGTGGTGTTTGCCTACTTCCTGGTTTTGCCTACTTCTTCCTCGACTCTTGCGGCTATATTTATTATTTGTTTGTCATTTAAATACGAGCTGCCAGACTTTGATTCCATGCTCTTATTTCCAGTTTCATATCCCATTTGTAATGTTATTCGTTCATGATCACTACCCAAGCTTTTAATTGATTTCGTACTAACCTTGATTTCAGACTAAAGCGACACACACATCGGCTATTTTGTTATGGGAAGTGACGTTTCATCATGTGGCAGTGACGACAAAGGCCGTGCGTTTTGATTGGCTCGACGCGACAAGTAACATGTAATATTCATATGGTGGTAGCCAGGCCATATTACTGAGCCCTAAAAAGAATAAAACCCCTTTCATATGCTTTCTCAGAAACAAATCACTTCTGTTTCCAACTGATGTATTTTCAAAACAACGGACACGACGCTATGCGCGCTGTGGAACTGGTGGGAATGGTAATCGAATGACACTCTTCCGCGTTTGCCTTTTGCGGCATCGGGTGACATCGGCCACACCGGCAGCTGCGAAACACGCAACGCTCAGTTCGGCACGATGCTGTCAACGAAAAAAGAAAAATTCTAAACGCTTACCAACCGATGCCTTCCGCTTCATCGGGCGGTAGCGTTTCGTCCAGGCCCTCGGAGCATCCTCGCGTTGCGCGATGCCCAGCGACGCACTATCAATTTAAAATGGCGTGTCCGGATACGGCACTACATGCAGGGCATTGCTAAGTCGCAAGATCTCGCGCTCAAGGTTTGTTAGATCACCCAGACTCATTGTGTGCACTGCACGATAAACCAAGGGACCGTCTGCTAGGCGACGCACGTGGTTTGTCGTAGCCATATATGGTTGCAACGCTGTCGAAAGCTCCGGTGGTAAGGCACGGTGTGAAGGCCACCATGAGGCAAGACTTTCGGTATGTCTCTATAAGAGGCGCGCGGTGATTGGAAACGGCCTTTGATGTCAGCGGCAGAGTGAAATGCGAAAGGGAACGTTTCTTGTCGTCGTCTGGTCGAGGTTTGAACTTTGAAGACTAATAACACCAGTTTCCGTGCACCAATTTTCGTAATTCTTTTTGCGTTCGTCTCGGTATTCATTACTACACGCATTACAGCGCTAAACAATAGTCGCAAAAGCGTCGCAGGGTCCCTTTAACTACCTTCATATCGACATTTTCGACCGTTTTGGAATATAAAAAACAGGTAGAATAAGTTTTCCGAACGCTCGTCGTCACGTGAGACCTTCTTACCGCCTCGCGAGCTAGGCGCTCGCGGCCTCCGCGTCGCCGGAGGTAATCTCGGAGGCCGCGAGGCGCTCTTCATACTTTTCCAACACGTCGGCAGGTGCCGCTATAGGCCCTCAGCTAACCACGTTCATGTTGCCGCTCATTAGCATCGGGTCGTACGTCAAGCGAAGGCGGCGCCACTGTTCTGCTCAGTGCAAACGAATCCACATCTGCACGTCTTACTTTAGAAAAGATTATAATAAAAAGTGTGCTGTATTTCAACGCCAATATGAAGACAATTAATAGCGTACACCAGTAAAAGGTCACGTGATGGGTACATGTGCACGTTCACTTTTTTGCCGTCAGAGGCGCCAAAAGTAATTTTCAGTGAGCAAATAAAAATATAAATCCGCGTTTAATGAGAAAAACAGGGTTCGTTTTAGACAATACAGTATACAATCTTTGTATTAGCGGGGTTATCTCACTTCGTGTTCTGAGCTGTTGTAGGTCCCTTTAACCTTCACGGAATACCGGGCTTACAAGGTATGGCACAGAGCTTCACCAGATAGCCACACGAAGACAGTATACATATATGCATGATGATGAAAAACGTGGGACAAGACGAAGAAAACTACAAGGCAGTGCGCATACTAACAACTGAACTTTTATTTTTAAAAAAAGAACGAATATATATAGGAAGCAAAAAACACATGTGCACTGCGAACAAATGTGCGCATCCGGGTACATTATCTCTGCCTTGTTTAACGCAAGAGAAGGCTTAGCTACGCGGTCATCATCAGATTTTAAAATTGAGAAAGCTCCAACGAGCTCACGTGCTCACAGTATATATATTGTATAGTACGCTTAAACGAGTATACATAATAATCGACGTGCAGTCATCATATGTTTTCTACAAGTAATAAAAATCAAACGAATTGTTGTACACCGTGGCATATATGACGTCGCTACCATATCTTTGATACTTCCGCTCACGGCTGCGATAAAACCGATAATCGGCAGGGTTGATAATCGGTAAATTGTGCCTATATTTTATACGGAAAAGCACCCAAAAACAAGGCCACGCATTGCCGCTAACGCACTTGCGATCCGGATACTGAAACCTCCGCGATAACATGCATGCAGTTTATACGTAACGCCGCGATAGTACAATGGTTACGGTGCGCGGCTGCTGACCTGACGGTCGTATTTCGATGGTGATGAAATACTATAAAGACCGAAATACTTTAGGAACACGTTAAAGAATTCCAGGTGGTCGAAATTTCCGGAGCCCTCCACTGCGGCGATCCTCATAATTACATCGTGGATTTAGGACGTAAAAACCCACAGTTATTATTATTATTAAATAATATTATTATTATTATTATTATTATTATTATTAGTAGTAGTAGTAGTAGTAGTAGTAGTAGTAGTAGTAGTAGTAGTAGTATTACAGATACGCTGTAACCTGCGCGCAACTCATTTATGCCAGTCTGTGCGCTCTATTTTTAGTTTTCTTGCTTTTTTTTCCCCCAGCAACGCTCTATAAACGCCTCATGCTTAACCCGGCCGCTGATAAGCGCTGCCGCGGTGCCCACCAGGACGCCGGCATCCTTGTGGCCATCTTTATCCGCCAGATAAGGATGCTATATTCGATAACAGCTCTGTCACGTCTCCTTCGTATCCATGGTTAATCGATCACTGGACTGTTTATAGAACGACTCGGATCGACCGCCAATTTTGATGCCCGATATTTCTGCGAGCGTCCTTCAAGCTGGCTTTGCCTCCTCGCTCACCGATCGCCTTGCGATATTCACTGTGATTCGCGAATTGCGTTATTGAACGTTTAGTTACCTTATTTTAGGAGCTGGCTCGCCAGGTTCTTAAGCTGGGGCAATGTCCCGCGTCGTAAGCGTAACCTTAGTTCCATGGGCGACCGCTACAGGCGCAGCTAGCTCGCGCGAAATGATGATGATGATGATGATGCGCCTCTACACATGGCTCATACCCACACTGGGGGATTGGCCAAGAATTGTAGATATGAAGATTTAAAACTACTAAGTTAACACAAAAGACAAGCAAACATAAAAAAAACTAGTGCAATAATTATTTCTACGTTCAGCCCAGACTTCTCATCCTAACTAGAAATTAGAATAACGAAATTAATGTGGTACCGAACGTCTTCTTTTTTAATGATTTTGCAATTAAGAACTTAAAAACACATTCGTTTTGTTTCCTGAAGGAAGAGAAGTCTTCTTCCTCTTCTTCTTCGAGCGCCTTGATGATGACATTAACGCAGGCTAAACCACATTTCCTCTATTTCCTCGACCACACGTTCGGCCACAGCTGCAAGGTCTGCGACCGCTTGTGGTTCGACAACAACCTGACCACAATCGCTACTATAAAAACGTGCCACGTCTTTATATGACAGTAGAGGAATTGTACGGAGCATTCAAGGTTTGCCCGATTATCTCCGAGCCAGCTTCTCAATCATCATTCACTTCGTGGATATGACGTGATATATATATATATATATATATATATATATATATATATATATATATATATATATATATATATATATATATATATATATATATATATATATATATGATATATGATATGCGTTAAGGGACAAGGATGGCAAGGTCACAACCAATATGGATAGAATAGTTGAGATAGCGGAAGAGTTCTACAGAGATCTGTACAGCAGCCGAGACAGTCAGGATGATAACGTAAGAAGCAGTAATATCCCAGAGGAATCTGACATCCCACCAGTATTAACAGGAGAAGTAAAGAAAGCCCTAAAGGGAATGCAAAAAGGCAAAGCCGCTGGTGAGGATCAGGTAACATCAGACCTGTTGAAAGACGGTGGAGAGATTATGGTAGAGAAACTGGCCACCCTGTATACGAAGTGTCTCTCGACAGGGAGGATACCAGAATCTTGGAAGAATGCCAACATCATCTTGATCCATAAGAAAGGGGACGTCAAGGACCTGAAAATTACAGGCCCATCAGCTTACTGTCCGTTGTCTACAAGCTATTCACAAAAGTAATTGCTAACAGAATTAATACGACATTAGAGTTTAATCAACCAAGGGACCAGGCAGGATTTCGTACAGGCTTCTCAACAATAGACCATATTCATACTATCAATCAGGTGATAGAGAAATGCGCGGAATACAACCAACCCCTATACATAGCCTTCATAGATTACGAGAAGGCATTTGATTCGGTGGAGACATCAGCAGTCATGCAAGCACTGCGGAATCAGGGCATCGACAAAGCCTATATAAACATAATGGAAGAAATCTACAGCGCATCCACAGCCACTATAGTCCTTCATAAAGAAAGCGACAGAATCCCAATAAAGAAGGGCGTACGACAGGGAGACACGATCTCTCCAATGCTATTCACCGCGTGTTTACAGGAGGTTTTCAGGGCCCTAGATTGGGAAGAATTAGGGATAAGAGTTAATGGAGAGTATCTCAGTAACCTGCGCTTCGCTGATGACATTGCATTGATGAGTAACGCGGGAGACGAATTACAGCTCATGATTACTGAACTGGATACGGAAAGTAGAAGAGTAGGTCTGAAAATTAATATGCATAAAACTAAAGTAATGTGGAACAATCTTGGCAGAGAACAGCGCTTCGCGATAGGTGGCGAGACGCTGGAAGTTGTAAAGGAGTACGTCTACTTAGGACAGGTAGTAACCGCGGAGCCAAACCATGAGAGTGAAATAACTAGAAGAATAAGGATGGGATGGGGCTCATTCGGCAAGCATTATCAAATCATGAATGGTAGTCTACCACTATCTCTCAAGAGGAAGGTATATAACAGCTGCATCTTACCGGTACTTACCTACGGAGCAGAAACCTGGAGACTTACAAAGAGGGTTCAACTTAAATTGAGGACGACGCAGCGAGCGATGGAAAGGAAAATGATAGGTGTAACCTTAAGAGACAGGAAGAGAGCAGAGTGGGTCAGGGAACAAACGGGGGTTAAGGATATCATAGTTGAAATCAAGAAGAAGAAATGGATATGGGCCGGGCACGTAGCACGTCGGCAGGATAACCGGTGGTCATTAAGGGTAACTGACTGGATTCCAAGAGAGGGCAAACGCGTAAGGGGAAGACAGAAAATTAGGTGGGTAGATGTGATTAAGAAGTTTGTAGGTATAACGTGGCAACAGAAAGCACAGGACCGGGTTGATTGGCGGAACATGGGAGAGGCCTTTGCCCTGCAGTGGGCGTAGACAGGCTGATGATGATGATGATATATATATATATATATACACGATCCTGGAAACTTTCGAGTTGCGCCCACTAATATAGTGTTTACAATCGTGCCTTGTACGTATACAGTCGCTTTAGGTCCCTCAAAAAACGTCGACACCATTGCCTCCGCACAAAACACTGCAGCGCGTACTTTGCACTGTTAATTTAAACTCATTTTGTGCAAATATGCGCGTGCACGAAATGGAGCGCCTGTGTTGACACGCAAGTTACGCAGTATGCATGTATCATCGCGTTGCAGCGCTGTCGGAACGCTTCAAGATGTTTGTAATGCTTTTTTTTGTTTTTTTTTTTTTCAATTCGTGCGTGTGTGCATGCTTGCCGGAAACAATAAGAACGGAAAGAGAGTTATCATCCATTGGTTGTCTCAAAGGATGCGGAGTTAGGTTGTTTTTACGGCTGTCAACAGGTGAACTGTGCGCCGACGCGTGCTCAAAAAGAAAAGACTGGGTGAACGGACAAAAGAAGGCCTGACGTGTGTTTCGTAAAACACACCGGGAAGTTTGCTGGCCGGCGTATGTAGTGTATGAAGTAATTCCTTTTGACTTCGCTCGCTTCTTTATGCCGACGAGGTAGCGCAGTTTACTCGAATAATTTATTTCACTGTGCCGTGCCGAGCCGCAACCGGCGTAGCAAGAGATTCGGCACTGTGTCGTTAGCGTCCGAGCGGCCCGAATTTGTTTTCGACTGAATTGCTCGCTGTGATACGGCCGAGGTGTGGTCGTTATACTGCGCGAAAGCGGTATTAAACGACGGGCTCAAACGCAGGAGGAATTTTCTCGGCCGTATTACCTCACATGCAATCGTTCTCACACCTTGTGCCGTCACTTACGAGTAAATAAATCTGACTTTTGAGTTTCAAAATATGTACCGACTTCCTCACCGTCTTTTCCTTTCCGACGTCGGGATCCGAATCCAGAACCATAATTCGAAGGTTGTGGGTTCGTATCCCACCGACGGAAATGATGCGTTTTCGTCCACTTTAATTCCTGTCCATAATCGTTACACTACAGTTAAAACAACAAATAATGTCCCCTATACAAATTTCTTTGCCTTAGCTGTCTGTTGGTTTCATTGGTCGAGTCCGCACGACTTCTTGTTACCGTCAGGGTTGGTCATTTCAAAACTATGAGTATTGCGTTCGTGTGGCATCAACTTTGTCAGCACGGCATCAAAATTAAGTGAGCGGCACTTATCGGCGTCACGTGTTCTGTTCCTTGTCGAGAGAAAAAACGGCGCTGTTCGGGGAAGGCGTGACCCCGAATGAATGCCAAGGTCACGGCGCGCCCGTCACGCCCCGTGGGCTACCGCGCGCCACTCATGAGTCACGCCCGGCTCGCGCCACCGGAAAAATGGGGCGGCGTCTTCCATTGGCTGGGCCGCGCACGCGACATGAACGTTTTTAACGAACCCCTTCCCGATTCTCGCAGGCAGGTCGTTAAACGATACACTGATACTATAGCGCGTAAAACTTTCGCTGGCGGGGCAGTCAGAGGCAACTTCACAAAGGTCCGGCATGCCTCAGTGATCGCGTGTTAGAGCATCGCAAGCAATATAAATGACAGCATGGCAATAGATTCGGGGCATTGCAGGTCACGTAAGCGCAACCCGAATTTTGCTCGAGTCAGCGTCTTCATGAGGCGTGCGGTTCAGCGCAGGTCATCGAGATTTTATCGTCATTGCCGGGTGCGTCAGTTAATCCGGTCACTCTGTTGACAAGGTAGTCGCGTATCTGCAAGATCAACACCCTCTTGCCTCGCACTCCTGAAGCCCAAGTCAACATTCTTTTTGACAGCGAAGGAAAGAAGATGACTTTTAAGCGCTCGTTTTTATTTCTTAGACACAATATTAATAAAAACTAACAGACAGTAATGCCCAATAACAATAAGAGCGAAGCTGTTTAGCTTCCTTGGCACAAAAGTAGTACTACGAGGTTTCTGGACCGTTATTTCAACAATCAACGTCGACTTAATATTTGCCTTTAGTGTCCCTTTAAGACCACGTATTGGGTGCATGGCAACTTCCAAAACGTTTCTCACGCATAATTGCTCCTGGTTTAAAGCACGCTATACCATTGCATAAGGCATAGTGCGCGCATTCTGTTACACACACTTAGTGGGCGCTCTGATACCCTCCCTCAGTACGTCGAAATATGTGTGCGAAATGTAATTATTGTGGTTTTATGACGTACTTCACATTGAACGAGTGCACCGCCAGAAAGCATTGTTATATGCATATCTTCGCGGTTTCCCGGGAAAAAAGAAACTAAATCTCCCGCCGGACTTAATTAAGTTCGTGTTAGTGTCCATGTACACATTGATCATGCTGATGTGGCCCTTGCTAAGCCGTGATGATAGTTATTGCACAGTGGTATAATACCAGAAACGCGGTGACGACAGCGAATGTCTCATGCCAGCATGTAGGCCTTTTTCGCATTTCGTTAGTGGATGACTCCTCTCCCTCCAACGACGCTAAGCCGTGCTCCCTTGTGGGTTGCAGAGATACGCTACCTTCTTGTCATCAAACCACTACTAGTACTGGGGTGCTATACCTTTCTGCCTTGCAGCAGCAGGGGCGTAGCCAGAAATCTTTTTCGGGGGGGGGGGGTTCAACCATACTTTATGTATGTTCGTGCGTGCGTTTGTATGTGCGCATGTAAATATACGCAAGCAAAACTGACAAATTTCGGGGGGGGGGGGGTTCAACCCCCCCCCCCCTCTGGCTACGCCCCTGTGCAGCAGGTATGGACCAACATGTATGGACCGAGGTAACGAACGCCTCCTCGTTTGGCCAAGCGTGCTCTTCTGGACATCGTCGAATTCCACGGTCACAATTTGGCGGCATCTAACCAATAAGGGAGGGCGTAACAGCTCTCTGGGCCAATCATAGCGGTGAAGACAGAGCCATCAATAACATTTCAGAATTTCAGAATCCTCGGAATAACACCCCAAGAATTTGATTGTTCGGCTGCGGTGCCGCACCGTCGTATGCGCATGCGCTCTAATTGACGTAGCGATAACGTGTTCCGCTGATGCTTCATCGCTTCGACCGTGTTGTTTAATGCTCTCTGTAGGAACAGAATAATTTTATTTTCTTTCTTTGTGGTTGCCATCGTCGCTCGGAGGCAACTCCTTTGACGTGACAAGTCGAGGGCAGCCGCTTCCGCAGTGGGCGCGTGTTTTTCAGTTGCGTGTCACGCGACCAAAGGATGCCGCCGCTTCCCTGTGCACTTTAATTGCGAGGAAATCCCAACGCGGTACCAGCGCGTGGCTTTTCGTGGGACTGCAGGAAAGCGTTGTGCGTCATAGGGCGGTTGTTGAAACGCGCGCTTGCGTGCGCACAGATGGCGTAGAAGCCTAATTTTCCGTGCTTTGACGATCAGCGCGAATAGCACTCGAGTGACATCTGGGACGCGCAGTAGTTGCGACATCTTCGACATCCACTTGTTAATGGAGAAGAAGAACTTTTATTGAGGGGAAAAGGGAAGGGGCTTAGCAGCTAGATGGGTGGGGCCCCATGTCCAAAAAGGCTCCCTTGTGCCGCCAGCCGGGTCCAGAAGCGCTAATTGCACCTCGAGAACTGAATCAGTCCAATAGTACTCTTTCAACACCCACGCCGTCTTTATTCGTGCGAGAGAGAAGCACGTCTAACAACGATAGCAAGGCTTGCCCTTTTCGTTCGTGGCTGCCATTGCGCATTTCAGGGGTACATTTGTAAGATAGGCATTCAATAAAACGATTACATCGCGTTATAATAATAGTTTGAAGTCAAGCGAATCCCGTCATTTAGTTTCCCTGTGTCTCGTCTATCGTGCCCCTCCCCGTGCCTTCACCACAGCAGTGCACTGCAGACAAGCCAAGAGGCCGAAAAACCTGCTGTGTTATTGTGAATTCCTTCTGAAATACTCGTTAATGTAAGCACCGGCGCCTGTAGTGTCTCTCGCTCAGGTGCTCCCATATCTGTTAGGTAAAGGCTTAGCCAGAAATCTTTATCGGGGGAAGGGGCAGCCACCCCCTTTGTAAGTTCATGCGTGTGTTCGCATGTGTGCATATATATATATATATATATATATATATATATATATATATATATATATATATATATATATATATATATATATACGTGCAAGATTGAAAATTTTTGAAAGAGGTGGGGGGGTTTGACCCCCCCCCCCTTTAGTATACATACGAACGAATGACTACAATGCGTGGGAGACGGCGTATGCCTTGGTACATTTTGCCTACACAAGGAGATGTGAGCTGCTGTTTTTTTTAAAGGAATATACGTCTTAATGTTGTTTTGCAGGTACTAGTGTGTTGTCGTCGAGCGGGGTCCGACGGAGCGCGGTGGGAGCGCGGCGTCCGGCGGCGGGGTCTGATGCTTGCGCAAGCGAAGGCATGGAGGGCCAGGCCCCGAGCCCCCTGGAAGCGCGCTTCGCCCCGGGGGCCCCCTGTCCGCTGCAACAGCACTACGCCAGGATGCTCATGCAGCAGCAGCAGCACGCGGTGCCCACAACCGCCGCCGGAGGCGCCGCCCGTGAGCCTCTTTTTTGCTTTTCCTGGCCTTCCTGTAAACTTTTGACAGTGGCGTAACCCTGGACATGCTGTCTCTTTAATGTTTGTTCAACGAGAACATTCATGGAAGAGGGAAACATTAGGGAGTTTTAGTTTATGCGCATACTGCCCTGTGTTGCGGTCAACGCCTCCTCTCCTCCAGGAGGCGTTGTAGTGGTCTATCGGTGGCGCCACCTGGCAGCGTAGAGATAAACTAGGCCAGCACGGGACAACTATTGCAGTAAACCAAGTGTATTCCAAGAAGGTTTTAAAAAAATTCCTGGGAGTGGAAATTATGTACATAAAGTCAAGCTAGACTCTGACATCTTTCTAGAGGCATTATAAAACGTTAGCTTACAATGAAGAAACAGTAGCGCTTGTCTCACATGCCCTATGAGTTTAAGATGGCTAATTGTCCAGGACAGATACTGCTCAACGTGTCTATGTTACTGATTTCCATAAGAAGCCTCAAAATCTTGGCAAATTATATTTGGTATCACATTACCAATACTCATCCAGATATATTATTTTTGTCGGCGATCTTTTATCTTATAATTAACCTAGCATTTATGTTGGCAGAACAAAAACACTATCTCCAATTGGACATCACGTGAGAAGGCTGTTATTTTTTTAGGTTTTTTTTTTTTCACATTTGCTGTTAAGAAACTGCAAGAGCTTCCACTTGAGAATTTTTTAACCTCCTTGGTTTATCCTATTCACTACAGGTGTAAATTATTTGCTGTGCTGTAATTGCAAATTTATTGCTTTTTCAAGTATGTTTTTTCTGCAAGAACAGTCGTCAGACACGAAAACAGGTCTATAAGTCAATGTGGGTTGATGAAGTGTCTCAAGATGTTGCTACCATCATCAGGCTACTCGAAATTACCCAGAAGTAGTGTCCGAAATGCTGGACACTACGAAACTCTATGTCGCTTGTCTAGTCACAGAGAAAGAATTTAACTAGTAGAGAGCATTGCGTCACACAGCCACCCTTGGCAATTGAATGCCATTCCTTTTGCTTTTTCCTTCACTTATCAGCCCTCTCCATGACTTCCGTGAGAGTGTATTCTTGCCGACAATGTTTGTTTGGCCGTGCTCCTGTAACTTATTCTGCAGAAGGGAACACCGCACACTATTGCATGGTGGTCAGTGTTGAGTCAGTGCATTTGGCCAACGTTGCATTTTGGCTTAATTCATGTTTTGAAATGCTCTCTCTCCTAATTTTCCCTTACTCTGTGCTCCTATTGGCCATCTTGGTGGCACAGAGTTTGACTAGAAAAAGCACCAACACAGTGTTATTGTTAGAGTGGCAAACCATATCATACCTAGCTGCTGTAGTCAAAAGTGAATATTAGAGTGTTGCTATAGCATTAGTCCCACAAACTCTTGTGAAAGTGAAAGTATTGCTGAAAGGAATCTCTGCAGAATACAAGCCCTGGATGAAAGGCAAGCATTGGTGCAAAATCTACTTTCTTGCTTGTGCTTGTGTGCAATGCTTTTAGCAAGACTACGCCAGTAACCTTGCTGCTTTAGGATGCAGTTTTTCTCCTATATTGTGTTTGTCCATTCTAGTGCTTTGCGTGGTTGACGTGAGGCTTGTCTTGTGCAGTATTCCCTTACCTGAGTGCACTGAGCAACAACGCATCCAGCCCCGGAGGGAGCCCCCTGGGTCCCCTGGGAAGCTTCCGGGCTCCACATACGTCGCCAAACATGGCCGCCATGCGCCAGTTCTGGCCCCCTACCCCTCCGCCCGATAGTGAGTGCTGTACCTTGATTGACAGCTGTGCCTTGCAGAGGGTGATGCTCTAGCTGCAGGAAGTGCAATTAGGTTGCCGGCAAGATAGCATAATTGTCAGTATACGAGGTGTGCTCAAAAAGTATAGAACCTTCTTCTTTCCCGCATAAACCAGTGAAGTGCGGGGGAGGCTTCCTTCAGTGGAGATATGAAAAGTACATTCATGCACATGTGCATAAATGCCTCCCCCACATGCACCTTCCAACTCCATAGGTCCCCTCTGACTGCCAGTTTAAACTGGAAGTTGGTCCATGAGTGAGGACGTGTAGTGAGCGCTTTTTGGATTCCAGTAAGTTGTAAATTAGGGAACAATGTAAGCAGTGATACTGCATAAAATTTTGCCAAAAGCTTGGCAATACCCAAGCAGAAACCATTAGCAATATTCAACAAGTTTTTGGTGACGATGCCATGAGTACCCCTGGGATAAAGGGAGTGTGGATAAAGGGAGTATTTATTACATGGAAGACATCACAGGTCTGAATTTGTTTAACACTGAACGGGTGAGTGTAGCAGCATGGTGTATAACCAGTGCCCATAGAACTCTGGGCACAGTAGCATGCAGATATGCCGTTTGTTACAATTTAATTAAGCTGCAACTGAAGGTGCACAAATAATATGTCATTTGTTGTGACCCTTCAACTTGTAATTTCAACATATGGGGCACTTATTCCACAGGAAGTCTTATAGATGGAAAGCAATGTCACTGTGAAATGTGTGGAGTGAGACTTCTATATCCTAGCAATACTCACACAACTTCTCCAGCATTACCTGCTGAGTATTAAGTACAGCACATCATGTATCCATATTTAGCAGCTGCACTGCTGCCACATATAATAATATGACATTTTTTCACTGTCTTTTCTTTTCTTCTGACTGTTAGTTGTTTGGCTAAGAATAATTCGTCTCTTTGGCATAAACAGGCTGTTACTTGAGAAATTTGCATGTTTTGTTTGATCTCGACACTTTTTCACATATTTATTTGTTTATCTATTCTTTTTGTATGTGTTCCATATTTCATATTAACCCTTTGTCCCCTATAGACGAACTCAGCATGTCCACACATTTTGTACATTCACAACCATGGTCTAGCTGAGGTTGTTCATGTCAACAAGTCCCAACGCTCTCTTACCAAAGACGATCGAAGGAAGTCCGGGCCTCTACGGCACTTTTTTTTATGCACAGACGGTGTTAAAATACCCCAATAACATCTTCCTGGACAATACCGCATCAAAACTGACTGCAAGCCGTGCAGGGAAGTCAACTTCCTCCTCTACTTAACAAAATTTTCCTCCATGTTTGATGGAGCACTGAAGAAAATACAAAGTGTGGGTACATGTTTTGAAAACTAAATTGGAAAGTCAACAGCTAAGTTTATCATCATGTCGTTTAAACTATTAGCATTTCAAGTGTGTTCACTGTTGAATAATTGATAAAGAGAAGCCAATAGCTGCTTAGAAATGTGGAGAACAGGGAGGGACACATTTCTGACAACTCTGCATTTGCTTATTAGGACTTGTGATGTTGTGTGGGTGCAGTGTCAACGTCTCCAGGCTACAGCCGCTATGGAGGGAGCTACTACTCTCTATTCCCACCGTTGAGTTCCCCACCAGACCCCTTTGGGCCCCCTGGAAGCCTGTTTCCCCGCCTGGCACACTCTGCTTCCCACTATCCTTCACTTCTGGACCGAGGTGAGCCCATGTTGTCTTTGATTGAACATTCTCATTTGCATGTTTCACTGTGTAGTGAATGCAGGCTACACTGCTGGCTTTGACTGCATTTCTTTCCTGGCATTCATGTGTCATTATTTCATGCACTTTCCATTGGGCTGGGCCACTCAGTTTGGTAATCAACTTATCTGCATTTCGTGTTCTCACAACAAGATAGTTGCTTTTGCCAGTAGTCGAGCAAGCGATAGCTACATCAGCAGCAATTACGAATTCTGGTGACACGAGAAGACAAGGTTGGCCTCAAAAGAAGGCTGACTGGACACTGTAGATTGACCCTTTCAAGCTGGCTGACATTTTTAGTGCAGGCTTTCTCACATAAATGACAAAACGGAGCTTTGATCCCTGAGGACATGCCGGGTATTCTGATTACAAGCCTGGGGATCCATTTAATCATGAACCTGCACAGTCTTAAGCTTGATGGGTAATTCTCTCGTGTGTTTATTAGTTTTAAACTCTAATATCCATGCTCTGCAACAGTCACAGGGGTGTTCAGTGGTGCTAATGGTCAACATTTCAGATGGTGGATTTCTCTCACAAGGCCTGGGCTCGCCCCTTTCGCACTATGCTTCGGCACTGTCACCTCTTGCCAGCTCTTCGCTGCTGTCACCACCCACATCGAGCTCGACAGGCACGGATCTGAGCCACCCTGGAAAGATGCTTGATGAGCCAATCACACCCACGGCCCATAGCCACGCCGACAGTCTGCTGACCACCGTAGCTCCACTCAACTCATCCACACAGAGGTACAATGCTCGCTTGGTTTCTGCGTGATGGTGTTCTGAGTGCAGTGACCACAAACAGGTATCTCCACATGTTGTCTCTGGTGTTTCACAAAACTGTCTTTTTATATTCTTGAGTATAATGTGGCTTTCTCTTTCTTGAGTGCCCTGTTTGAGTTAAGAACTGTTTGTCTGACCGAGTCAGAAATTCTGTCAATACAGTGTACTACTATGTGATTGCTTGTAGAAACATATCTAATTGCAGCTGTGCCTGTGATTACTTCTTTTCCTGTAAACTGTTCAAGTGATGCCATCTTTGTGCTTTGCCCCGTCTTCCTCTTTTATCCACCTGTCTACTTGGCAGCCTTGTTAGATATGAGATTATGCTGTAACATTACAGAAAATGAATGTATTAAACAAGTACCTGTTTATAGGATTAAGCAGCAGCTTCAACCGCATTTTGTGTAAGAGTTCTAGTCACAACCATATCACTTGTGTGTTACATTTCTCTTTCAACCACAGTCTCATATCACCTACTATGAAGTAGTGTTGCATTCAGCATGTGAAAATTTAACTTATAATAAAGTCGGGTTTCAATATTGTGTTTCATTTGTTTGGGTTAGACTGCCTTTTCATCGGGGCTCACTGTTTGAATACACGTTTGAGAAGTACACATACTGGAAATACCCCAATCTGCCCCAAGTGCTATTAAACAAGGAAATTGTTTAGGGTCATTTTTGTAAATCTGTTGGCATGGTTATGATATTGTAAGCTTCAGTACATTAATTGAGTGCTAGCTTCAAAATAAAGTGTTGTACTTTTCAGTGTCCGACCTTTGAGCAAGCCTCCAAATGCGCACATGAAGGACCGCTGCTCAGAGAAGTCTCGTTCGAAAAAGTCGTCCCAGAAAAGCACGAACAAAAGTGGCCCGACTGACCTGTCAATGGGTGCCACTCAAGTGACCACTGGCCGAACAAAGACTGTCGAGAAGTGCTCGCACTGCACTTGTAAGCCACAGAACTGTGGCACCGTGACCAGTGCATCGTGGTCTCGGGAATTGTCGGACAATGGTGGCATGGCAGCCACGGCTGAGGGGGCCAGCTCACCACCGACAGAGCCTTCAGCAACTGCGGGGATGTCACTGTGTTGCATTCCATCAGATCAGGTGACATCAACTGGTGAGTGCTGACCATTCACGCTGAACAAAGTGGTTTAACATGTTGCAAGTTAACATTGCTTCATTTTGAATGCGGTGAAATTTAATGTAGTAAGTGTAAGTTTGTGTATGTGACACCAATCAGCTCCTAAACGGACACTAAAGAGGAAAACGATTTTTCTATTATTAGTAAATTACTCTTTCATGATTCCAAAATCTCCACTCCTGCCACAAAAAGACGCTTGGTAAAGGAGAAAACGCACGAAAAGAAAATGCGAGTGGTGACGCCACCTTGCAATTCCTGCACTAAATGCCATGACGTCATAGATTTTGACACCGTCTACTAGGCCCTGCGTTATTTCTAATTGCTACATACGAGCTACATTGACTTCTGAGGGTGCCATAAACGTAATATAGCAAGTTTCAGAAAATTTCGATGAGCCAGTGTCGCCAAGATACGACAAATACACTTTGAAATCCGCAGCATCACAAGCGGAGATTTTGGCACAAAATTTAAAAATGGAACTTTGACCTTGATTTTCTCCTCTATTAATAAACTTATGATAGTGAAATTAGCGTCGTTACAGTTCTCAGAGTACAATTTATCAATCTAAACCGATTCATTGTTTCGCTTTAGTGTCCCTTTAACACTTGTTCAAAGTATTGGGAAATGTATCTACACTAGCGTATGTAAAATAAATGCACAGCACTTTAGTGCAACAGAGCACTGAAAAGATGCCGATTCTTCACATTCAAACTTTCTCTGTTCAGCTGGATGTACACAAGTAGCATATGTGATTCAAGTAATGTGATCACGCTTACATGAAAAATAATTGTATCATTGTAATCGCACCTACATCCTGTTTAGACTATGAACTTTATGCATCGATAAGACGTCTAGTGGTTATAAAACATTAGAGATTTAGTTAACAACTTTATTTAGTAAATAGAGCTTCAGATAAAAAAACACGTTGGAATTGGGTGCTTGTTGATGCAAAAGTGCGAAGAAGCACAATACACACAGCAGGCATTGACACACTAACTGTATAAATAGGGCTCCGTGTTTTTGGTGTTTATATTTCTTGAAAATCGGCGGGTGTTTATCAGAGTTTATATTTTCAGCAGAAATTCAGCGTCTATCGGAGTTTATTTCTCGTAAATCTCCAATTCTCTGAAATTTGGAGTTTTTCATTATTCTCAAAACCCCAAAATTTTAGATCAATTCATATCTGAATACTAAAACATCAAAACACACCAAGCACATTTTATTTTTTCTAAAAGGTTTGAATGCACAAAAACATATGTGCACAAGCGAAATACTTGAGCACAAAACACCTGTATTTGTGCGTATAACAACCTTAGCTTAAAGCTTATTGTAAAACACCCAAGCATACTTTGCGAGGTTCCTGACAGTGATCGAAACATGCTCATTTCGATTGACGACTCTCAGCTTTGAAAATGCCCTTTCAACGTTAGCACTAGAAACAGGAAGTGCCAGAAGATGCAGCGTGCGGCGAGAAAGCACTGACCACTGGACATTGTGAAGTCTCCAAACGACAGGGGTTGATCAATGTTACGTATTTCATAGCACTGATAGTTCGCAAAAAACACTCAAGAGCTAGCTCATGTCGTCAGTTTCAAGAAGCACTAATTGAAAAACAGGCGCATAGGTTTGGAAGGCGCAGGGCAGCTCATGCTTCACATTTGGATTCACAATTAGAACACAGCACCAAAACGACTCTTTGCTGTACTAGAGTTGATCGCACAGGTTCCTCTCAGATGTCTGTCTCCACTTTTCGGCGACAGCAGCGTAGTACCGTGAATATCTGCGACAGTCGTTAAGCAGTCATTCTTCTCAAGGAGGTCGAACAGACTTGTGACATCTGATGCGAAGACCTCGGTTGGATCTAGCCATTGACTGGTGAGTGCGTGCAGACGAACCCCCAGTATGGGGTAAACTTGGTGTGCCAGGGTACTCTCTGCCTCAGGTTCCTTGATGATTGAGAGCACGGCACACGAATTGGTCTTCAGAAACCTCATGTTAACGAGCAAGCCGTGTAGAGCTTCAGGCGATGAAATAAGGCTCTTGAGCTTCTCACACTTTGTTCCCTTGGCTTTGTCGCTTCCCAAGAAAGACGAAATGGCACGCCAGTAGTCCAAAATATTGATACGGGGTTGTATGAGTATATAAAATATGTATTTACAGAGAGGAATTAGTAAAAGAGTCAAGATGGCTGACCGCCACACTTGCGCGCCAGTCAGGCTCTTCAGCCCTTCATCTTCCTTCACTTCCTCTCCGTAACAGGACCCCCGGGCGTTGTAGCGCCGTCTCGGCGCAGGTCCGGCGATGAATTGCGAGAGAAGTAGGGCTTCATCCGCGAAACATGCACAATGTCAACAGGTGGCGTACTTGACGAATCGAAGTGCAACGGCGCAATCTCGTAATTCACGTCGCTAACTTGACGCAAGACTTGGTAGGGTCCTGTGTAGCGGGACAGGAGTTTCTCGGAGAGCCCTACACGGCGACATGGTGACCAAAGGAGCACCCAATCACCTGCGGCAAACTTCATATTACGATGCCAGTGGTCATAACGGGCTTTCTGCATCTCCTGCGACGTGGCGAGACGAGATCGGGCGACTTGACGAGCCATGTGAGCCCGGTCAATAGCGTCGTGAGCGTACATGGTAACAGATGGCGCGGAAGGTAAGACGGTGTCAAACGGCAATATGGGGTGGCGACCATACAAAAGATAAAAAGGTGAAAATCCCGTGGTGTCATGTCTAGAGGAATTATATGCAAAAGTCACATAGGCCAACGTGGCGTCCCAGTCGCGATGATCTTGAGAGACGTACATGGAAAGCATCTCTGTGAGTGTGCGGTTAAGACGTTCGGTAAGTCCATTAGTCTGTGGATGGTAGGCGGTAGACAGCTTGTGCTCTGTGGCACAAGATCTAAGCAGGTCGTCGACAACTCTGGACAAGAAAGAGCGGCCGCGGTCCGTCAGCAGCTGTCGGGGTGCACCGTGGAGGAGGATGACGTCGTGAAGAAGAAAATCCGCGACGTCAGTGGCGCAACTAGTTGGCATGGCCTTCGTGATGGCGTAACGTGTCGCATAATCTGTAGCGACCACGATCCACTTATTTCCCAAAGTCGTCGTCGGAAAAGGGCCAAGCAGGTCAAGGCCGACGCGATGGAATGGTTCCGAGGGAACTTCAATTGGTTGTAGAAATCCAGCAGGCGGCAGAGGAGGCCTTTTCCGGCGTTGGCATAGGTCGCAAGTAGCAACATAACGACGCACGGAGCGGTATAGCCCAGGCCAGAAGAACCGACGTCTCACGCGGTCGTATGTGCGCGAAACTCCGAGATGTCCCGCCGTCGGTGCGTCGTGAAGTTGTTCAAGTATGACGGGCCGTAGATGGCGAGGAACGACAAGCAGGAGCTCAGGGCCTTCAATGCTGACGTTGCGGCGGTAGAGGATGCCGTTATGCAGCACGAACATACGGAATGCGGCGTCGGTGCTGCCAGACTGGATGGCATCGATGATGGTGCGCAATGACTCATCCCGACGTTGTTCGGTGCGCATGTCGCTCACGTCAGTAAAAGCCATTACGCAGCTGTCCGGATCATGCGCAGCGGGGTCAGGAGGATCCACCGGATGACGAGAAAGACAGTCTGCATCCTTGTGCAAACGTCCAGACTTGTAGTTGACTGTGAACGAAAATTCCTGGAGCCGCAAAGCCCAGCGACCAAGACGTCCGGTCGGGTCCTTCAGAGAAGTCAGCCAGCAGAGAGCGTGGTGGTCCGTAACGACGGAGAACATGCGGCCAAATAGGTATGGCCGGAACTTAGCGACAGCCCAGACTAAAGCCAAGCACTCTCTTTCGGTGATGGAATAATTTCTCTCGGGGGAAGAGAGCAGGCGACTGGCGTAAGCTATGACGCACTGTCGACTGTGCTGCCGTTGAGCGAGAACTGCTCCGATACCGTGCCCGCTGGCGTCGGTGCGAACTTCTGTTGGAGCAGATGGATCAAAGTAGGCAAGTATGGGGGGAGTAGTCAAGAAGCCAATGAGAGCGGTGAACGCTTGAGCCTGCTCAGGGCCCTATGAGAATGTGGTGTCTTTCTTCAGCAGATCTGTTAGTGGCCTAGCAATGTCGGCGAAGTTTTTCACAAAACGACGAAAGTAAGAGCATAGGCCGATGAAGCTCCGCACGTCAGAAGTAGAGCGGGGCACAGGAAAGCTGCGAACAGCGCGGATCTTTTCAGGATCTGGTTGGACGCCGTCAGCGTTTACAAGATGACCCAGCACGGTAATCTCCCGGCGGCCAAACTGGCATTTCTTGGAATTCAGTTGAAGCCCGGCTGTTCTGAAGACTGCGAGAATTGCAGCGAGGCGAAAGGCCAAAGGGCATGACCTTGAACTGGTATAAGCCATCAGGTGTTACGAAGGCAGTCTTCTCGCGGTCCATTGCATCGACAGAAATCTGCCAGTAGCCGGACCGAAGATCAATAGACGAGAAGTATGTAGCTCCGTGCAGACAGTCCAACGCGTCATCGATGCGTGGTAGCGGGTATACGTCTTTGCGGGTGATCTTGTTTAAGTGGCGATAGTCAACGCAGAAGCGCCAGCTACCATCTTTTTTCTTTACAAGGACGACAGGGGAGGCCCAAGGACTGTCTGATGGTTCGATGACACCTTTGCTAAGCATTTTCTCGACTTCCGTTTGGATCACTCTGCGCTCAGTGTGGGAGACACGATAGGGGCGCCGACGAATAGGACTTGCGTCACCGGTGTTTATACGGTGCTGAACGACGGACGTTTGCCCTAGAGGTCTGTCGTCAAGATCAAAAATGTCACTGTACGACGCGAGGAGGCGACGGATGTCATTGGCCTGTGCAGGGTTGAGGTCCGGGGCAATCATCTTCGAGAAATCAGCCGGCAAAGAAGATGAGCTGTGAGTCGCAGTAGGCGCAAGTAAATCAGTCTCGGCGCTGAGAGCTGCAATTTCAAATTCGTCAGCATCAGATATGTTGGCCAAGAACATGCCACGAGGAAGTACTTGAGGGCACAAGCTGAAATTTAGAAGTGGTAGCGAGGTACGGTTGTCGGTGACAGTGACGAGTGTATGCGGAACGGCAACGTTCCGGCTCAAAAGAATGTCAACGAGGGGATAGAGGACATATTCACCGTCGGGAACCTGCGGCTCTGCTGTCAGAACGACGTAGGTGGCTGCCTGAGGTGAGAGACGCACGTCTTGAAGAGAGCACAGTGGCGGCGGGGTAGTGTTGGAAGCAGCGACGAGCTGAGGCAGTTCTAGCTGAAGGACGCCGGTAGCGCAATCGATGAGAGCAGAGTGATTTGACAAAAAGTCCAGTCCAAGGATAACGTCGTAAGGGCAGCGGTCAATCACGGCGAAGATGACTGAAGTAGGTTGGTCGACTATACTTAAGCGGGCAGTACACATACCAAGAACGATTGGCGTGCCGCCATCGGCCACACGGAGCACTTGTGTAGCTGCTGGTGTGAGGACTTTCTTTAAACGTGTGCGTAGCCGTGAACCCATTACAGATACGTTCGCTCCCGTGTCGACAAGTGCTTGAACAGGTACGCCGTCTACTTTAACGTCGATGACACTTCGTCTGGTGGGTACAGAGAGAGGATTTGCTGCCGTAGTCGTCAATGCAGCACCACCTCCGGGGGCTGCATTTCTTAGTTTTCCGAAATGGTGCGGCCGAAAGCCACGGGGGACGATAGGCGTCGTGGCTGTGGTGAACGGGACGATGGGCGACGTGTTTGCGGCGAACGAGATTGGTGTCCACATGGCGAAGGCGAGCGGCTGTACCAAGTGTTCCTAGCGGCATTGTCAGCGGCGTTGGACTCGGGAGCGGGTGAAAAATGGTGGGCATTACTGTCAAAACGGGTCATATTGGTCGTTGCGCGAGGTGCCGAGGACCATGTGCTGCGGCAGTAGCGGGCAATATGTCCAGCGCGGTGGCAGGTGAAACATATTTGGCGGTCATCTGCAGTTCGCCACTCAGCCAGGTTGCGAGAACGTGGAGAGAATCGTCGGTTTGAGGAGGACGTGGCAGAAAGGCGTTCGCTGACTCTGGGCGTGGCGACAGAACACACAGAATGCACTCCGATATTTTCCAGCTCCTGACGAACGATGGCTTGAACGAGAGGAACGGTAACAGGGGTGGCATTGGTGCTGCGCGAATAGAATGCTGAGGGCGCCATCGCTTCCAGTTCACGACGAACAATTCGTGTCAGGTCTTCCGGCGGCGAAGGGTGTTGCGGTGTTGACTGCTCTTCACACGTCGACGTGGCAGCGGTGTTTGGAAGTCTGGCGAACGGTTGCAGAATGCGGCGGCTTTTTGCTTGCTCGAACTGACGACACTCTTTGATGATCGCATCCACGATGGAACAGCCCTTGCACATCAGGAGGTTGAATGCATCGTCGGCGATCCCCTTCAGCACATGCCCGACTTTTTCACTTTCCGTCATGTCACTGTCGGCCTTTCGGCAGAGAGCGAGCACGTCCTGAATATAGGAGAGGTACGATTCCGTGGAAGATTGGGCACGGCAGGCCAGTTCCTTTTTGGCGGCGATCTTACGGCCGGCGGGTTTGCCAAATACCTCTCGCAACTTTTCTTTGCATTGGTCCCAGCTAGTGAGTTCTTCTTCGTTGTTTTCGTACCACACCTTCGCAGTGCCCCTCAAGTAAAATAACACATTGGCCAGCTGAAGTGTGGGATCCCATCTGTTCGGTACACTCACGCGTTCAAACATGGCCAACCAGTCTTCAACGTCGACGCCATCGGTCCCACAGAACGTACCGGGATCCTTAGGTGGTACAAAAACAAGTGGTGGTGATGGCGACGTTGATGGAGACAGCGACGTTGATGCAGGAGGCTCAACGTTAGCCATGGTTGGGAGGGGGATGCGACGTCCGCTGCGGAGCTCCGTTGCCTGCTGCAGTACCCAGCACCTCCACCAATATGATACGGGGTTGTATGAGTATATAAAATATGTATTTACAGAGAGGAATTAGTAAAAGAGTCAAGATGGCTGACCGCCACACTCGCGCGCCAGTCAGGCTCTTCAGCCCTTCGTCTTCCTTCACTTCCTCTCCGTAACAATATCTTCTAGAGCTTCATAAAAAGAGAACCACCTTGAGGGACGTACGGTTTTCAGCGACTTCAAGGACATGCCCATGGCCAAGCATACAAGACCAAACTTACGGCACAGCTCCCGCGACGACTTCAAGGCAGGAAAAGTGCCTAACAAAGTCTTGAACTACGTTAAACGAGCTCGTCCTGATTCCATCCTCCAGAGCGTTGTTGAGTAGGTGTCACGGATCTTTGAAGTGAAGCGCCTTGAATTCGGGGTTGGAGAGTTGCAAGTCCTTGTGAAGCTTCTGCATGTAGGAAGCTGATTCGTAGCACAATACAGCTATGTCGCCTAATACAGCTACGTGTGGTAAACTTTAAATCGGTCAAACCAGAAGGTATCAATGAGCGCTTAGAACTTGCCCTTTCAATAAAGAACGGAGCCAGTATAATAAAAATTGGGCGAGTTGGTGTTGGTCCAGGTCATATTGGCTTTTGAAATCGGAGTTTATCGGATAAATCCGATTTGTCAAAAATTTTACCGGCGAATGTTTATTGAATTTTTTCGGATAAAACCGAAAACATGGAGCCTTATGTATAAACTTTAATGCTCAGGAAAATGCTAATTCAGTGATATGTGTGCTTGAATTCATCTTCTTTTACATATTGGAGTTTCACGCTATTGCCGGCAAGTATGCTTTACAAACTTCACCAAACTTCAACATTTGAGTGTGATAAAATAAAGAGTTGTAAGTTTTTTTATTCACACATACACCTGGACATGTTGAGGTGCGACATCAGGTCTGAACTTTGCTGAAAACATCCCTTTATAAGCAGTATCTCCTTCTAGGTATGTATTACATTAAAAGGAGCATTTCTAAGATGTTGAAGAATTGCTGTAGGACATGTTAATATTGCTATGGCAAGAAGAGATAGTACGTTAACAGAATATTAATGGTAACTCCAGTGGGTGACAAGATGGCAGTTAGCTTGCGAAGTCTAAAAGTGTCGTCTGCTTTCCAGTAATCCTCATTGTCTTCTTCAGCTGGTCACATGAACCCCTGGCAGCTGAAGCACTGACCCTACTACGTTGGTCAGGAAGCAGGCAAATGATAGCACATCGAAATATTAAATTGCATACATGAAATAATCGCTTCATGCAATTATTTCAAACATGTAAGCTGCCAACTCACCCAGCTTGCTGTTTTAATCAAGATCCACAGTAAACGACTCATCTTGAGAACCTTTTAGCACAAACTAAGACAGGGACACAGAGGGAGGGAACAACACCAGCGCTTAGTTCTCTTAGTTTGTCTTAGTTTGCGCTAAAGGGTTCTCAAGATGAACACGTACCAACTAGCTCGACTTTCGGTCTTACTTCAGTAAACGACTCTGTATTGTTTGCCGAATGCAGTTCCATCCCCATCGGCACATCCGCCACCCCTGCTGTCACCAACGGGGCCTGCCGTTGTCAGCTCATCGACTCCGGATGTCAGTCTCACACCACCAACTCCCGAGGCGGCGGCGGACTCCCCGGTTTCCAACACACCTCCTCTGCATTCTCCTCCCCAAGCTTCTCCCCTTCGCAACCTTTCCCCCATGCCCGAACCCGCGCCAGAATTGGCTACGAGCTTGCAAAAGGACACTAGTGTTTTCACTCGAGGAGATTGCAGCTCAACGACAGACGAGTGCCGTGCCATCGCTGCTGTGGCACCCGTGACGCCCGTCAGTTGCGTGACACCCGTGAGTTCCGTGGTCCCCGTCGTAAGTGTCGTCACGCCTGTGAATACTGTCTCGCCAGTCAAAACTGTCATTTCCCCCGTCAGCACCGTCGCACCTGTCAATACCGTTACACCCGTTGTCAGTACCGTCACGTCCATCAATAATGTCACACCCATCCCTACCGCTGCAACGGCTGCCGTCAACACTGCGGCAGTGAGTTGCACGTCCACATCAGCCAGTGCCTCCGTCACGTCTACCCCGGTCAATCACGTCGTGCCCATGGCGCCCGTCAACCCCGTGGTTGCCGTTGTCCCACGATTACCGTCACCCAAGGAGGAAAAAGAAGAGATGCGACCAGAGTGCCGTTATGCTACGGCAGTTGCCAAGCGGGAGCCAGTGGATCTGGAGCAACGTGCGACGGGCCCCGCCCTTGTGCCTCTGGGCAAGAATGCGGTCATGCTTTCGGTGCAGCAGACAAAAGTGGTCTCGCAGACAAGGCTCCGCGGTGGCAGCAAGAGCAATGGGCTTGCTGTGGGCATGGCCAAGGCCTCTGCCAAGACCACGTCGGTTTTCTCCACACCTCTCGGCTCGGGCACAGGTTCACCTAAGGTGCAAGAAGTGGCTCCAGTCAATCTCAAGGTACGACAAGTTATGACTGTGCCGGCCTTTGGTATGAGGTAAAATAATGAGTCAGCCTGCATTCCCACATGCAGAAACAGCGAGGTGCAGCGACAATGGGAAGATGACATTGCATGCTTTTTTGTCATTTGCCAGCTTTGTGCTTTATTGTCCTTGCACATTAAGGTCTCTAAAGATGCATAGAGTGTAGTTTAGCTTAATTGTTAACAGTACCATGCACGATGGTGCATGGGCTATGCCAGTGCAATTCATGGCATCGCATGTGCAAACGGAAGAATCAAAGCAGGTCAGCTATGCAGCAGCTGTTTCTTCTTCCATGTTTAGTTGAGCCTTTGCAGGGCATGCTTCCTCGAGAATAAAATGCTTAACATTGGCAGTCGAGTGCCGATTACCGGTACATTCAATGGACTAGGTCATCCAAATGACAGGTATATTTATAGCATGGTAGCATGACACACACCATATTTACTCGAATTTAAGACGATGTTTTTTTCGAAAAAACAGTGTGTGAAAGTGGGGGGTCAGCTTAGATTTGAGTACCACGATTAAGTTTTTTTCTTTTTTCTGGCCTTGTGAATTTCGGGGGTCAGCCTACAATCTAGGGCAGCCTAGATTCGAGTAAATACGGTAGGTAAGATGTCACGGTGTTTTACTCTTGTTCAGTGGCAGTAGTGAAACTTTTTTTGTTGCTGTTGAGTGGAGAAGGGGTGAAGGGGAGTCTATCAGTCTAGCAGGGGCATGCAGCCTGAAATTCTGTCTTGTAGTTTTGTACTGCAGCGGATGAACATGACATTCCAGTCATTGTAACACTACTATGCCCTAACTACACAGGTCCTTTGCCACTTTTTCTAATGCACAAAGTGTGCTTCATGGATTGTTGGTGCTGATAGTACTCTCCATGCCATCTCTTAATGTTTGTCAAGCAATCCTAGAACCACACTGTCCTCCACAATTTATTTCTTTATTTATGTAAAATACTCTCAATGTCGGCTGGTGTTACAGAGAGAAGTGGTTAATACATGTGCATTATACAGTGTTATGCAAGTCAGCTTGAAAAGATGAATGGTCTGGGTTTTGGGCGACGGAGGCAGGGAGGTGGTTCAATTCAGATGCTGTCATTGGCAGGAATGAATTGAAGAGAAGGTTTGTATGGCAATTTGGCGTTGATGTGTAAGTGGGTGGTGTGAGAAGGTCATTTTTTAATTCTGGGTTCATAAAATAAACTTCATGGAAGAGAGTCAAATGGGCGTGCTTCCTTGTTGATGACCGGTCAGGCAGATCAAGTCTGGTTTTTATAATGGATATACTTGCACTGCAGGAGCAGTTGAATGTGATGAAATGCGTGGACCGGTTCTGAATGGCTTCAAGAATGTATGTTAGATGAGTTGTAGATGGATTCTTTTACGAAGCACTGCTTTGTTGTCTTGGAATTGTTATGGGCCAATAGTAGCGGAGTCACCGAAGCCGTCTCCCTCGATCAGATTTCCAAGTCGTGCGAGGCCGTCCTCCAGAAGCCCGACGGAGCCACCTCTACGGGAATCCCGACTTGCGTGGCAGTGGCAACGCGACGGCCGCAGGAGGCTGGTGGCAGCAAGATTGTGGTGGAGGAGAAGTGCGACACCACGGTGTCGGTGGTTCCTGCTCTGAGTGTGCTCAACGCCTCCAGCCAGCCGATCCCTGTGGGCATCGCTGTGGCACAGCAGCGCCAAGACCACACCATCACATGCAGTGAGTTGGCACTTCTGCCGCCGTAGATCGTGTGTTTCACGACTTTCACTACGTCACCACTGCCGCATAGCGGGGCCATTGGTGCCTGTTCTTAGCGGCCTTTAAGGGACACCAAAGACAGACAACAAATTTTACTGCTATTAAAGAAATAAGGCTACCTCTTTTTTTGTGTGTGTTTTAGAAGTTTAGATTGATACAGTAGCTTCTGCAAACTTTATTGTGTTTAATTACATGATGATAACGTCAATACCGAAAGTGAAAATGGAGGTAGTCAAGCTTTTAAAATCTCGTGCACTGACTTCAGTACTGCTATGTCAGTGTGACATTGCAGACTTCAAAGTATTTTTCCATATTTAGGCCAGTTAGTTCAACTAACTAGAAGTTTCCGAAACATGCCATGTTTGTTCCTTGGCTCCTTTAGAACAGTGTAGACTATATTTACAAACTAATAGTTAGCTGGGCTGCAGCAGACGTCCTTGACATCCTTTTAAGACATTTCATTTCTGCCGAACTGCACATGGTTTAGCAAATCAATCAATCAATCAATCAATCAATCAGTCAGTCAGTCAGTCAGTCAGTCAGTCAGTCAGTCAGTCAGTCAGTCAGTCAGTCAGTCAGTAGAGTGTCAACTTGAGCTTGTTGGCATGGCTTCATCTTCGGAAAGAGCGCGAGCACACGGGACAAGAAAGGCAGACAGGACTTTGCGCTGGCTAACAACATGAGCGTTTATTTCGTGCGATCACATATATACGCTTCCTTGGAAATAGATAAACAAGAGAGGATGAGGGAAAGGGAAAGCCCTACGCCTGCGCCGTGACTAATGCATGAAAAAGCAAAGATCAATCACGGAGGTAATTAATCTCCTTGTTGGTTAGTGCGATGGACGGTGCGCTTACACATGATGGCCCGATGGAATGAATCGTGAACGCTTCATATATTTCCCGGGCGTGGCAGTCACGATATCTGCGTAAGATATCTGCGCATTAGTCACGGCGCAGGCGTAGGGCTTTCCCTTTCCCTCATCCTCTCTTGTTTATCTATTTCCAAGGAAGCGTATATATGTGATCGCACGAAATAAACGCTCATGTTGTTAGCCAGCGCAAAGTCCTGTCTGCCTTTCTTGTCCCGTGTGCTCGCGCTGTTTCCGAAGATGCAGTCAGTCAGTCTTTATCAGCGATACAATGATAGTAATATCATTGAGAAATAAGCAGAAAGTGGTATCCAAGTTTACAAACCACTAGTGGGACTTCTTATTTTAGTATACTAAAAAACAGTTGAAGAGAACAGCATCTCAGAAGTTACAAAGGCAGCCTCAGATATTGCAGTGGTTGCCTTGGATGTCATCATGAAACACAAACACTTAATAAATTTCTGCCTTCTCTGGACAGGCACATGTTGTTTAAGAACATGTCATGTGTTTCCTCGTTTAGCATGCATACTCCGAAGACTGGGTGCAAGTTGTTTCTGTGTTTGCCACAGGCAAGACAAGCTTGTCGTCAAGTGCAGCAGAGCAGAGTCACATAACAGCAGTGAGCTGCTCGACGGTCATCTTGGCAGCAGGCGGTTCAGACAGAGGACCACGTCTCTGGTGAGCATCGCTCGTTTCCTCTACTCTCTTCAACGCAGACCCCTTCGGTAGACGAGCTCGGCAAGTGCACACATTTTGAACGCACGCTGCCGTGGACTAACGAGGTTGCAAACGGCGCAAGATGAATCCATTGTTTTCTTGCCACAGATGATCTGAGCAAGTTTCTGCTTGAGTTCTCTTAGTGCACATTTGATGCTAAGGTACCATAATACCATTTTCTACTTCAATACCACAAGGAAAACTGACTGCACATCTTGCAGAGAAGGCAGTTTTTTCTGCACCTAACATTCTTTTTGTTCTCCACTAGAAGGTATATTGTGATTGTATTCCCCTTGTGTATATTTGATGTCCTGATTCCGTAAAGTACTAAAAAATTATTTTTAATGTGGGAATGATATTTCAAACATAATTTGGAAGGCAAACAGTTGAAGGGGCCCTGCTACACTTTTCTTTTAAGTCAGCCAAAAGGAAAAGAAGGAAGAGTTACTCTTATAATAGTTTGCAAATGCAAGCCCTATCTATCATTTGCAGAAATTTCAAAATGCAAGCACGATGAAAGGAATCAGATTTTTGCAATGCATAATGCCACACATTACTCTCCCATGGTGTCGTGTTACAGTGCTTAGCAGCAGGGCACATTACATAGTGGTAGTTTAGTTAACAGAGCATGATTTCCAAGCCTGCTTAGCTTGTTTTTTGGTTTGTTTCTATGGTTACAGAGCTTCTGAGAGGCACAGGTCGGCATGCCACATGCTTGGTGCAAGAACTGTTTTCATGGCTGCAACATCTCTGACATGACTTTTACTATGATTGTTAATTAGACAGTAATTAGACCAATTGTGTGACATACTGTCATAGCTTTTTTTTCCCGTATTAGTTGCAAAATCATGCGAAAGTAAACTGCAGATTGCACCACGATCATAATGGCAATCGTCACGGTGGTGCAAATCAATGTCATGGTGTGTGAAATGGTGCAGCGGGTGCCAACCAACAAGCTTTCTCATATACCTTTAAAGCGAACCTATTCCTTTTGTCTTATCCAACTTTTGAAAAGCATGTTAGTGCTAACAGAGCCAACATTGAGGAAGAGCTGTGTTGCAGTGGTTACATGAAGAATCACTGGAAGCAGCCATAAAGCAATGATGCCTGTAGTTCATACGGCTGTGCATAAATATTGCAGCATTGCTCTTGGCTTATGGTGCATTTGATTGGTCCGTACCATGCTTCAGCACAAATCACAAAAATGTAGACACTGCTTTCGGTGGCAGCCAGAGACCGAACCCAAGCTGAACATATTGCCAACTATGCCAGTGACTCTTGTAAACAAACGTGGTACGACAAGGAGGTGTGCATTCATGCATACACCCACCATGTCAGCAATGGAGGCTGTAGCTGTAATGGTCTTGAAACTGTACCAGATGTTGTCAAGCATTCCAGGGCAGAGGTGAGAAGCCAGATGTGTTGCCGACCGTTCACTTACAACCACACAAACGTAACGCATGCAGCCGGATCACTGTAGAGCACTCGAAGGGGACCTGACAAATACGATACCATTAATCATGTCGATATTGCCTCTTTCTAAATCGCAAATTGCGCTAACTAGCTCAGATTAAACTCATCCAAAAAGAAGTACAGTCGACGTCCGATTTCTCGGACGCCCGAAATTCCGGACATGCCTGATTTCCCGGACTCATCTGTGGCACCGTCAAGTTCCCCGTAGAGTCAATGTATTAAAAAGTCCGAAATTCCGGACGCTTATAGCCTTCGCCATCCGATTTCCCGGACTTTTGACTGTTAACCGCCGACCCAAAGTCACCACCGACGCCGCCATTTTGGTTGTTTTCATTTTCATATCCTTGAACCCGCGCATCAGCAGCAACGCCGCACCGCGCCGCGGTTGCCATAACCTCGAAACCGCACGTGTCAATCCGTTGCCAGCCGTAGCTTAGCCAAGCCAAACCTCACTGTGTTCGTTCACGTGTTGTTTTGTCAGCTGTGCCAGCTCTGCGGTCGTGTCTGTGGTTGATCGTTTGCTGCTGCGCGCTACCTTCAGTGATCACGTTTCCCGACCTTCAGCATCCACCGAGTTCCTAGCTGTTTCGTGCTGCGCTTTTCGTCTAGCGGATTCGCCGTTTACAGCAATGGCACCGACTGCTCCTTCGTCTTTGTCCGCGCCTTCGAAGCGCACAAAGCCACCTCGTAGGCTCACGATGACGAACTGCCATCCGCGGACGTTGCCTTCGACGATCTGCGCGCTGGCAGCGTGGTGATTCCAGCCGAGATAACCCTTGAGGGCTTCGCCGACGCTGACAAAGACCTCGAGCTATGTGCGGAGTTGACCGATGACGAAATCATTCATCAAGTTACGGAGGATTCCGATGCCGACACCGAGAACGAAGAGCCAGCTCCTACACAGCCAACGAACACGGAGTTGTGGCGAGCACTGATGACACTGTCATTGGTGTACAGCGGCAACATGACGTTGACTGAAATTGAGGCAGACATAATCGCGGGCAAGCGGACCGTGCAAAAGAAAATAAGCGACTTCTTTGCGCCCAAGTGCTGACCTATGAGGTAGTGCCGGCCACGTCGTATTTTTTTTATAAACGGCTCTTTTCAGAGCCACCTAAACAATGCATTGGCTGAATTGCTATGGGAATCTTGTACTCCGGCTGTGACCCTCTCCGTCAGCGAAAAATACCTACCAAAAATGTGCGTTTTCACGTGCATTCGTTTTTCCGGACTGCCCGATTTTCCGGACGTTTTCGCGGTCCCTTGAGGGTCCGGGAAATCGGACGTCGACTGTATCTTCCTCAGAATAGTATGAGAACATCAGGGAACAGAAAATAATCTAAAAAGAAGGAAACCTTCAGTATGCATTATCCACTGTGATTGCTAAAGCTGCAAGTAATCTGTGTTGATGTGTGAGCAGGCTCCACAATTCTGGTGCATGCATAATTTTTGTGTAACTTGATTCCATGTAATACTTCTTGATTTATTTGTACTCTTCGTGCATGACTGACCGTCATCTTGCTGTTTTGCCAACTTGTAACGGGGTCGAGACCTCGCCAACCTGCTCGAGCCTTTAGTATCGTACTCCTCCTATACAAAATAAATGATTGATGGATTGATTGATTGATGTTTGACAGTGAGTCGAGGCAAGGACCAGCTGCCCACCAAGGAATGGCCGAGACGACGACGACATGCCTCGTCACTGCTGGTAAGCGTGTGGCACTGGGATGCCAAGGAATGGCAGACTATTTTGTTTCTTAACGGCGAAGCTGTTTAGGCTAGCTGTCATTTGTGTGGCCTATTGGAAAACTATCATAGTCATGAACGGGTATGTGAAATTGGCCAAATACTACCACTGCTCACCACTGGTTCACTAAGAGAGAGAGAAAGCTATAGAAAGAAATAGAGAGAAAAAAAACAGAGAGAAATAATGGGAATAAAGACAACGATGGAAAGAGAAAGAAACAGATACAAATTAGAGATAAAAGAGAGGAAGAGAAGAAAGAAACAAAAAAAATAATGAGAAACAAAGAAGGCCACCCAGCTTCCTTTGGGCTTGGCACGACCAGTGCAAAGCTGCCATCGTAGGGAACGGGAAAGGCGGCTGTGACAAGAGCCCGAAGCGATGGAAGCCCTCTGCCAACGACGACGTGCCCGTAGAGAGGTGCAAATGCTCGGTTCTGGAGTTTGGACATACGTGTCGTGACTAACCTAGCTAAAGCCTACGAGCAACCTAGAAGCAACCAAATTAGACTTCAGAATCGTCCACTTTCACTGTTTCAAGCCTTGTGTGACTTAGTGCTAGCTTCGCCTTTTTTTTTGCTCATACACTTTTGTTTGTTCATGGTTTTACAAGGTCCAATGAGAGTGACGATAAGGAGGAAGGAAATTATTTTAGGACAGGCAGAAAGGTCTGAGCTAGCATGCTTTGGCCTACTACTCTATGCAAGAAAAGTAGGAAAGGGGACAAAATAAATTACTATAAGGGCAAGAAGGGATGCATACTACATTAAACACAAACAAAGTGAAAAGTCTACTCTGGTGTTCTGAAAATAGTTGGTAACAGCCTTTGTAGCTGTTATTGCTGTTGTGCAGTCACCAGATGTGCCCAAAATATCACTTTCCAACTTTGCCTGCCAGCTTAGAAAGCAGTGTCTTTTGCCATGGCACATACTCAAGCAGTTCATCAACACAGTTGCAGTCTCGGGTATTTAGTTTGGACAGTTTGCAACAGGGATAAGGTGGGTGCAGTGCCAAGTGAAGATGACCAGACAACATTTCAAATGGGCGTAGCTATACATGCCTTACTTGTGATCACAGAGATCTGGTAAGGTGAGCCTGAAAGTCGCTGATTACCTTGTAAATGATTGCCTTTGAAATCTTCACTGTAGTGCGTCAAAGCAGTTGAGCCCAGTTTATTTTCTTAAAGGAGTACTGACACGGATTTTAAGTGTTTTCAGATTATTGCTCTAAATAAAAGCACTGGTGTCAAGAACCCTAAAAAGAGTATTGTGGTGCCTGGGAATGCATCCAATATATTTTTAATACCGCTACCTTAAAAAAAAACACTTTTGGTTTCGATATCGAGGGGGTGGCTTCTCAGTGACGTGTCATTGCAGTGTGACATCACGACATACTAGCAGCACATTCGTCATCTGCTCGTAGTGCACATTAGCAACGATGAGTGAATTATCATCCAGTGACCCCAACAGTGATTTCTGTGATTGAGGTTGCATGCGGGATGCAGAGTTCGCAAACTCAGTGGAACTGTGCTGAGTTGTAGGGATGATGTCCATTACAATAGGGTTGGCTTGCATATGCTCAGTGATGAAAACTTTAAAATCGATATAAAATATTTTATACTTGTTTTCTGATTCCGGTATGAGTCTTAACACTAATATACCAAGGAAACGAAAATTATCCTTATTTGATGTCCTAAAATTGTGTCAGTCCCTGTGTTAGGAGCATTGCATAAGGTGTGGAGATACATGTTGCTCTTTTATTTAACTACAAGTTTTGTTACCCTTTGCAAAAGTGTCAATCAACTTGGTGCTTAGAAGTGCAAAAAACAGAAGATAGACAAGAAAGAAGGACCAGGCAAGACAAGCGCTCAACTGTCTATTAACCTACTAAGCAGTGATGTGGCATACTACTTCGATAAGTCTCTAGTGCTGGAAATTGATCAGCAGCTGCAACGTGCATGCCCAGCATGACCCGTGTGTTTTTTCACCAAAGATTTGTGAGCCTCATGCACCGGAGTAGTTTTTGTTGTGGTTTTTATGCTTGGAGATGATAGTTTATTGTTTTTTAGTTTAGTTGTTGTGCACTCATGTGTTTTGGTGTGGCTTTTACCTCATGGTGTATGTAAAACCTGGCCGGTTTCTGAAAATAAACTTTAGTTTGAAGCAGGGTGTCGGAACGGAACAAAAACCAAAAACGAAAAACGAAAAAAACGATATTTAGGACAGGAACGAAAATGTAACCGTAACTTTATCTATTATTTCGTTCCGGAGTGAAAAAGAAATTTTTTCAATCGTTTTTCGGTTCACGAGAAAACTTCGCAATCCGGAGCAACTGAGCTCGTGCAATGTGAGCATATCTCAGGGTACGGTATTAGCGCGTACCTCAGGCAGGAATTCCAAAGCAAAGATATGTTGAAATTGTGCGAAAAACGAAAACAGTGGCAACCAGAGATGTTTACATTAACGCAAGTGGATTTTTGCGCGCCTGTCAGGCAGGCCAGCGTAGAGAGGGTATTGTCGGCGCTGAAGTTTGTTACAGCGAAAGCTGTTATGAGGTCACAACAGCTGATTTTGGCGACATAGTTGCCCGTCGGCGCCGGTGTCCGTGACCGCTCTCGCGTGATATAAAAAAAAATAAACGAGAAACAAATTTCTAGGATCAGATAGCATTTCAACTCGCGCCCTCTGCGTGGCAGTCGGGTCTTCTTCTACCAGTGCCACGCTAGTGCTTCTATGCTTGCAAGGAGCGCTTCACAAGCGTGAGTGCTGACGAGCAGTGCGGCCCAGTGTTCCGTATTCGATGCAAGGGCACAAGGTGCCCGAGTGGTGCACTGTTCCAACTAATACCAGCAGATCTAGAGTGTTTTGTTTCCCATTAACCAAATCTTAGTTCCCTCCTTATTCGCGACCATTCCAGGCGCGTGGCAAAACAGCTTAGTCTTCTTGAATACTGCTTTTGTCAGCAAAAAAACACGCTATATGTCGTCATTTTAGCATTAACACATTTAAGCTTAAACAATAATAAAACATCACCATTCGTTCAAAAATGCTCACCATGCAAATACTATAGGTATAGCGGGAGAACTGCCTCTGTGGGAATTAGTAGGGTGGTTGTTCTGCACGAGATATATCACCAAGCTACTATCCCTCGATCTTGGTAACATGTTTTGCGTACTTTTGCAGTTCTTAATGCATCTGATGACATCAGCATTATGGGGCGTTCATTCATAACGCGATAAAACTATCAGGATGCCTTTCCTACTTTGAGGAATTACAGGAATGGAATTGAACTGCCCGGCCATTCCGAGAGTCTGAATGGGCTAAGTTTTTTCATTCCGAGGAATTGAAAGGAATGGAATTGCGGCAAGTCCTAATTCCCCGGAATGGAATTGGAATCGAATATTGGAGGCTCCCATTCCGCAACACTGCTTCCCACCCACTGCAGTGCTCAGCCATAATTCTTCATCATCATCAGTCACAGCGCGGCACATCAGAGAGTGCACTCAATGACGTGCTGCTTCTGAGATCGTGCTCACTCCCTTGACACAAAGCATTGAGCCCACTAAAAAATTCGCATTTGTCTTTTGAGAAAATAAATACTATGACTTTGAAATTAATACTGGTTTGTGCTAGTTGGTAGAAATTCGTGGTACAGTTACTTCCGCTTCTCTGAAGGACGTATTTTACCCTTGTCCCACTTTCCTAAGAGCAGGGCAAGTAACTACATCAAAAATCCAATTTTCGTTATGATTACCTTAACTTGAAATTTTTCCATAAAAAAAACCGTTACGAACCGTTACGGAACATTTTTTTTTTCGTTCCGGAACAGAAACGGAACGAAACTTTTTGCGGTGGAACGAAACTAAAACCAAAACGAAAAACATTTCGTTCCGACACCCTGGTTTGAAGTGAGCGCTCGTCGTGTTTGGTTTTTCCTTCGTGTGTATCTTGTGTTTTTTGCACTTCTAAGTACCATCATGGATCCTTGCAAACTTGCCCAAGTATCTGTTCTTTTAAACAGAAGCTAAAGAACTTGTTTGTGGATTAATTTGTGAGAATTAACGCTTCTTCTTCACGTGTAGGCCCTGTACCAGCGCACACCACGTGGGACTCTCATTCTGATGCTCTGGCAATTCGGCCAGCTGCGGCTGCACTGCCATGGTTGACGACACCAGCGCCGCCTGTGGTGACCACGCCCACCATCTGGCTCCCGCAAGAGGCCACTCCGCCACCACTCGCATCACCTGGTGGTTTCCAGCTGGCACGGGACGCTCTTACCGGGCAGTTGTACCTCGTCCCAGCAGCACCGACAAGCTGGACACTCTCCGGTGCTGCCACAGCCAGCCCCGTACAGCAAATCCTGACCACTCAGCAGCACACCACCTTCCAGCAGATCATGCCAGACCAGTGGAGAAGCGAGCTGAAACCCACTGCAACGGTACACGCACTCATTTGACATTGCCTCTACCTACAGGATCCATGTTTTCAAATCCATAGAAGCTACCACATTTCTCACAAGTATAAAATGATGAAGGTACTTGCCAGTATTACTCTTAACGTTTATTGGGTGTCGACTTCCTTTGTGAACTTTGCCATTGTGAATGACCGCGCGCAGCATGGCAAAATAATGGTGCTGTTGCCAAAGATCGAAATGCTTTGCCAGCCGTAATCATCGCTGTCAAATGCCTTGCACCAATGGAACAATATGTAATAAATAAACTTCAGTATAACGTACACAGGCAAAAATGTTCAAAGCTCTTGTTCAAGCAGTTTACTATTCTACAGTCATTTGTTGCGCATACACGATGGTGTACAGACTCATGAATGAGAAGTCGGTTATACTTGCGGCTTCACCATGATTCCACGATGTACCGTAATTACTCGAATCTAGGCCGACCCCGATTCTAAGCCGACCCCCTAAAGTCCGAAGCCCGAAAAAAATAAAACTTACCTCGAATGTAGGCCGGGTAAAATTCACAAACATTTATTGAAAACATGAAGATGAAACGGAGCACTTGGTTCATCATCAAGATGCCGCGCTCATTCCGAGTCGTCATCGCTGATCTCTTTGTCGCTGCCCTCAAACAGTGCGCAATCCTCGGTGCAAACAAGCGCATTTGATATGCCGCACTTCTTGAAAGAGCGCACGATCAAAGTTCCTGAGATGTCGTCCCACGCTGCAGCCACCCAGCCTGCCAACTGAGACAGTGATGCCCGCTTGATGCGGCCCATCGGCGTCAGCTGGTGGTCCTCGGTGCTTGACCAGTCCGTGTATAATCCCCGCAGGCGATCCTTGAACGGCTTGTTGATGCAAACATCAAGACGGCCTTTCCGTGGACCGGTAAAAGCCATCCTCGTTGCGGCGCACGCGAAGAGCTTCTCCCGTTGGCCCCTCCAGTGACGAACATTCTTTTCGTCCACTCCAGAGTCCCGCCCGGCTTGAACGTTGGAGGACGACTCTGCGGCTAGCACAACTTTTCTTTTATATGCCGCACTATAATGACTACGCTCGTTTGGCGCCATTGAGCTACGCCACACACAGCCCACTCGAAGCGAGACTCGAAATGACGAACGGCTCGCCTCAACACTTGCCACAAAGATAAAAATGGCGGCCTCGCATGCGTACTTAAGCCAGGTGTTGGCTCGGCTACTAACGGCTACAATACTGTCTAGGTGGCGCTAGTTTTGCAACACTTTTCTCGATGAAAAATGGCGCGTTTTTCAAAATCGTCGAATCTAAGCCAAGCCCCCACTTTGGCACATCGTTTTTTCGAAAAAACCATTGGCTTAGATTCGAATAAATACGGTAAACAGTTAGGCGTGTGGAGTTTACAAGATGCCGATGTGCTGTTGTAGATTTCGACTCCATTTGACAGAGCAGTTTAGGTCTGGAACTTTTGATAGCTGCCCTTCTGCCACATTTCACTGATCTGTCGTCCCTTTGATGTTTCAGGTTTTTGAGGCAGTGCCCCCAAAGCTTGAGATTCTGGAGGCGGCGAAGGACCTGTCGACAGGAGCGGCATTTGCGTATTCCACGATGCCGACTGCGGTGGCGACTCCGCCGACCCCCTCTGTGGTGTCCTACCTGTACGACCCGTCTGCAGTGGTCCAGCAGCTGACTCAAGTGGCTGGCACCACGTCCGTGGTGGCTGCCCTGGCCTCTGGAAAGGTCTCCCAGGTGAGCACCGACGATGTGAATCCTTTGGGGAACACAAAGGCACAGACGGCATGTAAATTACGACTGCTGTGCTATATTCGTTGGAAAAAATCAAGCATTCGTTATAACAGAGACCATAGCATGTGTGCTCGACTGTAGGTCACGTATGCGAACTACCCAAGCTAGAAATTCTCTCGAGATTTGTCTACATTAATCCGTGTTGCACTCGTCCTGTTCTTGGTCGGCATTGTTCTCATCCTCTGCACGACTTATTGTGCCACTTTTCTTTTCTTAGCTATCCTCCAACAGAGTGGGCACGCTGATGTCTTGCAGGGCACGTCTCCCCTGGTGACGACCAGCAGCCCCTCGTTGCCACCACAACCCTTGGTTGAGCAGGGGGTGCAAGCGTGTGACACTGACAATGCAACCGAGGAGAGTGACGATGACACACTGCGACCAACGCCTGTCCTGCCCTGTGTCAAGCCAGGGTCTGCAGTGACTTCGGTCACAACAGCAATCCAGGTATATTATTTACGAAATGTTTACAGAGGAAGGCATTGCAATTTGGATTAGCATTCAAACGAGACACATTGTGACTTCAAGGCTAGCTCTGTTTGGCTGATAGGCTACGGCATGTGTCGATCATTGGCAAAAGGCGTGGAGCACAGTATGTGTGTTGGACGTCACGACCCCGTGACAATACATTTTTGCACATTTTAAGCTGAAATGGGAACTGTGAATGGACACCAGTAATGTTAGCACTTAGAGATTAGAGTTTGAGAAGTTGCGTTATTGGTAAGTGCACCAAATTAAGGTAATGTAAGCGTGTCACACGTTCAGTTTTCTGGAGAGTCTCTATTTGACAGGCCTTGCTGCTGCTGGCCTCTGTGGCTATTTGAAGATTCGTGACATGACCTTGAGATTTGAGTCTGCTGTTACAAGGTTTTCCTCCTTCCCCCCCTCCTGTTCACTATCTGCTAGCCAATCAGTGATTACAAAACTCATCAAGTCTTTCCAGTCACAAATCGAGTGAGGTTGGCCGTGACTGCTGTTTGAACTGTATGGATGTCCATGATCGGGTTGTTTCAAGTGCAAGGAATGCCTTTCTCTTTTCAGGTGGATATGGACTGCCAAACGACGTCGGATGACAATGAGCCAGATGAACCAATGCCCGTTGCCGTGCAGACGACAGACTCTGCCAACCAGACGGACGACTTGCCACAGCAGACAGCACAGCCACATGTGGAGCCGGAGGAGCACGATCCTGGCGTTCGCACTCCGCTATTTACTCCTCCGCGAGTAAAGGTTCAGGACACGTCAGATAGCGAGATAGACGACTCCATACCGGTGCTTCTCACTCAGACTTCGGGTGTCCAGGAGTTCATCGACCACCATGGACTGGATCTGTTGGTCGACAGCATCGAAGAGTTTGCGGCCAACCAAGAAGCTGCGGCAGAAAGCATGCCACGACTGGAGAAATCCGAGACTTCTCGAGATTCGGTTGGAGAGGCAGCAGTGTCGCCAGAGAAGGGCAGTCCACCGGCGCTAACCGCACAGTCACCCTCTTCTCGTCCAGAAGAATGGTTTGCCCGTCGAAGCTTCAGCCCAGGCCCATCATCCAAAACTGCACCGCAAAGTCCACCATCTCCACCCCTCCTTGAGGCAAACCTCGACTCTCCAAACAATTCTAAGATCTCACTGTTTGACTCGCTCAAGATTGTCACAGACTCGACAGATTCTTTCGAAGACAAAGACAGTTCAGGGGAAATGGCTGTTCAGCGATCCACCTTTGCACAGTCGAAGACGAGTTGTGACTCGGAGCGGTCGTTTGCAGAGGCAAATACTTTCAGCACGTTAGTGACTGAGAACGCAGCTTTCCCGAGAAAACTCGCACCATCATCGCCTTGTAAAACAGACGTCACGAAGGACTTCTCGAGTGACCACTTGACTTTTGTCTTTAAAGGTTCTCAAACAGCAGAGAATGGGTATGGTGGATTTGAAAGAAGCTCAAAAGATTTTTCCCAGGCAAAACCTCCGTTCCAGTGGCACGATGTTTCAAAGGAGCAGGCTGAAGTTGTGGCCAGTGACGCTAGTTTAGTGGCAGGATCTGCCGCCGCAACATTTGATGCATCGTGTACAGATGGCTTGGGCCTTTTGTGCGCGCTTGCTGAACAGAGGTTCTTGGAAGAGGCAAGGAAGTCCTCCGAGGTCGCGGAGCTGCCAGTGGAAGACGAAAAGCCAAGTCCTGTCAAAACAGCTCCCGCAGATGAAGTGCCACCTTCTGAAGATGGTGGGAAGCTGTCGGCTGCCGAATCCTTGGAACAAGTGGAACGAGAAATGCGCATCCAACTGGCAGAGCTGCAGCGCAAGTATCGCGAAAAGCAGCGGGAACTGGCAAAACTGCAGCCTCGAAAGGACAAGGAGTGAGTGCCTGCCATATTTGTCAGTCTGGGACACTGGAAAGCCAGCTTCTAATTATTTGTACTACATGGACAAAGATAACGGATTTAACTTATAGGAGTGAATTCTAATGCTAAATGTCTGGTGCTACATGCGAAAGTTTAATTGTGGAACTGACCCGTGGTGCAGCAGCAGGATTTAAAGTTGAGTGGTAGTGTGGATTTATTTCCTTGAGAAATTCATCATGCATAGGCAATGGGAGCGCAATAGGCAAAAATGCACTAGGAAGCATGGTCCCAGACGAACTTTGAGTTGCTCAGTTTTGCCTGCTGCTGCTTGTTTGTATTGCTCGTAAAATATTTAGCTAGGAAGTGATGCTGCATGACATTCATCAATCAATCAGTCAGTTTATTATTCGTAGCAAAATAGAATACAGTGTGTCTTATTTATACTGTAGGGAGCCCAGAACTCAAAGTGAGTGGTGGAAGGGGTCCCTACGACAGATAGTTATATATATCTGTGTGAAAAGATCTTATAAGATAGGTGTATACATTAGAAAAAAAGCCAGAATGGTAAACATAATATAAAAGGAAACTAAATTGAACTATACAGTACGTAAAAGGAAACATTAAAAGAAAAGGAAAGAAAAGGCAAGACCTTACACCATATGTAGAACGAAATAAAATGTAAGATATATATAGGGAGTACTGGCGCACTCACCTGGAAAAATACTGAATGGATGATGAAGTTATGCCTTTAGGCTGCAGTATGTGTAAAGGAAAACGTTCCATAATTTGTGCGTGTTTGCAAAACTGTTAACGTTAATAATGAGGATTGTGTTGGATACTGTGTTATGTTTTGATGAAATTTAATTGACGGACTGTGTATAGTATTTCGCAAAAATTTGCACATAATAACTGCAGTGCGGAAACGAATGTAATTATGCAATGTTAAGATAGTTAATAGAGGATGAGCAATATTGCGACGTACCTCGTACCAGTGTCACAGGAACATTTAGTAAGTCTATGAACTAGCAGTATCGCATTATCTCAACAGTTTAGTTGGCACAGTTACTACATAGGCAGCCCGTAAGAGTCATTGAGTCGACGGTTTAATGGCAGAGCATTCAGCTCATCGAGCCAATGGAGCACTGGGCTGCTGTGTTGAGGGTGTGTGTTCAAGGCGAACTAGTATGGGACATTATTGTATGTGTGCGTGACAGCTTGTGTTCATTGTGACAGTTTACGACAACATGCCATATCGTAGAGAGATATCCAGAAGCCTAGCTTTGGATATACTTGCCTACTATGTTATTATGCTCTAACCTGTTGTATTACCTACATGACGGTAGTGTTGTGAGGAACTCGCAAATTATCCAGGGTATTTATTGCTAAGTGCATTATATCAGCTGCCTTAGCTTGTGTCAGATTCCAGTTTTGTTCGTTGCAGATGTGATCAGGAAAAAAGTTCAGCGCACAAGAAGGCATCGTCCGCATCCACATCTCATCAGAGGAAGCGCCGTCACTCTTCTACAACTCGGCCGTTGTCGCCATTTGATGCGTTGAAGCAGAGCACCGATGCAAAGGAGGTTGTCGCAGACAAGAAGGCCGATGCAGCTGCTTCGAGCAAGGAGCTGGTGAAGTCGTCGTGTCACGAGACAACCACCAAGAAAGCAGCAGAAAAGAGTACAGTGTCAGCAGGTAAGAGCTCGTTTTGCGTCAGTGTTATTGTACCTGACGATATTGTTCATAAGATACCACAAAAATAGCTGTCTACAGTGAATTAAAGAAAAGCATATGCTACTGAGCTGTTGTAACAATGGTTAGCTGTTTGAAGGTACAATGAACTGAACTTGCAAAAGCGCGAACGCTATTTCCTTAAATATCATAGCTATGTCTACAGCTTTGCTTTGTAGTCTTTGCTTGCTATGTGATGTGGTTGTTTGAGGAATCATAGACGTTGTGCACATCCTCGGTGCCTATACCAGGTGGTGATGTATCCATCCTAGAGCACTGCATGGGCTCGAGCCAACCCAAAAATCCGAGCCCGGCCGGGCCGGGCTGTGTAAAGTAGTTTTCATGGTGGGCCCAGGCCGGGCTCGGGCGTGAAGCTCCGGGCCTAGGGCCAGGCCCGTGTTTGAGCTGGCGGCTCGGGTTGGGCCGGGCTTAGACTTTGCTCCGTTCTTAAAGGAACACTGAAGTGAAACACCGAATCAGTTTAGGCTGATACTCTGAGAACTCGAATGTCATTCATTTCACCATCATAAGTTTATTTAATAGAGGAGAAAATCAGGGTCAAAGTTCCATTTTTAAATTTCGCCCTGAAATCTACACGCGTGACGTCACAGATTTTAAACTGTATTTGTCGTATTTTTGGGCACATTGACTCAACGAAATTTCCTGAAACTTGGAATGTTAAGTCTATGGCCCCCTCAGAGGTCAATGTAAATACTTCATTTTTGCTGATTAGGACCTACGTAAGCCCCACTAGACAGCGTCAGAATCTGACATCACGACGGCTGCTGTGCAAATTTCAATGTGGCGTCGCCACCCGCATTTTCTTGTTGTGCGTTTTCTCGCTTACCAAGAGCCTTGTCTCAGTTCGAAACTCAGTCTGAAAACTTCAATGATCATCTTTTCCACCCAGAACACATTGTGAATTTCGTCACACTGGTCATTATTAAATATATAAATTCTTTATTTTACCAGAAAGAATGGGCGAATGGTCGCATCACGACGTGCTGACACTGCAAGGAGCATGTGACATGCTGCCTGCGTGCCATCACTGTGTTGCAGTGAAGCATGTCTTCTTTTCCACAGGCACGCACTTCAGTTGACCACGAGACCGATTTCTTTTTCCCCTGTTCTTTTTTTTTCTTGCGCTGGCAGCAGCAAGGCCCGTCGTTTCCCCGGTTTAGCGGCAAAATTGGGACTGGGTATTGCTGGAAAACATAACCCTTGGTGCCGCAAACTAGCAGGCACAGCAAACGACTACATCTGATTACTTTCAGTAATTCAAAGTTCCTTGCATCCTGGTTTTTTGTTTGGTTAATTCAAAAACCCACTTAATTAGATTTTTCACAGTCCCAGTGACTTTCAGTTAACAAGGTTTTCCTGTATGTTCATTTAACCTTAAAGTGTGGCTTCGTGGCAGTGCGGGTTTCCCCTGAATAGGTGTGTTCACGGTATAGCACCCCTCCGCTGCAGTGAAATCACCTTTGCAAGGGGTTACATGCGATTTATGTATGTCTATTCGTTCATTTGGAATACTTCGATATATCCTAAAATTAAAATTTGTGTTGAAGCCAATTCGAATACTGTAATATTTGTTCGAATATTCGAAGTGCTCGAATATTCGCACAAGCCTCATTTACATCTACACATGGCAGCGATAAAACGGCCTGAGGAAAGGATGAAACTTACCGGTGGATAGCTGCTGATGTTTCGGGGCGGTCTGATGCACTTTTGCCGTTCCTACTGAAGTCTGATGTATCGAAGTCAACTTCCGTGTCTGTGCTGCTACCATCATCCAGAGATTCCAGCTCAGGTTCCTCAGAATATGGTGAAATTTGCCGTTTCTGCGTAGAACCCGCGAGCGATGTTGACGCCATGTCTGAAACAAGCGCTCACCTACCCGACTGCGAACGAGCTTTAAAGGGACACTAAAGGCAAATATTAAGTCGACGTTGATTGTTGAAATAGCGGTCCTGAAACCTCGTAGTGCTGCTTTTGTGCCAAGGAAGTGCTTATTTTGAAATAAAATCACGTTTTTAGTGGTCCGCATCGCGTTAGCGCGCTTCAAATCTCCCGCCTGAAAATACGACTCTCATACGTCACTGCTGCCGTGCCCAACGTTGCCCGCTTTTACTGCGCGGCCGCCGACACTAGTAGCAGCCGAGCGGAAGTAGCGGGACCCACAGTAGCAACAACGGGCGCTGCGGCAAAGACTTGCTCGGATGGGCACATTCAAAGCCGTCACCAAGTTGCGGTTGGTCTCGTAATCCTCAGTACGAAAGTGCAGCGAGCACACACGCAGAGGTTTTGACTGTTTAGCACACTGGCGCAATGGCATGACACTAAGCCACTTCGAGCGTAAGGGTTCATTCCGCGGCACCCAGTGAAAAGACACACCGGTTTCCTTGCTGCAGCACTGGCGTGCACCATTCGGGCATCCGGCAATATCACACGCATGCGGCATTTTGTCGAACTTTCTGTCAGAGCGACTTTCACGAGCGCGCAAAACACGCACGGCAGTACGCGATCCCGAAACTACCTCTGAGACGGGCGAGGCACAGTTCGGCGAAAACGGAACCTTTGAACCATGTTTGAACCACGCGCGCCGTTCCCCATGGCAACGCCACGGAGGTTTTGTTTTCCATGAATCAAGCGGAAACGAACAAACAGCATTTTATTACGTCTTTTGTTGCTCGGAATGTTCTTTTTTTACTGCTGCTAGTTTGATTACTAGTGATTTATTGTAGGCCGACTTCCCTACGTCATCGGGATCACTTCGAAAATGTCCCACTCGTGGCGCTCATCATGTGATACATTTAGCTTAATTTCTCGGTAAGTAGGGCACTGCTGTTGATAATATTGCCGTTTTAGAAGTTGTCATACATTGGGCTTTCACTCTGACATAAATTGTTATTTGCCTTTAGTGTCCCTTTAAAAATCTTCCCGGGATGGAAAAAAGAAACTGACAAGCGAAACTGATAAAAAAAGACGCTCTTTTACACTTTGGATGGTATTAGCTGTCCAGAAGCGCTCAGAGTGCCAAAATTTGAACTTGAAGTCATCGTTGACGTACTAACGATGGGAATAGGCGCAGTCACATAAGTGTTCAGACATTGTTGCCCTCATGTGTGGTTTGTTGGGCCTGTTACTGAAAAGTGTTAAATTTAAATTCTCATTGCAGCATCTAAAGACGTTGAAGGCAAGAGACCTCAGCCATGCGTGCCAGTTTTAACAATCAAAATTGGCTCAGAGCCATACCAGGCTTTGACTGAACCAGAAGCCAAAGCGGGGACATCAGGTATGTTGGTGAATGCCGGACACTTCTTTGTTATTTAAAATGTAGTTTCGTTTGTGTAGCAGCTTCAAACTTCTTCCTGTGGTCTGCTGTTTTCTTACAACATTCCTCATTAAGCTCCTCACTCGCATATTCAAATACTATATTTGATGTTGAATCATCCAGCTCCAGCAAAAAGTTGTGGCCTGTGCAGCAGGAGATTCTTGCAATGCGTATAATTTTAAAGTGGGAGCAACTTAAATAAAGTTGCCGTTTTTAATAAAATAACAGTTTATTCAGGCAATGCTTTGTTGGAACTGTTAGCAACATGTATATATACTATATCTGCAGCATAATAAAATTATTGTCTTGATTCTCTGAAAAAGCACAATTTAATGAAATGAGGAAATCTGCAAGCATGTAACAGGGGTTCACCAGAAGAGGTTTTCTTCCTGCAGTGGACACAAAAATGAGCAGACGATAATGATATATTGGAAAGTCACATACTGTGGACTTTCTTTAATTGTAAAGTCAAACAAGATTTAAGTAATTCTTTATTATTATTATGTATTCTTAAAAGTGTTGCGTAATGATAAGATGTTCTAAGAACCTTATGTAGCTTTAATGTTTAGGGAGCTTACTAAGTGTGCAGCATTTGATTCGTAGATATAATTTAAAGCAAATTGGAAGCTTGGGCCAGTTGTGATTCATTATCGAAGTATACTGTGCAGTAGACAACACGGACAACAGGAAGACTGGGACAAGTGCAGTCCCAGTCCTGTCCCAGTCTTCCTGTTGTCCGTGTTGTCTACCGTGCAGTATACTTCGATCATAATTTAAAGTATTCTCCAACAATGTTCACGTAACAATTTTGCTGTCGGTGCCAGTGTGTTTCTTAACACAAGCATTAAACACCACTTGTAATATTTTTCATTCTTGATGGTAAGATTTTGTTCCCCTCCAAGAAAATACTCTGTCCATATTCTCCATGTTTTAAGCCAATTGTAAGGAGCAGTTTTTCATTGTGTTTGCATTCGTTTGTATCCACTCATTGGTCATACTGGGGAGTAACAGGGGCGGTTTTGGAACTGCCATTACGCATGCTGAAACAAAAATGATTTAGAGGTGTTGGAACTATTGATTCATGTTGTGGTTATCGTGGTTCTGCCTTGTGTATATTTTTTCTTCAATACCAATCTTCACTTTACCAAAAGGTGTGATAGGCCAGATTTCACAACGTGATATTTTTTTTTTTTTTTGCCAACAATGTTGCTAGCCACTTTTACTTATCTACAATTGTATTTGTTCAACTTGGGACACGTGATAAGAAGTAGTGAAGCTATGTTGACCGAACGTGTAATCGGAGCAAACTATTGTTGCTTTTTCAGCACACTGTCACTGCTTCGTTTATTTATCTTTTTATTTTGCTGCATAGAACCAAAAGGAGCAGCTGCACCTGGCTCACCCTCAAAACAGCGACGGAAATCTTGCCCCGAGCCAAGCAAGCCGTCATATGGTATGCAGAATTTATTATTTCTCCTCGGACAAAAAAAGTTTTTTTTTTAATAAATAGTATGTACAAATTTGTTTGAGATCACACTTCAGTTTCTATTCATCTTGCCGAGTTCACTGTTTGGTTTTTGTCTTTTTGACGCAAAAACAGTTGTGGGTGCATAGCACATCTCTTGGAGTGGGGTGAAAGCACCCCACAAGTGTGGTTAGCCAGTGAATAAAAAAAAAAGGCAGCTAAAACTTAGCAGCTTTCTAAAACCAAATAGTAAGTTGAAATGTTGCACCATTTATGTAGCATTGCTTCTGCTCTTGACTATGTCTACCTATTTACTGTTTCATAAAGTTACCTGCGTTGTGTATACATTGCATAGGTGCTACATCATTCCGTGTGAATGTTGTTTGATATATATATGGCTGAGCCTCCTTTAACAAAGTTGTAGTCAATGCAAGAATGCCTTCGTTGTACAGTCAACTGCCGATTTTTCGGACGCCCGATTTTTCGGACATGCTCGAAAATTCGGACGCTCTCGCGGCACCGTCACCAGCCCCATAGACTTCAATGTATTAGACCGTCCAAAATTTTGGACGCTGAAGCTACTGCGCGTCCGATTTTTCGGACTTTCTGCCCAAATTGCAGGTCCAAAAGGCATTATTTGAAGCCCCCACCTCTGCCGCGTCTATCATCTCGTAGGTTCGAGCCAGCGCTTTCGCGAGTCGATCTGTTTGAGACAGTAGCAGAGTCCGAAAGTCAGCTTTGCCGCAATGCCGACGCGTAATGTGGTGAAGCAGACCAGAAATTCAAAGGGGCCGCTATCGCGGCGCCGTGCGGCGATGTTACGGTTACGAATAAGCAGCGGAAATGCACGGAGGCGTGATGGCAGCAGCTGGCAAATGCGCCAGTACGGCTTAATCGCTGATAACCCTTACGATAAGCATCTACAGTTAACTGCTCGGTAGTGCACGTGGCCTAGCGCAGTTGCATGCGTACTGCACGCATTTAATAGGCGAGAACCCAAATGCGCAGCGCCGCCATTCTTGCTGCCTCTTTCTGCGAGACCACTAAGTGCGCCGCGTAGATGCGTTGCCTTCGCGGACGAAACCAGCTCGCCATTGCCGCGCCCGTGTGCGGTCAGGAACTAAGTGCGCATCACGAACCCTTTCATGATAAATGCGTGCGTACGATACAGCAACAGTAAAGTGACGGCGTCAGCTTAGTTGGCGATGTGCTGCACACAACTAGAAACGATCAGCTTGACACGGCAGCGAATGCTGCGTATCGGTGGCGATTCGGCGATGTGTGTGCGCATGTTTGCGCGCACACATCGGGGAAAGCCGGTCGAGTCGTTCGCTCTTCCGCCACAGTCTGTGTTCCGCGTCATCGTTTACAAACGCTTCATGCGAGATAGCCGTAATATATTCCGCGCTTTGCTGTTATCAGCGGCGCTCATCACGAGATGCAAAAGTGGCGGTTGGCACGTACGTAGTTAAGCGGGGTTCGCGGCAGGTACCGAATGTATTTGCGAGAGCCTGGGAGCGCACCACAATGCCTGATAATTGTACTGGGAGGCATTAAAGCTATTTCGGACGTGGCTGTGGCGATTTGACCACTTGAGCAGAATAAAAAAGCATGAATTTGTTTTTTCGGACTGCCCGATTTTTCGGACGATTTCGCGGTCCCTAGGGAGTCCGAAAAATCGGCAGTTGACTGTATTTAATGCATTCGTCGATAAGCATTTATTTCATACATGCTGATATTGGCTTGAATCTTTGTAGATTTGAATCATCGTGTCATTGTTCATTTAATAACTTATAACTAGAGCTGTGCAAATAGCAAAATTTTGGGTGCGAAGCGAATTCGAATAATAAAGATTGAGTGCGAATCGAATCGAATAATTTCGAATAATTTTCGAATATTTCTCAAACATTTTTCGAATAATTCGAAGTGAAATTACAGAAAAAGTTGCAGAGAATCCCTAAGTATGTTCTTGTGAGATAGCAACATGAAAGTGTTTCTTTTCGCTAGGTTGATGAAGCGCTGGTGGGGTCACATTTCATAGTCGTCTTTCTTATCAAGAATGAGGCAATGTAAGGGCCGAATTGTATTTATGTACATGATTTGGTGCAACCAAAGTGTTGCCGACAACACTTTACATGTGATAGGCAGAGATGCCATTTCTTCAGCCTCTCCTTCTCTTTCAACTTCTGTGGAAGGCCAACTGATGTGGCAGACAAGGGTGTGCTCCCTTCAAGTCCGGAGTTCCAAATCTGCCTCGTAGACATCGATATATAAGAACATCTGAAATTTTGGATGCTAAATAGCTTCGGCGTCCGATTTTTCAGACTTCCTGCCCAAATGTCAGGTCCAAAACAGCATTAATTGAGCTCCCAACTGTGCCACATCTTTCATCTCCATATTGGAACCAGCGTTTTCTTGAGTTAATACCTTTGCGACCGTAGCGGAGCTTGAAAGGCAGCTTTGCCGCAATACGGGGGTGTAATGAGGTGAAGCATATTGAAAATCTGAAGGGTTCACTTTCAACCGGACGTTGACTGCATTTGTCTTTGGGAAATTCGAATAGTTCGAATAGTAAAATTTCAGTGCGAATCGAATCGAATAGCAAACACTATTCGAAAAATATTCGAAATTTCGAATGTTCGCACACCCCTACTTATAACTTATCATATACTACCAAGTTCAGCTGTATCAGATTCTTTGTATGAGTCTATGCATGGATGCAAGCAAGGTTTGTAGTGCATGAAACTAAGCAAAATTAATTTTTGCACTCTAGCAGTCTGCTCTTCGAAGCACCCGAATGCAACAAAGGCGAAAGAGAAGCAAGACAAACCAGCCAAATCAGCAGCAGAGCCCCAGCAGCAAACGAAGAAGTCAAGTCACAAAGCAAGTTCAAAGAACAAGGTAAGCAAGCAAGGGCAGATGCTTGCGCCAGTTACTAGCAGGTCACGGCAGTGTTTTGCGCACCTCGCAGATTGTTGTCGTTAGGAAAAAAGATGCAGTTAGGAAAAAAAGATGCACAAACAACGCCGTTAAACTCTTCCTTCTGCTCTGAACCTTTTTTCTTAACAACAACCATTCGCACACTGCACGCAACACTGCCGCAAACAATGTGAGCATCTGGAGAATGAAAGCTTCGGTGCTGCACATGTTCATTTTAGTTAGAGCAGCGCATTTTACAGGTTTGAGAAAGCATTGTAACAGTGTTGGTTTCCACTGCACACATAAACTGCCATGCAGCTATGGGAGAGATACTAGTACAGGCCCCGGTGCAAGAAGTACTTTAGGTGAGGACTACCCGCTGGGCGACTACGTTCTGCTTCGCAAGGAGCCCGAGAGATGGCGCTACCAACTTTGACCCGGTAGGCTGCCTTGGCAACCGCGCGCATCGAGGCACCCTACGGCCCGTTCAAGCGGACGCAACGTCACCGTGTGCACAGCAGCCAGAGCCTGCGCCTACTGAGGCAACTCTTCCAGTTAACCAGTGTGCACATAGCGAATATGACGAGTGCAATGGTGCGTGAAGTATTTAGTACAAGAAATAGCACCCTCTTATCACCGTCAGTCAACTGATACAGTCGCTGAGGCGAAGCACATGTATTTGTCAAACGTTCACTACCGCGGCAATTACACTTCGAAACGGGCGGAATGCAGGAATATGCCGTTTCTTTTGATTTCTCACGCACCTAAGAATCCCAAGTAGTCAAAATTAATTCAGAAACTCAAAATGCTGCACCTGATCTCCAACTTTGAAGTCCTGTGACATTAAACTTCGCAACTAGAATTAAACAAACGCATGCCAATGCTGGTTTCACTTTATTAAAGGAGCGTCCCGGTCCTATGGGTCCTTGTTTTTGAAGAACTTATGTAAATTCCAGGTAAAACCATGGTGCAAGAAACGTCCTTTGCAGCACGCGGTCTTTTTGTGGTATCGCACGCCTCCATGCCTGAAGCCTTCCTTCGTTGGCTGGCGGCGTGAAAAGCACGTATTTCTCTTTGCAAGATTTGTAGCCACTGTTGCAAAAGGGCACAAAGCACTTGCCCATTCTTCTGTAGCGCATAAACACTTGGCCACTCTGATATTTTCAAAAACGAGCTCAAAAAGCAACGGCAGCAACGAGAAAAAGTGTGTGCGCTGCACGGGTAACGTAGCACATGGACTGTGAAGGCCAAACTCCATATGCACGGAAATGAACTGCACAGCGACGAGCGACGCTATAAGCGTCAAAATGGGCCGTTTGCGCGACGTGTTGCGTGGTCGATATTGCGCAGTAACTCGGTTTTTCGGATTTGGAAACAGTCGCCAACATGCTGGAGGTGCTTTGCGGAATTTGCCAGCAGCCTGCCACGGTACTCAGTCTGGCACGCGATCTCTCGGCACGCAGAAAACGAGAACATAATCCACCTTTCCCCAACAAACGCTCCCTCTGCGTCGTTCGCTCACCTAAAGTACTTCTTGCACCGTGGTACAGGCTAAGAGGGTAGATAGGGGAGAGGAAAGCGGCTTCCTCCATAACTCAAGGCTCGGGTCCATAGTGAATACTATTCCTCTTAAACTGCTCGTCAGTGCACTGAATCTGTTTCTCTTAGCCGCTGTGAACCCCAGGTGGCAGTCGTTTTTACGCTTTTACATTGGCATAGCTACTTATCATTTCTAATACATGTGAGCTGAGTATCTGCTTTCATGCTGGTGATGCTTTTATAATTTTGTAGAAATTCTTATGCATGCATTATGTGTAACAGTGTTGTACTCGCTTCCGCTTAGGACTTCAAACTTAGAAAATTGAAAGCGCTAGTACGACAGGGACAAGGAAGGGCACAACACGTCGTGTTAGTGGTTTGAATTTTTTTTAGTATGAACCATTACCAACTAGCACGCCTTTTCGTTTTGCTTAGTTTAGGACATATAAGAAAGGACACACAGTGCATGCGATCAAGCTCTTGTGGCTTTTACTGTGCATTTTTTCGACACACAAAACGTGCAGGAGGATGCAGGCATAATACGCTGCTGCCCATATGCTATGTTTTATGCCCACAACAGTGCAGTACAAACAAGTATGCATAACCAACTAGCCCCAGTTGCAGCATTATCGTGAGCGAATTAGCACGGACATGCACTTTCGTTTGTTGGTGCAGGAGTCCAGTTCTGGATCAAAACCAGAAGACGACATCTGGTGCGTGCGCCGCAGCGAACGCATATTTCTTTTGGATGCTGGGGTGGTTAAGTCATCGTCACTGTCCAGCCCACCCGAACGTCAGGAAGCCAGCACCTCTGGCACATCGCAGCGTGCAAAGCCCGAAAAGGTGGGTGCCCATTCAGAAATGGTCTGTGGTGTTCAAAAACTTGAAATTCCAAGGCATAGTGTTTCTGCTTATTAACTCCTAAGTTCTTGGGCTACTTGACCAAGCCATAGGGAATCTTGCAGCACCATTGTTGGCATTTAAAAGCTTTGAAGTTGAATACTAACACAAGTTGTGTTTACGCTCCATTGCATGGACAGTCAAACCTTGTTGTCATGAAACTGCATTGAGCACAAAAGTGCCCTCATTAAATTCTACATTTCATTCACTATGTTTGCTTATACCGGTTATAAAAATCGTAAATTAGGTTTGATATTAAACCACTGCTTGTGTTTGCGTCTTGTTTATGTGTGTGTGAATGTGTCTTTTGTATGCTGCTTCATCAATATTATGGGTCACCAACTAGCCCATCATTACGATAAACCAAACACTTTAAGACAGCTAGGCATTTATCAGTGCTGTCACTCTGTGAGATGGCTCTAATATATCTATAACCATCTCAGCCAAAGTGATGTTTCCATATAGTTCATTCTGAATCTGAGCCTGCAAGTGTGACGTCTTCTGGGACATTGGACAACTGCATGTGCTAAAAGGTTTCATAGCCAAAACCACTGGTTACAAAATGTTAGGTGTGGTGGAAAGTCGCATGTTATTGGGGCACAGGATGCAAGAGAGCTGATGACGCTAAGCTCTGTCACCTGGCAGTTTTATCAAGCTCAAAGTTGTGTGTCTGGCAACAGTGAGCCCCCCGTACAGACTGAGCTGAGGTGTGGCTTCTTTCCAGGCGAATGCCACTACACCCTCCACTTCCAAAGCTCAGCCACACACTTCTGGCAAGGCCACAACTAGTGCAGCCGGCTCCTCCTATGCCCCCTCGGAATGCGCTTCTGAACCGTCGAGAACTGCTTCTTGCTCCTCTGCTTCCACTGTGGTTAGCATGCATTCACTGTTGTCACAGAGTTCTTCAATCAGACCAGTTGCAAAACTCGTTTCCGAAACCCATGCATGCCCATGGACAAATTTGCGGAGGATAGAAAACCAGCGTGCCAACTGGGAGCGATGGCAGAAAGCACACGGCATCACTGCAGTCTTCGCTGTCGTTGTGCAAGCTAACCAAGCAAGAATTAGAAGTACTTTTAAAAGCACTTTTAAGAACGGTCAAAGAGTTTTGTGCCCGCAGTGTCATCTGCAAAATGTAAGCCACAACACAAACACACTGCTCGCTTCATCAATGCAACATCGCTTGCGGGCTTATGCAATGCAACACAAAAGCCTGCCACTTATTAGCTTGTTTTTCTACCTACAGATGGCATCACAATTGGCAGACCTCTGCAAATTCAGCCAATGGCGTGTTTGGATTTTGACGGCATAGGGAGTTTCACAACTCATATGATTGAAGAAGTCTACTGCTGTTACTCTTTGTTCCTCTTCTTGATAATGTTTATGTGTGATTTGAGTGACTAGGCCATCATGTGCATGAAATGCATGAAATATGCCTGTGAAAACATATTGCTGGGCTAAGTTGTTCATAGTAGTAGCAAATGGCGCCAGAAAACGCAATGGAAAAGGGGAACGGAGGCGGTGACAAAGCACTTTGTCAACCTCTCGTATTATCTGGCACAATTTTCTGCTGTTATGAAGAAAGCACCCCAACAGTACGTTTGGCACTGCAAGCAAACTGCAAGGATCCGTGTAGCTTCCTTTGGTCCCCATTTCAAGAAATCTTGCTGTTTTATCTTACAGCGCCCACTAGCCCAAACTTTGGTGTTACCTTTTTCATCCCTCGGATTCTCTTGCACCATTTGCTGCCTTCGAATATACCATGTGGATATCTGCCAGCTTTCCAAAACTTGCCATATTGTTTATAGATTTGGGCTCGAATTGTGATTTTACCAGTTTTGTGTCATGTTTTACCAGTTTTGTGTCATTTGAGAAAAAAACATACCTGCCAAGTCTCCCGGATTTTGAGCGTTTCTCCCGGTTGTACGGGTCATAGGAAAATCTCCCGGAAATCCAGTTTTGCCCTGCGCGTTCAGTGCATTGCGCACCCCGTGCGTCACGGTGACGCGAGGTGGGACGTTTCGCATACAGATGCGCTACACGCAATTTAAAAATTGATCCCAAATGTGTTATAGGTTATATCAGTCGTTATATTTCGTATATGATGCGTTTGTGTACACACAAATTTACCCCACAAGTTATCTCGCCTTCAAAATTTTGTGTCACTACTGCTTTAAGTGGAGAGCCCAGCACTTAAAAGGGTAGCCGTTACCGATGTCTGTCGAGATAGCGTGTTCGCCAGCGCTCGCGACCGTCCCCGTCTCAACGGCGCCCCTTATGGTCCCTTGCCCGACGAAATAACTGGTAAGCAAGCGACGACAGGCCTTGCACGCGGAGCAATGTTATCGCATGTGCCCTTCGCGCGACGATGACGGCCGGGTCGTTTCATCTCTGCTTCAACCGCGTTCGTCCCTAGCACTAGCGCGCATTTACTCGCATGTGAAACAGACGATGCGTAAGCGATGTTATTGGTTTGGACTCTGTACAGATCAGCAGCTACCGCAAAATCCCGCTGACAGTGTCCATATAATTGCTATTGCAGTACCCCCCCCCCCCCCCAGCGGTCGGCATACTTCATACCTCCCCCCCCCCCGTTGAGTAGATCTCCCGGATTCCTTTTCTCCAAACTTGGCAGGTATGAAAAAAAAGTGTTTGACAAGTTTTGCTGTTAGGTCTCCAAACCGTTTCTTGGAAGCCTTCCGATTATCTTGGAAGCCTTCCGGAATCGGAAGCCTTCCGATTATGAAAGGACACAACAGGAGCACTTACAGCACAGCACTTACAGAAGTGCTGTGCTCCAAGTATGCCGGATCTGTGAGACAGACTGGCATCGGTGCACAAGTCATCTCCCTTGTAGGCATCATCGGCTAGATTGCTTCTTTCCGCACAGTGCATGCTTCCAGCATCTTGTCTGGCTTGGCCACTTTAAAGAAATAAAAAGAAAGAAAAGCACGCTGGATACTAAGCTTGATTGCACTGCTGTTGCAAGAAACAAACAAACTAAACGTTTCTGACTTCACTATCCATAGGCTGTATGGATAGTGAAGCAATGCACAGGGGGGGCGGCCGCCCCCGCTATTCACCTAAGAGGGGGGGTGCAAAGGCAGCCCCACACATTGACGTAATAGGGAGGGGGGGCAGTTTCAACGCTGTACGTTGACATAATTGGAAGGGGGGGTGCTGCGACGAACCTTCGCCCCGCCTATGTCACTATCCATAATTGTGTGGCGGTTAACAAAGGCAGGGAGTATTTCATTCTGAAAGAAGCAGTATAGCAGATGATAATTGCACTGAAAATTGCTCTGTCTGCCTGCACATATTGCTGCTGGTCCTACATACTGTAGTTGTTGTAATGTGTTGACGGTATGTGCTCAAAGGGGTACTGACATGAAAATTTTCAGTTGCCAATTTTTTTTTTTTTTTTTTCGTCTAATGAAAGACGAAGGCCTCAAGCGCCTCAGAAATGTATCGGTTAGCGTAAGTGTGCACTGAAAAATTAATTACCGAGCGTTTTTAAAAACTAGCTTCAGTTCCTACTGTACCCTGATGTCACAACACAGTATGAGCTTCTCATCACGTGTTCGTGTGAGATGTTGTGATGTTTCTACGGCCGCTCCACTCTGTGGCTCCATTGGCAATGTACAAGCGGCCATTTTGAACGTTTTGGTGTCTGACGTCGTCACAGCGAGCCATACTTGTGCAAACTAGTCACACTAGTGTCAATGTCAGTAGGTGCACCAAATGAAAATTCACTTTAATGTGAAAATATCTTATCCGCGTTTCCCGAGCTTCACACCTGCTCGAAGCAGTCTCTATATACAGGAGATTTGTATGGCCAAGTAAAGTCAGCTTTGGAAATTACTGTCAGTACCCCTTTAATGTCCACATAACATAGTTAAAAAGGCTTAGAATGAAACGAGCATCTGGTGCGTGTGTTTTTTTTTCTCTAGCGTCGAAGGCAGAAATTGGTCTCGGTGCTGCGGAAGTGCTCACGAGCAGTTGGGGTGACACCAAACGACACCGACTCTGATGACCAGGGGAGTGATTCAACTGAAAACGTGCCCCTCAGCCGCCTCTCAGCAGCTGCAAAAAACAATTCGGGTAAGCACATTGTTTCTCTTTTGGTTGGGCTCTTTATGTTTTCCTTGTATTTATTTAATTTCTGATTTGAAACGTTCCAAACCTTTTTTTTTTTCATTCAGTGGTGAATTGACCTACACAAATTATTGGGATTGTACAGCTAAGCATTTGGCACCTCTGCAATGTCTGAATCTGAACCAACCTTGTGCTAGTCGTAAAAAAAAACCACTGATACAGTATAACCTCATTACAGCAGACCTTCATAGTGAAGAGGATTTTGGTCTGTTGTAAAGAGAGCATGTAAAATCCAAGTACTGTTACAACAGACTTTCATGTAATATGCTGAATGGGTCTGTTATAACCGGAGAGAAGTACGAGTCCTAAACATGGTCTTATTTTTAACGGGGGACCAAAAAAGAAATTCGATTTTTGGAAAACTGCATTTTTAGTTTCTGTAGCCCAGTTTCTATCTGATTCCAAGATATCTTCACTGAAAACTACCTAGAAGTGCTATAAAAATTTTTTTTTTTTTTGCGTCTGCCGACTTGGCAAAAATTGTGGAAATAGCAAAAAAAAAGCGTTTATTTTTTCAAAATTATACCTCAGCAACAGCGCAACCGGGCGCTACCATTTTGGGCTTGTCGTAAAGAGCATTTCTCCATGTTCAAGTCCAGCGTTTCAGCTAGCTCCTCCATTCAGTAACAAGCGTACAAAAAGCACATGTTTGAAGTTCAATTGAAGGCCTCTGATTGGCTGCATCTGCCGTGATGCTCGCTTCGGGATCGTCGTCTGCTGCTTGTGCGTCGCGAGGTCGTGGCTGTCGAAAATTGCATTAATGACGCATTCGCACTCATTCTGTGTTCACAGGTGGACGATAATTTAGAACGCTTTAGCGTGGCAGCTGCAAGCGGAAGCTGAATCATCAGATTACAATAGCACGCCGCACTTGTCGTGAACATGGCAGACGTGCGTAGAACATCGCAGACGTGCGACTGTAATAGCGTTGACTCGTTGCACCCGCTGTTAGAGGTTCTTATCAGCACTTCGGAGCTTATGACGAAGACCACCGCGGGACAACTCTTTGTATTCGCAATCGAGCATGATGTACTCTGAAACATCGGGCACCGCGGCCACGCACATCGCAGTCGAGCTTTCTACTCGATGTCGTGGCTAGGCCTAACTCCGCTCACGGTGCCGATGTACAAGACAAATCCAAACTTTTCGGGCAAGAACATCGCGCTAGCGGACATGCGAAAGCGAAGAAGCCGCAATGTCCTTCGTCGCAAGCAACGAATCGCATCGCCCGCTGGCATTTTGCGCATCGGCAGCGGACCCCCCGGCCAAACTCGCAGCGCAGCGACCGCTCGGAGAAGCAGTGGCAGCGGCTAGCAATTTCGCGCGTCAGCGTCTCAAAATGCAACACCAAGCACAATGCGCGCCGATGTTTTGTCGCGACAGCTAGGCACAGCTGATCATTGACAGATCGGAAATCGGCAGCCTTTTAAAAATCGGTACGTTGATATCCGCGGCACGCTGTTCCCGTCCCGAAAGTATGCTAAGCGATGTTTGAAGTTCGAAGTTATTGAATTTGGTATGTCCGTGGTAGAAAAGTCCGCTCTAAAGGAGTCCTGACCACATTGCTGGCCTGACATTTTAGTCAATTATATCCGAATGTCCGTTGTACCAGAATCCGTTGTAAATGAAGCTCAATCAATTTAACAAATACGGAGGTCGCCATAACGCCGCAAATTGGTATGTAATATCCGAATGTCTGTTGTAAACAGATCCGTTGTGACGAGGTTATACTGCAATATACAGTGATTGGGGGGGCTTTTCTGATTGTACTTGCATTGCGTTTCTAAATGTCACCATGTGCGAATACAGTAAAAGCTCGTTAATTCAGATTTCACGGGACCAGAACAACTATTTGAGCTAACCGAATGCGGAATTATCGAAACTATCGAGAAAACAACAAAGAAATGCCTGTTACATCAATGCACTTTCGTTTTCTTGAGGAATACATAAATCCAGTAATTATTTTGCTTAAGAGCAGTGCAAAAGCCGCAATTTTCGTCGTTTGTGACTTCGTTCACAACGTGAACGCGACTCAAAGCCCCTGTGTCTCAATCTGAAGCATGCTTTGAGTTCTTACCTTATTACATACCAACAACGCGATTGTGGATGGCAACCATGCCTTTTTGAAAGCGCGTGGCCGTTTTGGTTGTCCGCCATTTTTGTTCCTTTGCGTCGCACATTTGCAGCACTTCATGTTCGGCATGCTCCGAGGATCGCCCGAATTAACAGGGTTGTGCCAAATATAACCGAATTAACAAGAGTTTGATGCAGTTAAGCAATGCACACTCGGCATGCTCCGAGGATTGCCCGAATTAACCGGTTTGCGCCAAATTTAACCGAATTAACGAGAGTTTGATGCAGTTAAGCAATGCACACTCGGCATGCTCCGAGGATTGCCCGAATTAACCTGGTTGCGCCAACTTGACCGAATTAACGAAGAGTTTGATGCAGTTAAGCAATGCACACTCAGCATGCTCCGAGGATCGCCCGAATTAACCAGGTTGTGCCAGATATGACCGAATTAATGAAGAGTTAGATGCAATTAAACAATGCATGCTCGGCGTGCTCCGAAGATCGCCCGAATTAACCGGGTTGCACCAAATATGACCAAATTAACAGAGTTTGACGCACTTAAACAATGTACGCTCGGCGTGCTCCGAGGATCGCCCGAATTAACCGGTTTGCGCCAAGTATGACCGAATTAACGAGAGTTTGATGCAGTTAAGCAATTCACACTCGGTGTGCTCCGATGATCGCCCGAATTGACCGGGTTGCGCCAAATTGACCGAATTAATGAAGAGTTTGATGCAGTTAAGCAATGCACACTCGGCGTGCTCCGATGATCGCCCGAATGGACTGGGTTGCGCCAAATATGACCGAATTAACGAGAGTTTGATGCAGTTAAGCAATGCACACTCGGCGTGCTCCGAGGATCGCCCGAATTAACCGGTTTGCGCCAAGTATGACCGAATTAACGAGAGTTTGATGCAGTTAAGCAATTCACACTCGGCGTGCTCCGAGGATCGCCCTAATTAACCGGGTTGCGCCAAATATGACCGAATTAACGAGAGTTTGATGCAGTTAAGCAATGCACACTCGGCGTGCTCCGAGGATCGCCCGAATTAACCGGTTTGCGCCAAGTATGACCAAATTAACGAGAGTTTGATGCAGTTAAGCAATTCACACTTGGCGTGCTCTGAGGATCGCCCGAATTAACCGGGTTGCGCCAAATTGATCGAATTAACGAATAGTTTGATGCAGTTAAGCAATGCACACTCGGCGTGCTCCGAGGATCGCCCGAATTGACCGGGTTGCGCCAAATATGACCGAATTAAAGAGAGTTTGATGCAGTTAAGCAATGCACACTCGGCGTGCTCCGAGGATCGCCCGAATTAACCGGTTTGCGCCAAATTGACCGAATTAATGAAGAGTTTGATGCAGTTAAGCAATGCACACTCTGCGTGCTCCGGTGATCGCCCGAATTTACCGGGTTGCGCCAAATTGACCGAATTAATGAAGAGTTTGATGCAGTTAAGCAATGCACACTCGGCGTGCTCCGAGGATCGCCCGAATTAACCGGGTTGCGCCAAATTGACCGAATTAACGAGAGTTTGATGCAGTTAAGCAATGCACACTCGGCGTGCTCCGAGGATCGCCCGAATTAACCGGTTTGCGCCAAGTATGACCGAATTAACGAGAGTTTGATGCAGTTAAGCAATTCACACTTGGCGTGCTCTGAGGATCGCCCGAATTAACCGGGTTGCGCCAAATTGATCGAATTAACGAATAGTTTGATGCAGTTAAGCAATGCACACTCGGCGTGCTCCGAGGATCGCCCAAATTGACTGGGTTGCGCCAAATTGATCGAATTAACGAATAGTTTGATGCAGTTAAGCAATGCACACTCGGCGTGCTCCGAGGATCGCCCGAATTGACCGGGTTGCGCCAAATATGACCGAATTAACGAGAGTTTGATGCAGTTAAGCAATGCACACTCGGCGTGCTCCGAGGATCGCCCGAATTAACCGGTTTGCGCCAAATTGACCGAATTAATGAAGAGTTTGATGCAGTTAAGCAATGCACACTCTGCGTGCTCCGGTGATCGCCCGAATTTACCGGGTTGCGCCAAATTGACCGAATTAATGAAGAGTTTGATGCAGTTAAGCAATGCACACTCGGCGTGCTCCGAGGATCACCCAAATTGACCGGGTTGCGCCAAATATGACCGAATTAACGAGAGTTTGATGCAGTTAAGCAGTGCACACTCGGCGTGCTCCGAGAATCGCCCGAATTAACCGGTTTGCGCCAAATTGACCGAATTAATGAAGAGTTTGATGCAGTTAAGCAATGCACACTCTGCGTGCTCCGGTGATCGCCCGAATTTACCGGGTTGCACCAAATTGACCGAATTAATGAAGAGTTTGATGCAGTTAAGCAATGCACACTCGGCGTGCTCCGAGGATCGCCCGAATTAACCGGGTTGCGCCAAATTGACCGAATTAACGAGAGTTTGATGCAGTTAAGCAATTCACACTCGGCGTGCTCCGAGGATAGCCCAAATTAACCGGTTTGCGCCAAATTGACCGAATTAACGAGAGTTTGATGCAGTTAAGCAATTCACACTCGGCATGCTCCGATGATCGCCCGAATTGACCGGGTTGCGCCAAATTGACTGAATTAACGAAGAGTTTGATGCAGTTAAGCAATGCACACTCGGCGTGCTCCGATGATCACCTGAATTAACCGGGTTGCACCAAATATGACCGAATTAATGAAGAGTTTGATGCAGTTAAACAATGCATATGCTGGCCGGGACCAGATAACACGTCCAAAATATCCAATTCTCGGAATTAGCGAGTGTCAAATTAAAGAGCTTTTACTGTACCGTTCTTGTACTAATCATAAAAGAAAAAAGCAATTGCACTACAGGTGACTGTTTTATTGATTGTACTTGCATTGAGTTTTCAAATACATGCTAACTGAAATACCACAGCAAGTTTTGTACCACTTCTGTAAGTGTACCTCATGTTCCATTCTTGTGCTCTGGTTATGAGCACACTGTTCGTTCAGCTCCTTTTATAATTGCAGTGTAACTTGAACATTAAGAGGCATGGTGCGAACGAGGGTCTCAAAATAGCAAAAAATCGTAAAAAATGTCAATTTTCAGCAATCACAATTTTGAAGTATCTAATAGTCCAAATTATGTTCTAGAATATATTATGCTATGGCCTTTCTTTTCCTTACAGTCTTAGTAGATAAAATTACCAATGTTCTCAAAATTTGAAATGCCATTTTCTCGCCTTTGTTATTTTTGTGCAGTGCCTCTGGAAGTTTAGAGGAAGTTTCTATGAACAGATTTACACAAACTTGGTATCATTTTTTTCAGCAACAGCTGAACTACAGGCTAAAGCTTTTCTTTTTTTGACAACCTTGATACGATTGTAATTATTTGAAAAGCACCAGCTAATTGCTGGAAGCAAATTTTTACCTTTCAAATTTGAAAATTATTTGTGATAAAGAAAAAAAAAGGTGTTTTGACATGAATTTCCTTTAGTCTGTGGGGTGGGCCTTTTAGAAGAACCACATCGTCCTGAAAAGTAACTTTTTGTTTTGTACATTACCATAACGACCAATAAGAAATTACCTAATTACAATGTGAAAATTTATCAGTACGGTAGGCTCTCATTAAATGCAACATGAAGGGGCCAAGAGAATATGTTCTGTTTAACAGGAGTTCCATTTACTGAGAGATGAACAGGGGTGTGTAATTCAAGTATGAAACAAATCGTATTAGAGGCATTTGTTCCATTTAACTCTTTCGGGACTGTCATGATCTCTGAAGGTGATGAAACACGACATGGAAACGGTGATCTAGAAGAGTTTGGATGCGAGCTCGTTGGTACGGATCCATCTTGAAAACACAGCGCTAATTTAAACATGGACAGAAGAAACTTGGTTTACGGTGAGCACAAAAAATTCTTTGTAAGTGAAGAAACCCAAATATGAAAAACCCCAGTAGCAAGACACACTCAAAATATACTATAACACTCTTTTAAACACTACGTACAGAAGCTAGCAAGTCGTATTTACAGTGCATCATAGGTGCATGGCCTTGGCAAGCTGCGGCTCCGGTGTCGAGTCGTAAGGCTCGTCACGTTGTTGGTGCACGGGCCGTCAGTGTCTGGTCACCGCAGCGTCAGGCTCCCGCAGCGGCTGTACCGCTCGTCCTTTTACTGTGCAGCCTACGGGGCGTAGCCGTAGGTCATCTGGCACGTCCTCACGAAGATGACGTTGCAGGGCCGAGCTTGACTCCCGGTCACACCCTGCAGCTCACAGGGCGTTGCTGCAAAGGCTGGGGCACTTCCTTGCCAGAAGCTCTGATAGCGGTCTCTGGGTGAATGCCGTACCGCTGCAGCCCCTCGTCCATACCTCTCCTCGTTCCAAGCCCTCTGCCCTCTGTCCTTCCTCTCCCAGCCATGTCACCTCTCGTGCCCGTTTCTTACTTCTTCTTCTGCATGTTCTTTTCTCTCTTCTGTCTCCAATATCTCGTCTTCTTTTTCTTTCTTTATCTTGTATTTCTTCATTTGAAACCCGTTCTTTTATCTTACTCCTTCTTCTTCCTCCTCTTCTCCATATTTTGCCCACGAGTCAATATACTCATGACAGGGACTACCCCCTTGGAGCATCGATCATATATGATCGACGACTTTCCGCGCGCTGCCAAGTTCAAATTTTTTCGCATTTTTACATGTATTGCCATCTAGCATGTAGTTTTATCACTAGACTTTCAGTTTCGGCATAGCTTAGCACACTGCTTAGCATAGCTTAGCACACCGCAATCTATTGGTGGACGAGCATATGGTGAAGTCGAAAGAACGGTCTGGCATCCAACAGTAAATGAAAGCCAAAGTCACAAAGTGGGGTTATAAACTGTGGGTCTTGGCTGACCCGGATATACTATGCAGTTCAGCATATATACCGGCAAGCGAGAGCAGCCAGGACCCCATGGTTTGGCTTACGATGTAGTTTTGCCAGCTATGCGACAGGTACCTTGATCGGGGGTATAGGATCTTCACGGACAATTTTTACACTACCATGTGCCTATTTGATCATTTCCTCAGCGGAAAGACATTGGCTTGCGGAACAACACAAAAAGATCGCCGAGGGTTTCCTTTTGAATTGAAGGATGCCCGGTGGGAAAAAAATGTCGACATGGTGAAATTCGGTGGTTGCTCATAATGTCCTCTACCTTCAGTGGAAAGACCAGCATGTTGTGAATATGATGAACACTGTTCACACTGCAAATGACAAGGTCACTGCGGAAAGGAGGGAAAAAAGGGGAAACACCTGGACTGAAATTTCTGTGATTTATCCATGATTATAATGCCAGCATGCTAGTGGTGGATACATCAGATCAAATGACTGGCTGCTATCAAGTTCTAATGAGAGGTGGAGGCGGAGGTGGAAGACCCTCTTCTTCCACTGCATTGGCATTGCATGTGTGTGAAGAGTTTCGGCCTAATCGAAGCGCAACGCAGTTTACTCCCAGAAATCGCCGAGCTTTCAAGAAACACCGCATTTGATCATTTACCTTTTAAAGAAGAGCTCATCCATCAGCTTCTCAATCTTGACGATGCCAGGCCAGCCCTCGACCTCCTCTATCCGCAAGGCAGTGCTCCACAAGCCAGAAAAATTACAGGCACAAGAATCGCAAGCTCAGTTGGGAGCACAAGAAAACCGAGCTGAAAACAAATGTTTTTTGCAGTACATTAAAGTACATTTGTGTTTGAGTACTGCACGAAACTGTTTCGTTGGGTGGCACAAGCGCCATGGGGCATGAATGCTGCACTTGTTTTGAAGCACACCAAAAAAAAGTGTTGTAGATATGTTTACCAAACTTTTCAAATTAAGGAAAGAGGCAATGAGCCATGTTTTGTGTATCTTGAAATTTTTATACTACAGTATTTCTGCTGAAGTATCTATGTTTATTCCAAGTTTTTTATGTTGTCCTTGCAGCAAGTGTTCAATAGGATATCTTTTATTATTACTATGTATAACCTTTATGTGTAATATTTCGGTCTGTATGAAAGACCATTTCATTAGCTTCATTTTGATGTATGTAACAAAAATATAGCGCTATGACTTGATTTAATAAAAAAAAAAACTTCTGACACCCTTCCCCATTGCCTCTTTTTTACACGGTCCTGAAAGAGTTAAGCAGCAATTCTGTTTAAAAGATTTCCGTTTACAGAGAGTCCACTGTACTTCCTTTCTAAATGAGATATTTGAAATCTGTTTGCAGATTTGAAATCTCCACTCAGTGATGCACATGCATGCCATTAATCCTTAAGATGGGATAATAAATAAGAAACTTTTTCAAGACCCTCATCCCTTCACTGTATCCCTCCAGTGTGACAGTGTATAGAATGGCCAGTGATGATGACTCATTCCTTCAGGAACACAAAAGTATGACTTGTTTTGTGCCAGCCAATATTTACAGGGCCTCTTGTCCACTTTAGCATGCTCTCATTTGCATTTTGTATCTTTACAGTGTGCTGCAATATAGTGTGATGTCAAATTATTTGTCACCATTTGTTAGCCCGTAAAGGTCATCATCATTATTGTCAAGCTAGTATTATAACTACTGCAGGACAAAGACCTCTCCCAGTGATCTACAACTTGCCTGTCTTGTGCAAGTTGATTCCAATTTATGCCTGTGAGCCTCTTGTTTTGTCACTCCATTTAACTCGCTGTCGTTCTCGGCTGCATTTCCTATCCAACTGGTATCCATTTCGTTGCTCTGACCACTGGTTGTCTGTCCTACACATTACGTGGCCGGCCCAGGTCCATTTCGATCGCTTAATACCACCTAAGACCTTGGCTTGTTCTCTGACCCATTCTGTTGTTTTTCGATCTCTTCATGTTACGCCTACCATTTTCTGTTCCATCGCCTGCTGTATGGTCCTTAACCGTTTTGTTGAGTTTCCTTGTCATCCTCCAAGTTTCAGCCCTGTATGCTAGAACTGGCGATATGCAGTGATTGTACACGTTTTGCTTTAGGAATAGCGGTGGTTTGCCTGTCATCATTTGGGATTGCTTGCCATAAACACCTAACCCAAGCTTTGTTCCAACGTTTCGAGAACCAGTTCAGTTTTGCTGCTTTCTATAGACGCTTGCTCTCTGAAGTGTACGCGACAGCCAACGCAAGAACTAGCGGCGCTACAGTTCCATCTTGCATCACGCCTCACGCGTCGTCTGGTACAACACCCATGTGATATATCGTCGCTGCAGCTTTCGACGGCCGTGACAGCCAAGATTCCGACATTTAAACTTTTTCAGTAACCTCAACTGTTTTAAAAAGCGATTATTTCACAAGCTAAGCTCCAGGAACATGAAAAGATAATCAAACGTTACCTGTAATAATGGTACAATCTCACACATCTAGCTGTCCTCTCGCACGAATATTCCATTGCCGTCAACCTGTGTTTAGACGCCATGGTGGAACAGGGGTTACGGTGCTCGGCTGCTGACCCGAAGGTTGCGGGATCGATCACGACTACGGCAGTCGCATTTTTTCTGTGGAGGCGATAATGACACTGGCTCACGTACTTAGATTTGTCATACTAAGCAAGTTGTAAAACAGAGGACCGTTGTTAATTTTCGGGCGAATTAATTCTCATTTCTTGAGAAAGGCGTACAACGCGAACTATGGTTGATCAAGGTACCTGATCTTATTCCCTGAGCTCTGTCAGGCAACTTGTAGCGAAGCTAGTCTTCACAATTCTGTTGGGATGGACGTTCAGAAGAATTCCTTGCAAAGTCCCTGCTCTGATTTGGAGAAGTGATGACCAGTGTTCGTTTCCGAGCCGCTCGTGTAACACGCGCATCAAAATGACATTCTTCAGCTTTATCCCTTTCACACGTGCTAAATCGAAAGAACTGCTTCCCAAGCGATCACCGTTCGCGAAGAATCATGCACGGAGTACGGAGAAAGCGAGCACAGAGAAACTCACAATGCGTCGCAAGCGGCTACTCCTCGCGCGTCTTGAGATCGCTGCGGCAGGTGCGTCGCTTCTGCGATTAACTTCGCCAACGCGCCATTGAGAGCAACGGTGCGTTGCCATATCCGATCCCGGGGGCCACGGCAAGTGAAGCAAAATGGAGCAGCAGCGCCGCGAGTTCACATGTCGGCCACCTGTGCTGGCACGCGAGTGGAGCTGCGAAACTGTATTGGTTTTAAAAACATTGCTTTGTTCCTTGGTAATCTTCCTTTTGATGCTCCCCTGTTAGCAACTGGCCCAGGTGTTGGTTGGTTGTCAATTGTGACTGCTTTCGCCGGGCTATATTGAATGGCAATTGTGATGTAGACTTTGTGAACAGCTACAGGGTGTGCTCACAAGTGTGAGTAAAAAAGTTTACAGACAGCAGCACATTACAAGTACAATTTGTTTCATAGCATTGTTTCAAGTAAACAATGTGGTAAAATACTAGTAAGATTGGATGCAACCTAGATGGTGTGCAGTGATTGCTCAATAAGCAGATTGTGAGCTCTGATTCGGAAGCACTGTTTGCTGAGGTGTTTTGCTCTTGTTGATGCAGATCAACCACAGCAATGCTACCTGCTGCCAGAGGATCTTCACGACCTCACACGTGTTGTGATGCTGGAGGATGGCCTTTTCTATACGGGCTACATCAACGAAATTCAGGCACCAGACGTGTAAGTGTCTAGCAACTCTGAGTGTTCCAGGAACTAACAATTATGATTTCTTCAAGTACATGTTTGTAGACTTCTTAATTTGTGACCAGTCTACAATGTCAGTTTGAAAGTACATACAAATATAATCAGGCAAGAGCACTGGTTAGCATCGATCGGCAAACTCACTCATGAGTCCACTCACTCGCAGTCAGATCGAGCCGTGAGTCCGGGTAAGTAATATTTTGGTGAGTTTAGTTCGAGTGAGTCCGGTCGTGAAAAATTTCAGTGAGTCCGGTTGAGGAAAATTTCGGTGAGTCTGAGTCCGAGTGAGCCCTGAGTACAAAATATATTTCTTGAGTGAGCCTGAATGAGCTCTGAACTTTTCTGCCGACCTATGGTTCTATCTCAGCCTTATGTCGGCTCATGTTTATACTCCCGTTGACTCACACATACTTCAAAGCACTAATGTTCATATGCCCGCTCAAAATTTATTGATCCAAGGCTTGAGTCACAAGGGGGGGGGGAGGTTGCTAGGGGCAGGTGACACCCCTCCACCGCGAACTCTTTCACAGGTAGTTCTTAATAAAAATATCTCATGTGAGTCATCTGTTTCAGTAAAAATGCCCTTACTGGATTGCAACCACGATAAATTATATATTTGAAGGTACAAGATCAAAAGGCGCCAAGTAGAGCACCATTTATGCGAGATATTGGCATTGACACCATGGTTGAAAAAGGTAATTATGCGCTAACGGACTCACTCAGTCTCAGATGGAGCCGTGAATCTTAGTTTGAGCGAGTCCAAGTGAGTCATATTTTGGTGACATTGAGTCCGAGTGAGTCCGGTTGGGGAAAATTTTGCTGAAACTGATTCCGAGTGAGCTCTAAGGGTAAAATATATTTCATGAGTGTGTCTGAGTGAGCTCCACATTTTTTGCCGACCTATGCTGGTTAGTGATTAATTTTTAACTGTTTATTATTATTCAGGAGTTTGCAAATTGCATGGTCGGGCCATAGAGGTGGTGCCAGGATTTTTCTGTTGCGGGGTGCAGGAAGGCATTCTTTGAAATTAGGCTGGTGCACGAGAATTTCGAATATTCGAACTCGCTTCGATTCGAATTTAAATTATTGGAAATTTCGAAGTATTCGAAATGAACGAATAGGTGTATATCAGTCCGCAGTAATTCTCTGTAAAGGTGGTTTCACTGCAGTGAAGAGGTGCCATACCGTGAATACACCTTTCCAGGAAAAATCCGCACTGCCGCGAAGCCCCACTTCAAGGTTAAGGGGGGGACAGTGCTCTTAAAATTTTCTTATTTCATTATCGATTTTGGTAAAACTTGGTGAGTTTATGTATATTTGTGTGCTGATTTCAAAATGCAATTATTTTTCTAGTATAATGATCAGTTTTTAAAATACAAAATATTTCATGTGCCTTTTGGGGAACAAGATTTTTTCTAAGCTGAGAGAGTTACAGAGTAAATCAGCATATCTCTATAATCTGGAATTGGAACTGTGTGCAGTGCAATGAAAATTGATGTTCTAAACCCACTTGAACAAAAGTTATGATATGTTAAACATTTACGAGTGCGTCAATTTCAAGCTGGGATTTCATTCGCAAATGTTCAACACACCGTAACTTTATTCTAATGGGTTTAGAACATGCATTTTTGTTCTAGTACTGCACTCAGTTTTGATTCCAGGTTATTGTGATATGCTGATTTACTTTGTAACTCTCTCAGTTTAGGAAACATCTTGCTCCCCAAAAGGCACAGAAATAGCTTGTACTTTAAAAACTACTCATTATACTAGAAAAATAATTGCATATTTGAAATCTGCACACAAATATACACAAAATTATAAAGTTTCATCACAATCGATCAAGAAATAAAAAACAATTTTTAAGTGCCATGTCCCCCCTTAAGTGAACATATTACCCCTCACCATTACCCTCATCATTTCTTAAGTTTAAAAGCTTGTTATACTGGCTTATATGCTCTAAGTGTAGTAAATTTTAAAACGTAATATATTTTACAGGTTATCGCTTGCATTCTACCGAAATTCAAATCCTGCTACTATTCAAAGTTGCTTCCACTTCCTTTGAACCAAAAACAATGACATTTGCATATGCCTTGTTTCAATTAAAAAAATATATATTGTGCAGGTTAGGTGGGTCATGACAACTATGCTCATTTTTCTTTATAATATGTAATATGTACTATTCGAATTCAATTCGAAATTATTCGATCAAATCACTATTCACTTCGAACCTAAAACATACTATTCGCACAAGCCTATTTGAAATGCTGAATGGCGCCAGTGTTTGTTCGCATTTTGTGCCTTGTTTTCATTTTTCGCTTTGTGAATTACAAATCCACTGTTACTAAGGCTGTTCATGGCCACTTTCAAAATAAGTGAATTGGATCATCTGCATTGAATGGTTTTAGTCTTTGGGCATCGTCTTCACCCGTCATAGAACTACCTTTCGGTTAGTTTTCAAGGAACGCAGATAAATGCGCCATGCTCCTTCACTTCTCCGATGCAAAGGCAGAGAGAGCAGGAATGCACAGCCGCTTATTGTGTATGTACTCTAGAATCCTTTAATATAACTTTAATCTGGAAATAAAACACAAAACACAGTACTAATATGTGTCTCACAGAGCCTTCATTCATTTATAGAGAATTATAGTCCTAGTGTGGCGACACACACTGTGCATATTCCCACGCAGCCTCCACCTCGCTATCATTCAGCCCGGTGTAACATGGCTACACGCTGCACTGCATTCCAATAAAACACAGCGCCACCGCAGTGTCGCCCGACATATACGTCATCGACAGGGGCTACAAAAACAGGCCACCCAGCTTGGAAGATTATTATTGTTTCGCTACCCAGATGCGTGTAGGGTCGGTATGCTCGCTCGCTGCTGCTGCTGCTGCTAATCGAATAAACAGTTGTTTGTTTTTATGTTGGGATTTGTGCTTCGGTAGACACGACATCCCACACTATAGTCGGATACAACTTAAGAAGGCAGGAGAGGCGCCGCCCAGACGACCGAAGCACAACTGTCGATCGCCTACGCGACTAAAGAAATAGTCCCGCTCGTGCCAATGTTCTCCAAAGGCGGAGCCACCGGCCGTCCCACTCGTGACGTCGGTCCCGAGTGCGTGCCCATTGGTGCAGGCTTGTGTTCATCTGCCTTTGAGAAGGAAATGCCGCCTGCCTTCTAAAGTTATATCCGACTGTAGTTCCACGTTCTTATTATAAGTAAATGCTTGGTCCTTTCCTCGTGGCAGCTACGGCATCACACTGGATGGCGAGCGAGGCAACAGACCACACATATTTTCTCGCGAAGAGATCCTGAAAGCAGCGGTAAGTTTGGCATTCTTTCCTCTTGTTTAGAAAATGCTGTGCAGGGTGCTTTTGAACATTGCAATGCTAGGCATGCACAGCATACTGCACTGAAATGAAAGTCAGCAGTTTTGTTCCGTTTCTTTAAGGAGGGACACTGCTCTTTAAAATTTTTTTATGAAACTTGGTGAGTTTTAGTATATTTGTGTGCGAACTTCAAATATGCAATTATTTTTCTAGCATAATATGCCGATTTTAAAATGTAAAATATTTCATGTGCCTTTTGGGGAGCAAGATTTTTCCTAAACTGAGAGAGTTACAAAGTAAATCACCGTATCACAATAATCTCGAATCAGCATTGTATGCAGTACAACAAATTGGATGTTCTAAATCCAGTTGAACAAAAGTAATGGTACATTGAAAATTCACGAGTGAGTCTACGTCAAGCTATGGTTCCCATAGGTCGGCAAACTCACTCATGAGTCGACTCACTCACTCACTCACACTCACTCAAACTCGGATCGAGCTGTGAGTCTGAGTCTGAGTGAGTCCGGGTGAGTAATAATTTGGTGACTGTGAGCCCGAGTGAGTACAGTTGAAAAAAATATGCGTTAGTCTGAGTCTGAGTGAGCCCGGTTGAGGAAAATATTGGTTACTGTGAGTCCGAGTGAGCCCTAAACTCAAGATATATATCATGAGTGAGTCTGAGTGAGCTCTACCTTTAATTGCCGACCTATGATCCTATCCACTCAGCTATCTGCATTACTATCAGTCTTATATCGGCTTACGTTTGTACTCAGATCTATTCCCACACACCTCAACGCACTAGCGTTCATACACCACCTCAATGTTTATTGATCAGGGGCGTGAGTAAGGGGGGGGGAGGTGCTATGACCTCCCAACTCTTTCACAGGACTTTCTTAATAGAAATATGTTGTGTGAGTCGCATATTTCATAAAAACGTCCTTACTAGATGAAACCCCTGAAATCTAGTATTTGAAAGTACAAGACACAGAGGCGTATCTTATAGCACCCATTATTTGAGATATTGGCATTCAAGAGTATTTCCACCATGATCGGAATAGCTCACTTAATGCCAGCAGACTCATGAATCGACTCAGTCAGGCTCACTCAGGCTCAGGTCAAGCCGTGAGTCTCAGTCTGAGTTAGTCTGGCTGAGCAAAATGTTTGTGAGTTTGAGTCCGAGTGAGTCCGGTTGAGAAAAAGTTTAGTGAGTCTGAGTCCGAGTGAGTTCGGTTGAGGAAAACTTCGGTGAATCTTAGTCCGAGTGACCTCTCACAGCAAAATATATTTTTTGAGTGAGTCTGAGTGAGTTCCAAAATTTTTGCCGACCTATGGTGGTTCCACTAACAAATTTTAGGAACAGTATACCACATATGTAATGCCACGTGAGTGGGTGAAATTTTCACTTTGCCTGGAATATTTGTTTCTGTAGAAGTAACTCCCCAGAAGATGACACCTGCCATTGCATACTAGTGATTTAAATTTAGAATTGTCACTGTAGTTGATTGAAATTTGTTCTGCAAAATGTTTCAGTACTGATTCCTACTGAAAATGTGTAAGTATAGATGGAATGAAGCTCTTGCTGCTAACTATTTTGCAGACATACTTGGTTAAGTTTACTCATTTTTCCCTGCTAGTGAGATTAGTGGCGTTTCAGCTGTGGTGAAAAGCAAGTTCATTGTTATACCTTGTGGACTGTAGGTACAGTCACTGCTACAAATTTGTCCAAGTGCTTTGTATTATAGTTGCTGCAAAACACAAACAAATTTTATAGACAGAACTGTTGTTATGAGGGCATTTACGAGGTTATAGTTGTTCGCTACTAAAATGCTGTAGATTACCAAGAATGACATCCTCACCATCATACAAGCATATGTTGCGACTCCTTTATTGCGACTATGCATCCATGTTTTACCAGCATATGTTGATTTCACCTGAAAGGTGCGTGAAGTGAAGCCACGCTCGCTGAAGGAAGTGCCCGAGGGGCGCCGTGTCTGTGCCTACTGGAGCCAACAATATCGTTGCCTCTACCCTGGTCTGGTTGCCAAAGGTGGGCAGATTCATTGGTTGGCTTGCAGCATTTTGTTACTTGTTTGGTATGAACTCGCGCGTTGGTCGCTATACTCGCGGACAACTTTTCTTGGCAATGAAGGGAAGGCAAGAGAGCCAAACTACGCGTGTGCTACCGCTGAAAACTGGCTGAAAATTATAGTCCCACAATTGCGTCCGTGTTTTCTGCGTGACAATAAAAAAACAACATTGCTTTATTTTCTACGGGGCGCTGTTTGAAGAGAGGGTCAGCGCGCACCAAGTAGATGATTATATTTGTTTTGCTTTATGCAGTGTCATTTCGCGTTTTTGCACCTGTGAAAACGTCGCACCTTTTACGTGCACCTCACAGTCAAAATGGCGTCTTCGACTTCAGGTGAGCGCTCGTCACCCTCCAGCTTTTCCGACGACTCGCCGAGGGAGCTTGTGACGAATTTCACTAAGAGATGGCTGTGTAAGCCTGTGACGGTCGCTCGAATAATCAAATGGCCGTTTCAGGAGGTACGGAAGGTTCACAAACCAAAACTAATTTCGAAACGCGCGCCGAACCGGACTACTTCGCGGAGCAGTACATGTGCAGTAGCTCCGCCCCCGTAGCCTTCCCTTCATTGCCAAGAAAAGTTGTCCGCGAGTATAGAGGTTGCCTGGAAAACTCGGAAAAGCATATGTTGAGCCAACAAGGCTTAAAGGGGTACTGACACGAATATTTTCAGTTGTCGTTTGTTTGCGTCAAATGAAAGGTCAAGCCCTCAAGAGCCTAGAAAAGGTAGCGCTAAGCGCGAGTGCGACCTGAAAAAGTAATTACAGTATGTTTTTAAAAGCTAGTTTTGGTTCCTACAGTACCCTGACGTCACAACACGATATGAGCTTCTCGTCACGTGCTCGCACAAGATATAGTGATGTTTCTACGGCCACTCCGCACCGTGGCTCCGTTGGTGACGCACAAGTGGCCATCTTGGAAGTTTTGGTACCTAACGTACCTAGCCTAACCGTACCGTACCTAGCCTAACGCTAGCCAGACTGCTGCGTGAAGTCACCAAAATTTGTGCTGTAGCCCGACTAGAGCACTGCACGGGCCCGGGCTAGGCCGTCCGAAGTGTTTTCCGGCGGGCCCGGGCCGGGCCTGGGCTTGAGGCTGCGGGCCGGCCGGACTCGGACCCGCTCATTAAAAGGCGTAAGTCGGGCCTTCGAGCACACGTGACCGTTATGCATTGCATGGTCTAAGGTATACTGTGCCAAGCTGAAGTGACACGTGCAAAGAGCTGGCTCTTAGTAAAGCTTAGCAATAAAAATAGAAAAACAGTTGAAGTGCTTTTTTTTTTTTCACCAGTATAGATGTACATTGGCACTGTATATTTTCACTAACGTTTCGTCTGCTGGACCAGACTTTGTCAAAGTAACAAGGATATCGCGGGGGGTTTCCTTATAAACACGCCAGATCACACACACACACACACACACACACACACACACACACACACACACACACACACACACACACACACACACACACACACATATATTAACAGCACTAACAGTGGGCCAGATCACGGTTGACACATACGGTACATTTCATATATATTCCTTAGTATTATGTGCCAAAACCACGATATGATTATGAGGCACGCCGTAGTGGCACCGGATCAATTTCGACCACCTCGAGTTCTCTAACGTGCACCTAAAGATAAGTATATACACGGGTGTTCTTGCATTACGCCTCCATCAAATTGCGGCCGCCGTGGCCGCGGTAATCGCACTCGCGTCCTAGGACTTAACAGCGAACCAGCTTAGCCGCTGAGCTACCACCGCGGGCAAAGCAACATTTTGATGCATGTACACACCGGATTTTCCGTCCGATCTCCCGCTACAAAAGCGCACGGCATCATTAATAATGATCATCAACAACTAATATCCTCTAGCGGGCCTGGGTCGCGCCTGGTCATGAACAAGCGCGCCCTGGATTAGTTTAGTAATGAACGCCCGGGCCCCGGGCCGGTCCCGGGCTTGGAATGACGGGCCCGGGCCGGGCTTGGGCTGGGTACAGTCAAGTACGCCCGGACCCGGGCCGTGCTTGGGCTGGGTTTGGTCATGTACGCCCGGGCCCGGGCCGGGCCCGCGCTTAGAACCACGGGCCTGTGCTGGGCTCGGGCTTCATAAAGCGGACCCGGGCCGGGCCCGTGCAGTGCTCTAAGCATGACGTCAAGCTAGTGTCGATGTCAGTAGGTGTTTCATAGAGAAATTGACTTTAATATCAAATTAAAATATCTTATCAGTATTTGCTGAGCTTCACACTCGCTCAGAGCCGTCTCTGCATACAGGAGATTTGTATGGCTGAGTAAACTCGCCTTCGAAAAAAGGTGTCAGTACCCATTTAAGGGTGAGTCATAAATTGGAGTTGTGCGTGTGGGACATTGAAGGAAGTTTAATTTCACATTGTAAGCAGCACGTGCATAGACGAGGATGACTCTAAGGAGGAACATACAGGGCAAGTACTGTCTTGTAGCCAAATGTTGCTTTTCTTGGAAAAATATGCTTATGTGAGCATGATTAGTGTAATGTCACATTTTCTTTAATAAACTTTCAGTTGATTCAGAGTTCTTGCCCAGTGCGTACTTCCTTACAGTCATTCTTGTCCATTTGTATGTTGCTTACTAGTTATGACCACTTCCATCTAGCCTGCTTGACCATCCTCCCGCACTCTAATTGTACGTTAATGATCATGACAACCACATAGATTACGAGGTAGAGTCTGTTGAAAATATTTCAAAACAAGAATACCCTGTTGTAAATGTCATAATGCTGTGACACCATGTGGCCGCAGTAAAATAACTGTTACATTTTTCACATGTATTTGCACGGTACACTTTGTGGATGATACTGTGGCCATAGAACTCCTCGACTTTTCTTGAAAGTGCTTCTCCCAATTCTTGCCGCAGCCACTTAGGCACTGACAAAAAGAACTGCCGCGACCATGGCAATGCGGTGTGTTTGCTATTGTCGCTCCCAGATGGCGCATCGCTTTGCTATCCTCCGCAAATTTGACCATGGACATGCCTTGATTTCAGAATGTAGTTTCGCAGCTCATATGTTTGAAAAACTCTGACCAAACAGCTGAACCCTCGGTTGCGTCATCTTCTAGCCATTATTCCTGACTGCAGGCAGAAAAGTTTAGTGGGCAAATGGCCTTTTAAGAGTCAGTGGGCGGTCTGCAGCTACCCTGCCATATTCTACATTGAGTAAGCGTGTTGGTAACTCTAGCATGCCACCCTTGTTTCTAAAAGTAGGGAGATCAGTAACTGAAGCGTAATGTGCTTTGTAAAGAGACGTTCACTGCATGGCATTAATAAATGTTCCGGTACATGTTGCGGTACTTGTTGGCACTGCTAGATCAAGGAACATGAAACAAAGCGAAGGAGTTGTGCAGATGTGTGCTCTGATGAGTGCAGGCTCGGGGGAACACCACGAGAGGTGCAGTATTGGTTAGTAAGAGTTGCTGGATGAGAAAGGAACAGATGATTTGCACCAGAGTCTAATCAGTGGTTGAGAAACCATGCTACAGCTATTGTCAGTGCAGCATCCAGGCAGATATTTCTTGTAGCAACCTGTGGAGAAAGTTGATGTGAGATGTGTTATCGGATGAGTTATCAGTGTGTGTGTAACGGCAGGTGACTCCATTTTTTTATCGTTCGCAAACACGCTAAGGCAAAAATGAATGTTAAAAATTTATGCAGGAGATATCTGAAATAATGTCCTGAGGTATTTTTCAACTTCAAATTTATTAGCACCTTTGTAGCTTGTAAAATGGAATGCATTTGGCACAAGAATGTCGGTAGGATAATTTACACAGGTTGCTGTACGCAGTACTGGCAGAAAGTGTACATTTTAACTGTATGTAACTGATATTTATCTATTCTACATGAATTGCTAAAAATTGTTTTTTAACACCCACCCCTTATTTTATTTTTTTAACATTTCACAGCCACCAGTCCAAACCCTTCTCCAAGCAATTCCCTTGTCTATGTGGAATTTGATGATGGTGATTCTGGAAAGATTCCCATAGAAGATGTCCGATTGCTGCCGCAGGACTTTCATCCCATTGGTGAGACATTATATCATAATATGTGTGTGAATCTATGGATAGCTAAAGCATAAAAAAATATGAATATAGTTTATTAATGTTTTGGCTTGGGCTAGGCCCAACTTCATTGTCATTAATGTGTTGTTGGCCCTTGGGTGCTTGTTCATGAAGCCAGCATTGTCGGCCGAACACATAAAGTTCTCCGTCAAGATCACGTAAGAAATGAGATTTGCCGAGACTTTGGGGCTTGGTGCTTGGTAGTTTTCTACCAAAGCGTGCATGTTCAGCACAGTTCAGGTGACTCACAGAGGGGGTTCAAAAATAGAACTTAACCAGGAGTACTGAAACCTACCATGCACTCTGACGTTTTGCTCTTATGCAAAACAAGCACATGATGTGCCTTAATGGTTTTAATGTATTTCAAGCAAGGTATGTGACAGGCTTAAAAAGGAAGTGCACGCGACAGAGATGAAATAATTAGAGCTAAAGTGGATTACCAGGAGTTTGATTAAAACTACTGGTATGGATGTTCCAAAGTGTGATGACTGCACCAGCACTCATGAACACAATGTTTCAGAAAGTTTTTTTCTCTTGACTATTGTGGCCAAGCTGAAAGTGAAAGGAACACATGCTACAGGACTGGCACTGAACTCCCTACTGGCGTTTATTTTGTGGTAGCCTCGATGCTCGCCGGAGCCGAAGACTACCGCGGGTTCAGGCTTAGCGAGCCACAGGGCCGCGTCTACCGTCGCCTGCTTACGTTTTGCGCACTGCTCCGCACGCGCTCTACTCGCAAAGGCGTTGAGCGCCGCGCAGCATGAACACAGTGTTCGCGATAACACACACACAAACACTTTATTTGCCTTCTGCGGCACCCCAACACACACACTGTACACGTCCGCTCCCGGGGCACGGGGAAGCAAAGGGCCTCCCGCGCGGACGATACACCAAGGGGTTCCGCGGAGCACGTCGCAGCTCGCAATGGCGAGCTTTGACACGCCGCTCGGGAAAAGGTCCCTCGCGGCTATGCTGCGCACTCTCGCGATGACCACTGGGCCTTGTCGCGAGGGTTAGGGCAATCTCCGTACGCGTGGGCCTCCGGCAAGTGCGACTCGGCGTGGTACGACCGCGCACGAGCACTAGGCACCGCTTTTTGGCTTCACGTATGAACCGCAGCTAACACTGAGGTAAACACGCCTGCAAGGATGCCGAGGCACCCAGGCAGGCTACAGTCCAGCGATTCCCAAAGGGGACGTTGGACCGGAAGGAAAATGCGTGCTTACCCAGCGGCGTCCGGGGAGAGAGAGAGAGTTCGTCCCGGCCTGCCCGCGCGTCAGTCGCCGAATTTCGCGGCTCTCAGACCGCGCGCAGCGCCACCACGAGTGTCGGCGCGTAGCGCAAGATGGCGCCACTTGCCCTCGCAGGGAGAACGGGAGAGGGAAAGGATTCGAAATGCCCGCGCAGTGGCTTCGGGCGCGCCTCGGATCCCCACATCCTCCTCTCCTTAAATCACCCTATACCGGTCGGCAAAGGCAGCCGGTCGTCGCCCATGCATGCAAAGGCGTTATGCAATGAGCAACAGCTAACCTCAGCCCAGGCCCACAACTGCTGCTAATTACTCTACAAATAAACAAGAAAAAAAAATAATAACACAATACACTTGAAATACACTATACTATACAATATGGCGCTACGAAAGGGGGTAAAAGAAATTAAGGCGAGTGTTCGTGATGCTCACGCGGGAGAGCGTCCACGGCGCGGTGGGGAGGCGATGCGTAATGTTGCTGGCCAGAGTGCGAGGCAAGAGGCCTGTTTGATGTCCGCATGCCCGGAACGGGCTCACCTTCGGCTCGTCGCTCTAGTCGACGACAGACCCGCGAGTCCGACGAACGCCGCTTCGGTGGTGGTTCGGAGGTCCCGAATTCCAGGCTGGATGACCAAAGACCGCGCTGGAACGGCCGGTCCTTCTGCTGTAATCCTGCAAGGCGTCCCCGGCGTCGGCAGAGAGCCGGGCGCAGCTACCATGTCAGCTAGCCTCGCGCAGCAGCCGTGAGGCAGACGGCAGCTAGGCTTCTCGACGACGGCCGAGACAAGGACACAGCCGGGCGGTCCGCCTGACGTCAGCGGGTTCCCGAACACCTCCAGGGTCCACGGCGACAGGGTGAAGGTGGTTTCCTATGGTGTCGTCACCACGCCGCACACTTCCAGGGCACGCACAGATCCACCACGCACGTACACACACACGCACAACCAGCTCCGAAGACGGGCCACACGATGGAAGGCGCGTAGCGTCCTTCGCACCTCTCCCCCCCCCGCATAAGCACCAGTATGCACGACCCCTTCCGCAGGCAAAAGAAAAAAACACGGCGGAAAAGTAAACAAAAACAAAATGACACTCTATATGCGAACAAACAATACGAGAAACACATCAAGTATAAACATGAACACTCAAACAAACAAAAATAGCAGCAAACTGGGCGGGGCTTAATTCTTTGCGAGCACAGGCCGTAAAGAAGTTAGGCAACTGAGGCTAGATAGCAATGTGAGGGCCTTCGGTTGCGGAAATAAGTCCGCCGTCCGGCGCGAAATCACTAAGGTGACCGCTTCCTCAGGTTATACCGGTGCGTGGTCCGAATGCGGTCCGCCGTCCCGGGTGTGCCCCGTTGCTTGCGCGCAGTGCCACTGGGCGCTGGCGGGAGCTCGTCAGACCTCGACGCAAAGGCTTTCAGGTCTGCGATGTGGGCACGGCTGAGTTTTCCCGAAAGGGGATCTTTCAGCAAGTACGCGAGGGGAGTCCAAGCTTTCTCCACTCGGTACGGACCAAGCCACTTAGGAGCGAGCGAGGCTGAGAACCCCTTGCTCGCGTCGCTAAGAGCGTGGTTGCGCTTCAGGACAAGATCACCTACCTTAAATGAAAGATGGCGATGTTTCCGGTCATACTGGGCCTTCTGCGCAGCCCTGGCCGATGCCAAGCTCTGCCTTGCTCTACTGAGAGCTCGACAAAGCCTGTCCCGAAGCTTTGATGCGTAAGCAGAACAGTCTGCTGGTGCTTCCTCGTCTCCGAGCTGGCATTGCATGACACTGGTCACCGGATTTGCCAACTCCCTTCCGAAGTTGAGGAAAGCGGGAGAGAAACCAGTAGAGCGACTCTCGGAGGTTCGGATTGCAAACGCGAGCTCACTCAAATGGTCTGCCCAGTCCTTTTGACTTTCGGCAAAGGCCGCCAACATCGGTTTGAGCGTACGATTGGTTCGCTCCGTCAAATTGGACTGGGGATGGTAGGGCGAAGTGGTACAGTGATTAATTCCTAGGGAACGGCACGTATCACCAAACACCCGAGCGGTGAAATACGACGCATTGTCAGTAATCAGTCCTTCCGGAAAGCCGAACCGACAAAACACTTCCTGCAGCCTCTCAAGCACCGCTCGCGCTGTCACCTTCCGAAGAGGGAACAACTCCACCCACTTCGAAAAATGATCCACGACTACCATCAGATGTATGAACCCCTGCTTGCTTCTGGGGAACGGCCCCATCAGATCGCAGGTGGCTACTTGCCACGGACGCTCACTGACAATCGGTTTCATCAGGCCGGGCGGCTTGCCACCCCTTGATTTCACCGCTTGACAGACATGGCAGGAACGGCAATAGCGGAAAATGTCACGCTTCATGCCAAGCCAGGTCACAGTCTTGCTCAGTTTTGCAAAAACTTTGGAGCCACTCAGGTGACCGGCCATGGGTTCGTCGTGAGAGGATCGCAACAGTGCGGCTCTCAGACTTTTGGGCATAACCACCTTAAACGGGTCCACGGACTCCTCATCGGTGGCTATGTATTTCAGCAGGAGCCCGTCATGGTCCAGCAAGTATGTATCCGCGGGGGACCCAGCGACACACGCCGGTTCCCGTCCCCCTGCGCCCGCCGCACTACCAGCAGCGTCACGGCGCTCCGTCTCCCTGAGACCGTCGCTCAACTCGCGACAAAACGGATCATTTTGCTGGGCCTTCAGTAGCTCTTGCCTGCTGAAAGCGATTCCCGTTCTCCCAAAGGGGAGCCTGGTATCGTTTTTACTCAGGACTGCAGCCATCGCTGCCGCTTGCGTCGGCGTCATGGGTTCGCTTCGGTGTTGCTCACCCTCTCGCCCGCGTCGCGGCGCGCTGCTTGCCTGGCTCGCGGAAAGGGTTCGCTCGTCGGCGCACTCACCCTTCTCTCCGCTCGGCGGCTCGGCCGCCGTTTCGCCCCCGACGCTTGCTTGCGCAAAGGCACCGCTAGCGGTTGTCGCACCAGAATCCAGGCTCCCGGTAGACACTGGGGCACGAGATAGCGCGTCAGCTACCACGTTAGTGCTCCCCTTCCGATACTGCACTGAAAAGTCATAATGCTGTATTAGGAGAGCCCAGCGCGCCAGCCTGCCCGCAGGCTCACGGAGCCGCATCAGCCAGCTTAGCGCGCTGTGATCTGTTTGCACCACAAACTTCGTCCCATCAAGGTAGACGTCAAACTTCCGCAGTGCAAACACGATGGCGAGACACTCCTTTTCGGTCACGGAATAATTCTTCTCCGCGGGTATCAGCGAGCGGCTGGCAAAGGCCAGCGGCTGCAACACGCCATCGTATTCCTGTAGGAGAACTGCTCCTAATCCCAGATCACTCGCGTCAGTCTGGACAACAAACGGTCTGGTCAGGTCGGGGAGCTTGAGCTGCGCTGTCTCCGCAATGGCGCTAGACAGATGGCAAAACGCCTCTTGCTGCTCAGGTCCCCATCGCCACACCGCAGACTTACCCAAGAGCTTGGTCAAGGGCGCCTGCACTCGGGCACAGGACGGAATGAACGACCGGTAAAAGTTGGCCATTCCAAGAAAGCGGCGCAGGCCGCGTACGTCCTTGGGCACGGGGAAATCGAGGATTGCTCGAAGTTTCTCCCGGTCTGGCTCAATGGAGCCTTCGCCCAGCGTAAACCCAAGTAACTGAACTCGAGTCTGCGCTAATTGGGCTTTCGCGGGATTTAACGTCATCCCGGCAGCCCTCACCCTCCCGAGCACATCGGCAACATGGGCCAAGTGTTCTTCGAAGGTTCGTGAATAAATCACGATGTCGTCGAGGTAGCACATGCAGTATGACCACTTTGCTTCCCCGAGGACGCGGTCCATGAGTCTCTGAAAAGTCGCAGGAGCATTACAAAGACCAAAGGGCATACGAGTAAACTCAAACAACCCTCTGTGGGAGGTGAACGCGGTCTTGCACCGGTCACGCTCATCCATCCGGACCTGTAGGTAACCTTTGGAGGCATCTAGCGTGGTGAAGTACCGCGCAGTGCCGAGGTTTCCTACGATGGAGCTAATCGTGGGGAGCGGATAGGCATCCTTACGAGTCACTCCGTTCAGACGGCGGTAGTCTACGCACAGGCGATGACTGCCATCTTTCTTAGGCACCAACACAATTGGAGACGCCCAGGCGCTGGACGAACGGCGAACAATGCCAGCTGAAAGCATATCGTCCAGCAAGCCGTCAATAACCTGCCTCTTGGCCAAGCTGACGGGCCTGGGGTTACACTTCAAAGGAAGCGCGTCGCCAGTTTCGATCGCGTGGCTCACCAACTCAGTACAGCCCGGCTGATCGGTGAAGAGCTCGTCGTACTCGCGTAACAGTGCCGACAAACGAGCCTTCTGTGTATCATCCAAATGAGTCGCACAGGCGGTCAAAGGATGCGGAGCCTCTGCGTGTCGTGCCACTCGATCCCGATGGGGATTTTGAGCCGAGTAGCGCATAGCGCAGGGGCCTGCCCCCGAACTTTGCACGCGACACGGTTCCGACGCCTCTACTGCACAGGCAGTTGTATACGCCGGCGGGCTGATGAACGGCTTCAGCTGGGAAAAAGGTCCGTCGCGATAGCCTCCATTCGCAATGTCCACAACGATACCGGTTTTTAGGAGAAAGTCCCGACCGAGAATCACAGGAACACTGAGCCCTGGAAGATGAACGAAACGCGTGCGTCTCCTTCGATCTCCCCATGTGACAGTCAACCTTGCGGCGCCAGCCGACTGGGCCACGCCTTTCGCGAGGGTGAATGTCGTTCGGCTGTCCCGCAAGCGCACCGAGTGCTTCCGCAAGTGGGACAAAACCTGTTCGCCAAACAACGAAGCGCTTGCGCCCGTGTCTAGCAACGCCGAAAATTCGCGGCCGGCAATAATGACCGAAATAAACGGCGCGTGCGCACCAGCAAGACTGCTTGCCCGGTACGCGGAGGGGAGAAGCAAGGGTTCGGCCGCTCGTGCCTTCACGAACGACCCGCGCCCCCGTTTCCCTGCCTCACAGGAGGCCTAGATACGGGACACTCCCTCGCTATGTGCCCTCGCTCGCGGCAGCGGAAGCAGCGCATTCCGTCCCGGGAAAGGGAAGATGCGCCGTCGCGGCCCCTCTCCCGAGGAGGAGCAGCCTCTAGCGGCAGGGGTCGGTTCGCCTGTTGATCAAAGGATCTGTTATGACGAGTGTCACCCTCACCGATGCGTTGGGACGGATTGCGTCCCTGTTCGCGCGTGTCGAGTTGCGGTGCAGCACAGGCTGCGCGCCTCCCGTACGTGTAGGGATCTAACGCGCGATCGCTCACTTCCCAACTGCGCCCGCTTGCAGCGGTAGCCGCAAAGGCAGCTCCGGCGGGCTGTTGCCGTTGGGGAAGGGTCATGGCCCCTCCCCACGCGCAGCGCGGCTCGAGGGCCTCGCTGGCTGGTGGCGGCGGGCGATAGGCACGCGCGGCGAGAATGTCGCCTTGAATGCGCTTAGCCTCGGCGGCCAATTCCTCTAAATCTCGGAAGCGGCTGCCGCGCAGGTACGCCGAAAAGGTCGGATGTGCCTGCCTGATCACCCGTTCGACGCGTTCCTCGTTCGAAGCTCTGGGCTCAGCGATAGAGAAAAGGTCTTCCATCGCGCGTACGTACTCCTGAAGCGACTCATCAGGAGCTTGCGTGCGGAGCTCGAGCTCGCGCCGCATCCTACTCTCGTAGTCAGCGGGTAAGAATTCGCGCAGGAAGGCCGCGCGGAACTCATCGAGGGTTGCTGCTCGGTGGCCTGAAAGCCGATACCACCTCGCCGCCGTGTCAGTCAGTGCAGCCGGGACGACGCGTCCGAGCACCTCCTGATCATCCAAACCCAATGCTCTCTGATAACGTAACAGAGAGTCAAGGTAATCTCGGGCGCTGCGCAGATCACCGTATCCGCTGTAAGTTGGCACAGGCAATATAACAGCGGGGTGAGCGCGTTTCGGAACGGCCGAAAGCGTTTGTACAGCTCCCGAGAGCGCTTGGATCATTTGAGCGGCATTTTGCAGCAGCGTCTGTGCACCCGCTTCAAAGGAAGCTGTCGGTGTGTTAACGGCGCGTTCGAGCGGTGGGGAACTGTCTCCGAGCTCAATAAGCGGCGCGGTTTCAAAAGGGATACCGGCCGTAGCACCGTTCTCGGGGAGCGCCTGGTGCGCATGCTGCTCGAAGGGGGCACTGGCCCTGTTCTCGAGCAAAGCGGTATCTGCTAAAAACGACGGCGGACAAAACTCACGCCTAGCAGACATAACGCGGGTAACACGGCGAGCCTGATTCGCAAAGGCGTGCTGACTCGGCTAAGTCTAATCAAAGGCTTAATGAGCCTTTGATACCGCGTTGGGCGCCAGTGTGGTAGCCTCGATGCTCGCCGGAGCCGAAGACTACCGCGGGTTCAGGCTTAGCGAGCCACAGGGCCGCGTCTACCGTCGCCTGCTTACGTTTTGCGCACCGCTCCGCACGCGCTCTACTCGCAAAGGCGTTGAGCGCCGCGCAGCATGAACACAGTGTTCGCGATAACACACACACAAACACTTTATTTGCCTTCTGCGGCACCCCAACACACACACTGTACACGTCCGCTCCCGGGGCACGGGGAAGCAAAGGGCCTCCCGCGCGGACGATACACCAAGGGGTTCCGCGGAGCACGTCGCAGCTCGCAATGGCGAGCTTTGACACGCCGCTCGGGAAAAGGTCCCTCGCGGCTATGCTGCGCACTCTCGCGATGACCACTGGGCCTTGTCGCGAGGGTTAGGGCAATCTCCGTACGCGTGGGCCTCCGGCAAGTGCGACTCGGCGTGGTACGACCGCGCACGAGCACTAGGCACCGCTTTTTGGCTTCACGTACGAACCGGAGCTAACACTGAGGTAAACACGCCTGCAAGGATGCCGAGGCACCCAGGCAGGCTACAGTCCAGCGATTCCCAAAGGGGACGTTGGACCGGAAGGAAAATGCGTGCTTAAACAGCGGCGTCCGGGGAGAGAGAGAGAGAGAGAGAGTTCGTCCCGGCCTGCCCGCGCGTCAGTCGCCGAATTTCGCGGCTCTCAGACCGCGCGCAGCGCCACCACGAGTGTCGGCGCGTAGCGCAAGATGGCGCCACTTGCCCTCGCAGGGAGAACGGGAGAGGGAAAGGATTCGAAATGCCCGCGCAGTGGCTTCGGGCGCGCCTCGGATCCCCACAATTTGACACGCGGGCATATATTGTCTTGTGAATGGATTGACAATACAGTCTCTTGTTTGCACAAATTGACTTATACGACGTTTCGCATGATGATATGTGCACATAAAGTTGAGGTTCTAGTGAGATCTCGTCTGGTCAGGATGAAACATTAGGAAAAACATTGGTGAAAACATTGACGGAGGCCGACCAAGGTGAAAAATATCTACTGGCATTTGGGCTCCCACACGGGAGCCTTGTTCCCAATGAAGCCAGTGTCCATCGATGTTTTCACCCATATGTGCACATGTACAGTCCACATCGACTGCAATGCGACATCAATTTTTCTTTTAGTACATACAGTAAAACCCCGTTAATTCGGACTTCACGGGACCAGAGAGAATGTCCGAATTAACCGAGGGTTCGAATTATCGCGAGTACGATCAAAACACTAGAAAAATGTTTCCGCCACCACCAGACTTTTATTTCTTAAAGAAGTCGGTGATCGCGGCTTGCTTCGCGGAGGCAACGTGCAAGGAAATCACAATTTTGCTAAGTTCCTGAAGGTGGCTGTCCGCGCACACTGTGCCGCAAAGCGGCGGTCTAGCTGACGCAGCCAGGCTTGAAATATTTCGGCCGTCATCCAAGCCTTTCTATTAAAGCGGTAGTCGACAGGCAGCTGCTTAATGTTCTTAAAACATCTTGGCTTCGCAGCCTTTCCGATCACCAGCAGCGGCAGCTACTCTGTGCCGGTCATGTTCGTAGCCAGAAGAACCGTCACCCGCTCTCTACTCCGTTTCCCGCCGACGCACGGGTCCCCCTTAAACACGATTGTCTTCTCAGGCAGAGCCTTAAAGAACAGCGCTGTCTCGTCAGTGTTGATAATGTTGCACGGCTCGTACGTAGAAAGGCGTGCGGAAAGTCCGGAACGCCAGGCCTGCACAACGCTTCACCGCGCACGTTGCAGAACACCAGGGGTGCTATCGCGGAACGATGCCTTATGCCATATTCTATGCTATTCTTATCATCCACCACTCGTGGCTAAAGCCCCTCGTGGCTGGCTGATCGCGTTGATAACGCGTAATAACGCGGACGGACCGTCGCCATGTTGCCTGTTGCTGATGACAGTAGCGATGCACTGCCTTTCATTGTGTATGTGCCTCCGAGATGCAAAGCTCGTTTTAAATCTCGGAGGCCATAATCCGATCTCGTTACCTCGTTTTAAATCTCGGAGGCCATGATCCGATCTCGAAGTGTTAGATGCGCCGTCGATTTCGGCTGCGAATCCGAATTATATCCGAACCGCGGCCGTGGTGGTATCCGCTGCTGCTTCCCCGTCTCGACCCGACCTCGGTCGGGAGTTCGAATTAACCGAAGCGCGGTCGAATCTGTCCGAATTAATGAGAGTTCTCAGCCATAGAACAATGCACATTTTGGACGGGACCAGACGCCGCGTCCGAATTAACCGAAATTCCGAATTAACGGGGGTCGAATTAACGAGATTTTACTGTATAACGACTGCTATGAGCGATGGCTCGAGATAATCGCATCATATTACTACGAATGGGGCCACTAAAGGTAGTGCAGTCTCTAATGTAAGTGTGCGAGTCAGAACTATGCCAGTATGACACCAACTGTAGATTCTGGAAACGAAAGCACATCCATCACTTAGCCTTAAATTTTCGCGTGTCAATCCGTGAGTACTGTACCTGGTGCGCAGAGCACGAATAAGTGTTCGTTTTAAATAAGTGCCACTTGGAAGTTCAGTGCAAGTCCTGTCGCGTGTGTTCCTTTGGTCTTTGTCATTTACCAGTTTTATGAACACATGTCAAGATGAAGCAGCTCGCCCAAATCAAGGTATTGTTGTAGTCATTGGTTTCTCTGACCTTTCAGCTGGAGACCCGCATCCATCTCTTGTCCTGAACAAAAAGCGCAGCCGGAATACAGAGAATGGGCAGGAAGCCTCCACATCCAATCAGCAGAATCCACAGAGGGTCCGAAAGAGAAAGAAGCCCAAAACCAAAAGTAAGTGACGGCCTCTGTCTGGTAATACCAGACTGCTGGAGTGAACACTCTTTTAAAGGAGCACTGACACAAAATTTCGAAGGCGAGATAATGAGTGAAATAGATGTATGTGGAGCCGTACACAACGTCTACGAAATATCAAGGGCCAATATAGCCTAGAACATATTTAAAATCAATTTTAAAGTGCATGCCGCGCGACTGAGCGAGATGCGGGCGCTTCGCGACGCCGACATCAACGTGGGGTGTGTGTAAACAAACCTACGTCACGAGTTTGTGTTGGCTGGTGGCTGGTTGTGCCGTGGTACCTGCCATTTCTTCCTCCGTGCCTGCGGCTTTGCGTGTGCTAGTTGTGTTCTCTTCCGCTGTTCGCTCGTCGTGCCCGTTGGCAGATGTTATGGCCCGCCCACGCTAGCGGCAAGCCTGCCTCAACGGCGCGGTGCCGCAGAACGTCGGCCGTCGCCGCACGCGCGAGAGCTGTCCAACTTGCACGGCAAGCTTCGCCGGCGAGGCATTCGCGCCTCCGAAAAACATGGCAGCACTGCCAAAAGCGGTTGTCGTCCACTTCGAATCTATCAAGTGGCCGCCGTGCGCTCTGTAACGTGTAAGTTCCGAACTGATGCTTCCATTTGCTTTAGATTCATGTCCTTAAGCTTCGACAGCAATGTATTCGTCCCGATTCGGCGCCGTTTTTGAGAGCCATAGTCAAATAATCCATGCTGTAAGCTTAGCGAGTCGAGATGGGTGCTTCCGAATGCTCGGAGGACATAGATTACGCGTTTGTTAGTTGTTTCTAATCCTCCATAGCTGGCGCCACTTGACCTGGTTCGGCGCCCACCGCATCCACGCTCGCGCGCCGCCTACGTCACAATTTTGCGTGTTCACGTGGCCAGCTGTGTTTTCCCGGCCCCCGGAGGACGCTGCCTAGCTCGGTGCTCTTTGAAACCGAAACTGCGACTGGGCGCTCTAAAAACGTCTCTAAATAAATAACCGTCGCGCACTTGCGCAAACGAGGTTTGCAGCCGTGATAAGTGGATCATAAGCTATCTATTGCAACAAAAAAAACAAGGTGCAAAATTTTTGTGTCAGTGCTCCTTTAAGCGGCTTCTGTCTGAAACCCAAACAGTATGATGGCACTACAGAATCGCATGCATGAGCACTCATTAGCCACTTAGTTGAAGCTAAACTAGAGTGTTCACTCGAGTAGGTTCGTCTTTCTGTATGCATGACATATAGGGGAAATGGGAGTTTTGACTTATCACAGGTGCTGCTACATGGATGTTTGTTGTATCAAATTTCTACTGTTCACTTCAGTAAAACAATGTGAGGACAGTTGTCGGCAGACACGAGTCAGTAAGAGAAAGGCTGAAAGTGCGCTGCTGCACCAACTGGAGAAGCACCCATGTCACACCACTACAGCATTGTCTGAAGTTTTGTCATTTCAAGCATGCTGCAGTCATGGTAACGGTCAATGTAATGCAGTCGTCGAATTTTTGCTGCAGAAACACAAGGAACACCTTCGAGCGACGAGTCTGATTCGGACAGTGGCGAAGTCTTCGATGCAGCCGATGGACCGAGTACATCGAAAAAGCGGCGGCGGGAGCACAAGCACCGCCGGCATCACAAACACCATCGCTGTCATCACCGGCATAAACATCACAAACGACACCGGGAACATTCCACGGACGCTGCCGACCAGAAGGGCACTAGCAGCAAGGCTACTCGCCGAGACAGTGGGGCCACAACCACATCCACCTGTTCCTCGGAGCCTTCGACCTCTGGATGCTCCCTGTACTCGGCGGGGCCCAGTGGCTTGGGAAACAAGTCCGGGCTGAAAGTTCGCATCCGGACTTCATCCACAGAAATGCAGCAGGCAGATGCGGAGAGCAGCGATGATGCCTCGGAAGATAGCAGTTCATCAGATGAGGCTGTGAGCGTGGTGAGTCTAGGGTATTTTTGTGGCTTGAGCTCATGACAATTATAATGCTGATAATTTATAGGGCTGGCTAACTGAAAGATGCTTGCTGTGTTTCTATCGCATTTTGAAACTTGTCGATTCAGTTGAGGATCCCATTTAAGTTGTACTTTTTAGGTTTGTAGCCAAAGCAGTCCTTCAGTATTATGAATTCCTTGATATAAAATATTTAACTTTTTTTAAACTTCCCATCCATACAACACTGTGCATCTTAAACCCAATGTAGTGATTCTCTGCAATATTCAGGTATCAAAATTTCACTGATGCCACTGGTGAAATACAAGTCGTGAAGTAACTTGCAAGGCATTCGCGTATACTGTTAAACCTCGATGTAACGAACTTCAGTATAACGGAATTTCAATATAAAAACTTCAGTTTAACGAAATGATTGGTACGCTTCCAAAACTGTCTTAAAAGCTTGTCGGCCTCTAGTTTATTTTCATTGCAATTTCTTCCAGGCTTCTAAAAGAGGTCCCGCCAAGCGAAAAGGACGCCTCCCCTCGGTGGAGAAAAGCAAAATCGCGGGTGAGTCAAGCGGCTTGCTGCAAGAACCTCGTAAAACTGAAACTCATTCTTGTGTAAACACCTGCTGGTTACATCTGAACTAAAGAATTGAGTGCAACATCCCTATTTACTTATTTCATAATTCTGAGCCACGTATTCCACAGACAAATAACTTGGACATTAAAGGGGGTGTTCTCAACGTAAACTTATCCAACAACAAATTTTTTTTAAAAAGATATGCAACACATAACACAAATTGTGTTATAAATAAATATGTCTCAACTTCTGCAAGTTTAGTTCTTTTTTTTAATGACTGCTTACTTAATGCTACTGTTCCCCAATTGTTTATTATGCATTGATCTTTTATAAGTAATTTGGTACATTTTATGACTGGAATAATAATTTGAATATGTTTCCAGTATAAATCTTGAAAGTTAATGATGAAGTTCATAATGAAATAGCAAATGCACAAAATAATGCATGTATTCCACGTTGCAGAGGTGAAAACTTAATCACTGCGATTTTTGTTTAGAATGAAGGCGTATATTTGAAGTTAAGCAGTCTGTTACTTGGCACACAAGTGGTGTCACATTTGAGTTTTTCTTGCAGGCTTATATGTATTTTGTCAATAGATGCCTTATGATTTCATATTGTTGAAGTGTTTTATTCAGCAAAGATTGTAGTCTGAAGTAAATGTACATGAGAAACAAGACAGACATTAAAATATCTGAGAGGGCAAAGAGAGGTTAACCGAAATGTGCGCAAGAGAGACTTCAAGGAAACATTGTATCTCCATTTCTTTCTCTCTCTCTCTCTCTTTTTTTTTTTGCCTGGCTTATTGACAAGTCAATGAAATGGAGTACAGACAGGTACAATTCTCGCCTCCATCGTCATCATACACCCGATTCGAATTGGCGGCCATGTAACACATCATTTGTGGCTCGTTGGAATGTTATTTAAGAGAGTACACTGGAATATAAAGCTATGAAATTTAGAAATACGAGTAAAACTCCACTTCTGCAGTCGTGTTATCTGATTTCTAGTGAAAACACTATCGCGTTAACTGTATGAAAGCACATTGCTCTTACAGCATGTTGTCTGGGAATAGAAAAATAAGCATATTATTATCTTGAAAAACATGCACTGGCAACAGGATTCTATGGTATAGCTGTGCCTCCTGTAATGTATTCCAAGATGAGGGCAATTGGTGAGGGTGGCAAAATGGGCCTGTTGGTAAGTCATAGTAGAAATGTTATCAGGATAGCGCAGCAAAGCATGGACACGAGAGTAAACAAAGAGGACGAGACGAGCACTAATTTTCAACAATCATTTGTTGAAAGTTAGCGCTCTTCTCGTCCCCTTCATTTCTTGTGTCCATGTTTTGTTGCGCTATCCAGGTTATACCACGAGGGTGCTGGCATGTTTGAAGGTGTGAACCGTGACACGGTCATTTTGCACGCAGCATTCTTGCCGATGCGACAGCTGTGGCGATGGTCGGGCACAGGCTCCCAACGGCCGGGGCTGAACGGGAAGGCCAGGAAGGAGTTTTACAGCACCATCTACAGGGGCAGGGAATCCATTCGGGTGGGTGGCATTCTGTGCCTTATGGGCCAGAATTCTTCAGTCATACTGTAGTTGCTTCATGAGGCAGGTAAACGTGCATAGCAAGTAGATCAGGTGACTGCAATTGTCTCTGCAATGTGTGAAACAGCTCTGTGGTGAGAAGCTGCAGCCTTCTATGGAAAGCTGCATGCAGTTCAAGTAAGAGTCGTAGCCACATCACACACTGCTTGGAACTTCACTTCCCGCAGCAGGTGACATTGGTTCATCTGTCGATGTGGAGCAAAGTGAAATGGAAGGGGAGCTCCTCACATGAACGTGGTGTGCTCTGACACACGAGACAATGCAGACACTAGCCAAGGCAAGAGAGTAAATGGACATGGTAACAGCACAGTACAACTTCCATTACCTACTTCTCTAATTAGCTAATTTGAGAAATCATTTCGATTAAACAGTCCCTGGGCAGCACCTTACAACTGTCAAACTGCAACCAAAATTTGCAATGGGACCTTGTCTCGGATCCTTTCAACTTTCATGCGTGTGTGCAGCTGTTAGCCAGTACAACTCAAGGCCTTGGTGGTGGATGTGGAATGTCTTTTAAACCACAGGCATCCCACATTATATGAACCTGGGACAAGACAACTGGCAAATGAAAAATAACTTTTATCGTACGCTTTCTCTGGCTTTATTGTCTGCTTACTCGATATGGTTGCGGTTAACAATGTAGTGATGCACGTGGAAGGAATGTTGTAGTTATCGCAGGGATGATACAGTGTTTGTGAAATTCGAGCTTCATTTATACTGCCGTTTTGTAGGATAGAATGTGCAAATAAGTTGTGTGTCATGATGCAGGTTGGTGACTGTGCGGTGTTCCTGTCGACGGGACGGCCCAACCTGCCATACATTGGCCGCATCGAAGCCATGTGGGAAGGCTGGAATGGAAACATGGTGGTCCGCGTCAAGTGGTTCTACCACCCGGAGGAGACCAAGGGACTCGCAAGGCGTCTCAGACACCCCAAGGTCAGGCACTGTTCTGGCTCTCTTAACCAAATACTACAGCTGTGCGAATAGCAAAATTTTGGGTGCGAAGCGAATTCGAATATTGAAGTGTGAGTGCGAATCGAATCGAATATTTTTCGAATATTTCTCGAATATTTTTCGAATACTTCGAAGTGCAATTGCAGGAAAAAAAGGTTAGAGAGGATTCCTAAGCATATTCTTATGAGATAGCAACATGAAAGTGTTTCTTTTTGCTAGGTTGATGAAGCACTGGTGGGGTGGTGTTTCATAGTTGTCTTATCAAGAATGAGGCAATGTAGAGGCCGAATTCTATTTATGTACATGATTTGGTGCAACCAAAGTGTTGTCGACAACACTTTACACGTGATGGGCAAAGATGCCATTTCCTCAGCCTCTCCTCCTCTTTCAACTTCTGTGGAAGCCCAACTGATGTGGCGGACAAGGGTGTGCTCCCTTCAAGTCCGGAGTTCCAAATCTGCCCCGTAGACGTCAATATAATAAGAACATCTGAAACTTTGGATGCTAAAAAGCTTCGGCTTCCGATTTTTCGGACTTCCTGCCCAAATGTCAGGTCCAAAACAGCATTAATTGAGCCCCCACCTCTGCCACATCTTTCATCTCCATGTTGGAACATGTGTTTTCTTGAGTTAGTAAATTTGCGACCGTAGCAGAGCTTGAAAGGCAGCTTTGCCGCAATGCCGGGGTGTGATGAGGTGAAGCATACTGAAAATCTAGGGACCACTTTATTTTTTTTTTATTTATACAAGTACCTGCAGCTCCACGAGGGCATTATCGCAGGGGGCAATTCAGGAAAAAATAGATACAATAGCAAAATATATGTAAATTCACATACAGACATGAAAATGTCCGTATCGACAGATTACAGACATGAAAATGTCTGTAATCGGACGTTGACTGTCTTGGCAAAGTTCAACCGTAACGGAGCTTGAAAGGCAGCTTTGCCGCAATACTGGGGTGTGATGAGGCGAAGCGTATTGAAACTATAGGAACCACTTCCAATTGGACGTTGACTGTGTCTTGGCAAAGTTCGACCGTAACTGAGCTTGAAAGGCAGCTTTGCCGCAATCGAGAGTGTAATGAGGTGAAGCGTATTAAAAATTTGAAGGGGTCACTTTCAATCGGACGTTGACTGTACTTGTTTTTGGGAAGTTCGAATAGTAAAATTCCAGTGCGAATCGAATCGAATAGCAAACACTATTCGAAAAATATTCGAAATTTCGAGTATTCGCACACCCCTACCAAATACAGCTAGAAACGATGCAAAGATAAGGAACGCAGGTTTCATTTAAGTTTCTTTCTTCTTCTTCACTTCTCGCCTGAGAGGGACACTAAAGAGAAAAACAATCTCTCTGGCATTAGTAAATCACTCATTAACAATACTAAGAAGACCACTGTCGCCTCGAGTAGGTGCGCAGTAAGCTAAGAGAATGCAGATGCAGGTGGCAACACAGCCTTGAGTTTCCCACATCAACTCGCCATTCTTGACAGCTACCTTGATACGTTTAAATGTTGTTGTGAATGATTTGTTGTAGTTGTGGCCTGTATAATTTCAACAACTGTTTCAGTGGCTCTTTATCTGTGAAAGGACTGATAAGGATGGTTGAGAATGTGATTCCCAATGATTTGCAATGCATGGCTGAACACGAGAGCACGCGTATGTGCAGGGTGCGCTGTTTGATTCTCCGCACCGGGACCAGAATGATGTGCAGACCATTTCTCACAAATGCGAGGTCCTTCCCTGGGACGAGTACCGGGCGATCCGCGGGCTGCGCAGCGATGAATCCTGCGCCGATGTCTACTACCTCGCTGGATGCTACAACCCCTACGACAACACCATCTCAATTAAGCCCTCATTGACACTGTGATTATGTCAGTAGACTGCAATCTCGTCTGGCGAAAGCCACAGGCAGGGTGTGGGCCATCTTGTGGCTTCCTCCGCAGTGTTTTTAACCTGTCAGCAAATAAATTATATACAGAAGCAGTGGTCGCAAAATTTAATTACGACATAATCTAACATGGCCAGGGCGGTGCATTACTAAATACGCAGCTTTATTTCTCACTTGTTATTAGGATATTTGGAGACAGACATTTCAACATGCTGGCAACTGTTTATGCTTCATTTGGCATACATTGTCATAGCAAATCATAGACCATGTAGTTACCTTCTGAAAACTGTCTCCTTGCTGCATAGTCATTGTAGTGTCTTTATTCTTTACACAGTGTTTATATAGTAGGCGGGCCAAATCCCACTAGTTGATGTAGAGAAGCTCCCTGTCAGAAAACACGTGTAATTCTGGCCTGAATATAGGATTGTTTAAGCACACCACACGCACATGCCAGTATTTCCGGGAACTAAAGCTTCTGCGCATCAACTAGTGGAATTTGTCTTTGCGTTTCTGTTTCGAAATTCCTTGTTGTCATAATCTGCACGCTGTTGAGGTGTTTGGCACAGAGTTGCCATCAGCTGGCAAAATGGTTTAGTGACTCGTGGTTGCCGAGGTCACGTGGCGGGCACCTTTGACACAAGAGGGCATATCAGAAGATGTCAGGGGCCAGTGTTGATAGCAGGGCGGGCTGTCTTCCAAAGACGGGGAGGAATTATTAGGGGTGTGAGAGCTGTCTCCGTTTCTTGCTTTCACGTTTGTATTTTGTTGTCGGTTCTTGCATGAACTTGCGTATTGTTTCGTTTAATTTACGTTTCTCCTATTGTGATGGGCTTGAAGAAGATTACGCGAGAGGAGTTTATGATGCCTCCTCTTGGTTTACGGACAGGTTTACGGACAGGAGCGGGTGTCCATGTGAAATGTGTACAGCTGTTTGTACTATACTCTCTCGTCTCATGCGTGCACCAACACAACATTGCCCGGTGTGTCTTCTTTATTTACTTTTTTTGTTCCGACAAGACTGCGCAGACGGCCTCCAAGAATGAGAGCTGAAGATGCTAATGCTACTGAGGTGGCAAGTCCTGCCAGATGTAAACGCATCTTTGTACATCTGAGGTATTGTTTCGAAGGCATGCAGAAAGAGAGCCACCTTAAGGGCTTGTAGCTCATTTAGGCACGTAGTGTACGTTGCTTAAATAAATATGCCTTGTTTAGGTTGTAAACTACTACTCAACAGGTACAGGATTCTCAAATGATGACCTTTGGAAATGCAGTCGCTTTCGTGAAATTTTGTGTGACTTGGCAGCACTGTGCCAAGCTTGCTACCTTCGCATAGTGCAAAGAACACTGTTGGCTGCATAACTTCACTGTGTCCATTGCTGTGCAAGATTTTGTGAGGGTGATTGTATCCCCAAAAGTCATCGCTCAGGCCTGTCTTTTTCGTTAGAGCACCAGATGTCGTTATAGATGCAGAAAGGGTATCTACTCATAACACATGCCCACTGTTATGTATATTATTATTGGTGCACTTATAGAAAGAATTTCGAAAGCAGCAATTTGATTTTACGTTCCTTATTTCTGCAGTGAAGCCTTACGGAGCTTTAGAAGAATGTCTGCTGCAGGGGTTCTTGGGGGCTGTCTTATGCGGGCTTGTACGTTTATCTTTCTCCACTGTGCACTTGTTATCGCTCATTTTCCTCTGGCACGCAGCTGTGTAACCTCTGTAGTGGCATCTTGAACACAATGGCATGCCTCACCCCTCCGTCTCTATGCATTTTCCCCACCCTCACATGTCGGAAGCGCGCTTGATTGGGAGGTGTCCACAAAACACCACGTCTGTGAAACTTGTTCTCCCGCGTCAAAGTTCTTCGCTGTTTGTAAAACAAAGCCGCACGCCCACTGTTTGAGCTGCGGCGCGCTGTTATCCGTCGTTCACTCTTGCGACGGGTGCAAGCGCACATTTTTTGTGTATCGCTGTCGTGGTCGATAATCATAGCTGAAGTCATCACATCACCGCGTACATTTTGTGCATTTCACCCACCTCAGAAAGCTAGTGTTTCTTTTGCTTTTTGTCCGCATTGCACTGTATTTTCGAGCTGCTTCGAAATCACTTGTTTGGAACTGCTGCATTGAGCTATCAGCTGGAGTGGATAGTGACCAGAGTTTTGGTCCTAATGCACTGATTGCTTGTCACTGCGAGAGTCTTTTGAGATTGCATTGCTCCAAGGCAAGGAGGAAAGGGCACTTCGTAGTGCACACTGATGTTGATAGTTCTGTACTGGGCAGCTGGCCACAGGTAGACAGGGTGTTTTTTTTTTTTGAGTACATGCCTACAGTGCGTATGAGGCCAGTGATTTCATGCACAAGTCACGAATGCACAACAATTACTGCTGTCATCACATGATAGAAACTGAGTATGAGAGATAGTCATCTGCTTTGACTGCACATTGAACAAACTACCGTGGCCAGCAGCTGGTGACAAGCGCCTCGATTGTCATCCGTTCTTGCACGAAGCTGGATCTCTCAGCAGTGATAAGCACGTCTCTGTGGTGCTGAGACTGAAAGGTTTCGATCTGAAGCTGGCAAGGAACAGCTGCTGGTTCATTGTAAGTGAACACTTGTTAGCTGGCTCAATCCTAGAACAACTTTAGTAACTTGTCATCTCTGTGGTGCTTGTGGCAGCATGTACACTCAGCGAGCTTATCAGTGTTTACTCAAGTTTGCACCATGAGAAAGAAAAAAAGAAAGCTGCTCTACTCATACACACAACGCTGAAAAGCAACACGCAAACACACAAAAACCCGGTGTCACCCACTCACGTGAAACATGAAGCTAATGACAATTTTTTTTTGTGTGGTTTTGCGACATTTAAAGAAAAGAATGTCTCGTCAGTCATTTTACAGAGCATTTCTTCTGTGCAGTTCACAGAAAAAGTGTGCTCAAAGCTTTACTGGCTTTGGATTATCAGGGTTTCACAGTGCTTCATATCTCAGTAGGGCATGTTGTCATAGGGTTGAGTCAGCACTACACGCTTGTGCCATGAAAGTGTTTGCCACTGTTTAATGGGTTCGTGGATGGTTGAGGTGGTTTTTCTGCAACTACAACTGTAGGCTGCTGCCTATATTTGTGGCACAAAATCACAATTTACAAACCCAGCCAGCCTTTTTTATCGCAATTAGCAGGTCTGGGACCTGGCTTAAAATTTACGGCAGCTAGTCTGTGAGACACCGGTGCTGAAAGATGTTTTTATCGTTTGTTGTTAAGGCCAGGCTGCCCACGAGGGTGTTGGCGGTGCACAGTTTATGGGAATGGGGAAGGCTGCTTCCAGAAGAGTGTTGCTTTTGTGCACATCGCGAGTTTTGGCTCGACAGCAAGTGCAGACGACGAGCAGTTGAAGATGCGCGCAGTCCATGTGCTTCACTGTACAGTGCAAAAGGGGCAATTTTTGAACGAGCTGGTCTTTGCGAGGGACGCTAGTGTAGAGTGGGTTGCATTACCGTAATCAAATCTGGCTTTCACTGTGGACACATGATTTTTAAGGGAGCCATGAAAACAGCACACGATTTTCCTGCAGATAGAATCAAACATTATGGAAACTGAAGCTGCCGGCTGCACTTCACCTGCATGACAATTACGGTGTTCCTGTCAAAGCCAGTCTGTGTGTTGATGCTATAAACGTGACTGATATGCATTCCATTAGGCTGTTGCCATGTGACAACCAGTTAGAACTTGGCCCCCAGTTACATTATGAACCTTGCACAGCAGGAAAACGAGGCCAGGCTAACGCCAGGAATAAGGTCCCAATGGATGCAGATGTAAAGCATCGGAGGAAGCTCTCGTTGCACACACAATTGCCTACATTTTTAACAGACTTACCGTACAGTGATCTGCGCTACTTATTTTTAACAAATTTGAGAGTAGGTTCGGCACTTACTGCTGCATCGCTTGCTTAAATTTCACAACATAATTGCACAATTCGTTTAACGACATTCAATAAACACTTGCCATTGTTATTTGGCTGGCTTCTCTGTAGGCACTGGAAGCAGACCGTTCCTCTGCTTCCATTTGCTTCTTTGATGGTGAGGCGTTCATGGTGTCTGGCACATTGTTGATTGAGTGTCTCGTTGATCAGCACAAATTCTGCATTGCCTTATTGCAATATTCGAGTAAAAAGTGAAACAACAACACATGTGCAAATTTTCTTTATAAAATGGATCAGACTGGTTACTGTACTGAGTGCTTAGTACTTTTATGTACAGTTTAATTTTAAAGTTCACTGTTGATGTTCCCGACAGATCTGCTGTTGAGCTGCACACAAGAATAGGAAAAGCTCAAGCATGGCATTTGTGAAACATGTTGCCAAGTGCAAGAAGAGGTAATGTTTTTTTGGTTAGTATAGAACAAGCCCCCAGGTTTTTCTGAGGAGCATAGCAGCAGAAATGTTACCAGCTACAAAACCGTTAGAAGAATGTTCAGTGTGGCATATTCAGCCTCTATGGTTGCAAGGCAATGCAGTGTGCACCGAGTACTTTCCAATCTCTGAAAAGCGGGCAACTTGTAGAGCATTCTTCTGGAAGCAGTCTTCCTCCTGAAACACGCGGGTTCACAAGTGCTTGTCAGATTTAACTGAAGTGTTGAGACGGGGTGCAAGAGTTTGGTGGCAGAGTTTCGACTGCAGCTCCGGAGAGAGCGCTTTATTTTTGTAGGTGCGACGGTTGGCATGGCCCGGGAAGGGGCTTTGGTTTTTGTACATAGGCAAGTTGTCATCTGCTATCATATTCTGCAGTTGTGTTGCTTCACATATTTCTCTTGCCCTGTTCTGCTAGCAGGAATGAAAACTGACTGTGATTTTCACTCGTTGAAAAAAAGTGGGATTTGTTGAACGACGGTGGCTAGGATGCTCCTCTCTCCCTCTTTCTGTCCCTTGGAAACTTCTTTCAAGTCTTGACTGACAAGAGAACTTCATAACGGAAGTTTGCAAAAGTGATCGCTACAAAGTCTGTTGTAAGTCTGTTGTGCCATACGTATGTTCTGGGTACTGTTTGGGTGGCAAGAAGTGTTGCATAGCGTTCCTTGTTGTTCTGAGTTTTCATTTGTGCTTCACCCAAGAACGGCTCTTGTTTGCTGCAGCCGCGAGTTCTCCCCGTGCAGTTTAAAAATGCGTACGCTTGTCATTTTGTGTGCGTTGGTGCAATGCTCAGTTTGCCGAGTCTTCTTTTTGCTATTGGCTGTCTGTTCTGAGGAAGTTTCATGTTGTCGCTGCTCTGCTTACAATTTTACACCGATTCCCACTTGACTCTCAAATGACCACTTGGAATGATCAGTTCATTCGTATTATTTCTACACTTTATGATTAACGAAGTTCTTGTTCACGTCTTGGCCGCCTTCTAATTGTGAGGGTAGCTTATGTCATTGTTTCCAGCACGCTAACGAACCACCTTGGACAGGTAGCTGCGAAAGGCATGCGGGACTTGCCACAGCTTTTGGCACAAAGACTCTGATAATTTACTATGTAGCCATGCTCATTTCATGCTTGGTACTTTACAACAGAGCTGTGCAAAATACATTCAGCTCTGAATGTTTCCTATTTTAGATGTGACTAGTATTCACGATTAAAATACCTGTTTAAAATTTATGCATGGTCTTCTAGTTTCACAGTGTAAGCACTGTACCAAAACTCGTAGACTGCAGTCTCAATGGTGCAACAAAGCAAAGGCTGAACAAAAGGAATTCAGCTGCACTCCACCATGAATCCTTCCTCAGAACAACCCAGCTACATATACATTGTACAAGTTCTGCTGTCTGTTCTGCATTGCTCAAAGCTTTTTTCGTTTATGGCTTCGTTTTTGGTCATCAACTTTGCCCAGATCTCCGAGGGGAGAAGGTTATTTTCCCTCAGCACTTTGTGCTTGTGTTGGCTTTTTTTCTTTTTTTTTTTCCTGCCAACTTTGTCTTAGCCATACAGGACAGCTGTCTAGTTTGTACAGAGCTTGAGTTATTTTCTGCACATGTCCAAGTGACCATTGTGACCGACAATGCGTTAGTTACGTACGCACTTAATAAAAATGAATCCACAAAAAAATGTGTACTTTGTTGTTCATACTGTGACTTTGAGCATGCTACCTTATCCTTTGTGAATACAAAGGAATGTTTGCCCAGCATACTGGTTTTCTTCATTTGGTGCTACTGCTTTTATTACTCAAGAATATCTTTGATATGACTGTGATCAGCCAAGACACTTGCAAAGGTGATGTTAGTTTGCAACTTTTAAATCGCCATACTTAACCACACATTGCGCACAACTGTGTTTTAGTGGTTTTGCAAGAAATTTTCAGGCATAAAATGAAATCAGCCTGTGCAAGAGAGGGTAAATGATCTTGCTGCAAAGGCACGCCAGTTCTTGAAAGTGCTTTGGAAAAAGGCCCTATAGAGGAGTCGCATCAACAGATATGCAAGTATTGCATAGCAGAAACGTAGAATCGCAGCTGGTGTCGCACCATGTGAACTGCGTGACGAGTGGGTGGTTTAAAGGGACACTAAAGAGAAACAATGAATTGGTTTAGATTGATAAAGTGTGCTCAGAGAACTCTTGTGTAGTTTATTTCACCACCATAGGTTTATTATTAGAGGAGAAAACCAAGTTCAAAGTTTCATTCTTAAATTTTGCGCCGAACTTTGTAATTCGTGACGTAGAAGATTTCCAAGAGCATTTTACGTATTTTGGCGCCACTGGCTCAACGAAATTTCCACAAACTCGTTATGTAAAGTCTCTGGCCCCCTCAGAGGACAATGTACTTCGATTTAACCAATTAGGAACTACGTAGGCCCAAGCAGGCGCCGTCAAAAATATGTGACGTCATGGCAATAGGTGCGGGAATTCCAAGGTGGCGTTGCCACCTGTATTTTCTTTTTGTGCGTTTTCTCGCTTATTAAGCATCTTCTCGCAGCAAGTGTGGTGTTTTTGGTATCGTGGAAGACTACTTTGCTAATGCGAAACAAATCGTTTTGCTCTTTAGTGTCCCTTTAAAGCTGCCCATCCATTACAAAGGGCTCAGCCATAATTCATCATCATCAGCCATAGCATCAACAAAGTGGGCAGCTATGTAGGCGCACACATTGCCTTACTGGCACGTAGTGGGTACTTTGATACTTTGAAAAATGACGATGACTTGTGGTGCAGTGGGTACTTTGCAACTGTGCTTGCAGGAGGCACCCTAAGAGAGTTTACAACAGGCTCTAGAAGGCACATCCACCAACTTGCACTGTAACTGTGCTCTGCATTCTGCGCAGGCCTGGCGCTATTACGTGCAAGCATACATGCCACATTTCTGAAATAAACGTCATGGAGTGTGTCAGTGTGAAACGCCATCTAGAGGCAAAGCGGAGGATAAAGTAGATGAGGCGACGAAGCATCGTGGAAGAGGTGCATGTGAGCCAAGAGCAACAAGCGAGTAGGCGGAGAAAACATTCGTGTACTTATTAACAAGTGTGATGTCTGGTCACACAGGCAAACATGAACACATTTCACTCGATGACCCTGAGCATTTGTTTTCACAATATTGAGGTCGTTAGGTTAGCCCTTTTATGTCAGCCCTGCTACCAGCAAAAATTACAGCGACATTCCACTTCGTAGCTCGAGTGACGCACAAGCAAACGGGCGCTGACGCAACAGCCCAAGGAGGTCAACAGAGCGCCCCTGCCTTCCCCCTCTCTAGTGGCAGCGGGGCCCTCTTTCTCCAAAAGTTTGCGTGCCACCCAAGCTACTTCACTTGCACAACTCCGTTGCAGAGCAGCTAATATCCCCCTCAGATACCGTTTATGCAACTTACGCGGCTTTTCTACAATGGTGGCCAACACGGCATGAGAGGGCCAGTGGTGAACATGCCCGTGCACTCTCTTGAAACACTGAGGGTGATAAACCTGTCCTCGTTAACCTAGAGACATTCTACGGGCAATGACAAGGGGATAACACCTATTTCCTTACGTGTCGCCCACGTTCACGCAGTGAAACGTCACCGTTTCTTTTTTTTACGTAAACAAAGCCTTGAATCGCTTCCCTCCTCTTCAAATGATGTGTTCATTTCATGAATGTGTGAGCTAGTTATAGATTCCCACAAGAGGCACAAAGTGCACTTTTACTTACATTGTTTAAAGGCAACTGTTTCTTTCACTCAGCCTTCCTTTTGTTTGACAACTTACTATCAAACATTAATTCAATTGTGGAGCTTTATGTGCCAAAATCATGTCATATTTATGAGACATGATCACATGCCATAGTAGTGGGACTCTGAATCGACTTTCACCACCTGGGGTTTAACCTGCATCCAAATCCAAGTGCGCTGGTGTTTCTTCATTTTGCTTATGTCAATGTGTGGCTGCCATAGCAGGGAAACTCTCAAAACATCAAAGACGAGTGTTGCCAGCTTAGCGAAAGAGGACTAAGAAAGCAAGCTACACACAGAATAGGCAAGTATAAGTGAAAGACTGCATACTCTGATATTGCATTAGACGAAGCCGTGGCTTCCACGACCAATCTTGGCTTCCAGTAGGAACACGCAGCACAAGTTTCATGCCATGGTCTCCAACCAAATTTTTTTTTTACAATGCGACTGGCAAGAATGCACCCTTTGAGACGCAGCTTTGTTAAGAAGTGTTGCCGGGCTGCTTTAAAGGGCTGATGGGTCACTTGTTGAATGGCCTCGATATTGGAGTTTATTGCCGCAAGAATTTCTTGAATCCGTCAAGAACAAGCAGAGTTACAGGGGTTTGTTGTGTGCTTCAAGTGCTTTCTCTCTTCTCTCATTGCGACGGGCACACTGGAAGCTAAGCAGGGAGGGATGGCACGGGGGGAAAGGAGTTGCGTAAGCGTGCGTCATGACCTTGAGCACGCATGATGAAGCACGATCGCTCTCTCCTGTTGCGATTCCTGCACACGAGTATGGCTCACTGTGTGAATGTTAGCAGAGCACAGCGCCAGCACATGATGGCACACCCCCATGGCAAGAAGCGCATCTGATCCAAATGCCGCTCCTGATTTACATCAGCTATCGGCCAGTAGCATGCTACCCACTGTTCGACGTTAAACAGTGGGCGCTGGCAGCTCCGAAGCGAATGACAATGGGCCTCTGTATGAAGAGAGGGCCCCTGAGAAAATGGCAACTTCGCGCTCTGCTGGTAAACTCTCCTTGCCATGACAGCATCAAGATTTGGCTGAGATGTTCATAGCAGCATTTGCTGTCTGCAGGATGTGTTTCTCACCAAGCCCAAGAAGTGGTTCACGATTCCTTTAACTTAGTCATGCTTCATTCAAGTGAACAAGAAGCTGAGACAAAGCAGACTTGTTGAGTAAATGGTGGCATTTAAATAGCAAAGTTGCTCATGTTAGAACCTGGGGTGGTTCTGCAGGAATCTTGATAGCAAACAACAAAAAAAAAAAACAGCCATAAAATGTAGACATGGAGGCACGGTGAATGTTTAATGAGAACACTGTTTAATGCATATGGGCAAGCTATCTGTTTTTCATTAAACTTCGAAACAAGATACAATAAGTACCAATTCCTTTCCTTTATTCGCAGCTGCCTTTGGAAGAAAAATTTCCGAGAAATAATAGTAACTTATTCCTGTTTATATAAGTACGAGTAAATTTCAGCACATTGTCAGAGACAATAGTTTCCTCTTTACCTATAAGCATAACCGTATTGTGCAGCCCTCAAAGGCTTACAGGAATTCGTGATAAGGCTGCTTACTCTTTGTCCACTGACTGAGGTGCGACAATTAGTCAGCACAACAAAAGAACTAAACTCGCAGTTCAAACACAGATCTTCACACGGCATTTCAAACAAGGCACTCGTCACTTATATTTGCATCAATTCTTCACGAATATTTTACATGCGTTTTACAAACTAGATTTGAAATGATACTATGCCTCGATAATTTCTTCACACTCCCTACGCATGAAAATAAGTCAGGAAAGATAAAAATGTTTTTTTTTTTTAAGCTATCAAAACAAAAGGTTGACAAGGCAGCTGCTGCCCCTTCATTATGTGCAAGGGCATCTGTCCTCACTAGCGGCATAAAGCAGCTGGCGTTCACAACTATCACCTTTGCCACCTCCACGTAACTTGTCTGTTGATGTCTAGATACTTTGTTTTTAAACGCCCGTGCATACATGAGCCCTAGCTGTATGCCGGGAGGGCTCCGGAGTCCCCATTGCGCCACACTTGGTATAGCCTCCACAACACCACACCGACAGACAGGCCCGTTGTGATGAGGTGCGCCGCTCGCTTCTTTCGCTCGTCCCTGCGCACCAGCACTAGTGGCTGCGGATTAGCCAGTTCCCTCAGCGGTAGCCGATCGAGGACGGCCCGATCTTTCTCGACCTGGTAGTGGATGCAGGGGTCGGTTGCCCACGACAGCGAGTAGACGGCAGCACAGAAGGCGCTTACGCCAGCCAGTGGAGCGCCAATCACAAAGAGGGTGTGAGCAGAAGATGGCGTCGGCGACGGCGGGCACAGGAGAAGGGTCGTGGCTAGCGATCCAATTCCGGACAGGAGGGACGTCTGATGAAGGCAGTTTCCGAGTGCAATCCAGCGGGCCGTTTCCTCACCTAGCCGCCGGGGCTCCACAATGATGGATGCTGGTCCGGCTTCGAGGGCACGGTCAAAGTCCAGCTCAAACGCTTCGTGCGAGTTCTCGCCTTCATAGAGCTCGTGGATGATCACCCACTCTGGCACATCGATGTATTCACTGAAACGTGTTCGAGAAATTGCCGTTTAAAGCCTAGAGACTGGTTGCCACAAAGCATATGTGTTGCATATAGTTAGTCGGGGTACAGTTCAGACAGCACTCGTGCTCAACACTGATGTGGTTTGGCTTGGTTTACTAAATGTAATGAAACATGTGAATTGTGATCTAAAAAGGGATTGATAAGAAGCTGCTTGCAAAATCCTCACACAACTATCTTGGGTGACAATGTGCGAGTTTCTCAGAGCTGGTAAACCTTGCTTGGATGGAAAGAATGTGTGCCGATTATGCTCAGTACAAACAAAGCAAAAGATTGGCAACAGCTGTCGTGATTGCCAGTGAGGAAGATGGCAGTTCCTGCTATTTTCGTGACCGCAAAGGAGCAGCAACGCTCAGCTGTTGTTTAGAAACAACAGTGGCCCGCAACTAAAAGGGAGGCAACCAATCTCTCACGGCGGTCCAATGACACCGCGCACTCCGAAGGGCATGCAACCCGCCAAGCTATCTTATCGACGCGCTCTCGCGACACAGACCGCTCTTCGCTTCGTTTACCTCTTTGTGTACACCATTAGTGCAATGTCACCTGCGTACTGTGTCCCATATCAGGTTTGCAAAACGCAGCTGTCCCTTGCATAATGCAGTCACTATGAATGCGTTCGAAAGGCGCAATTTAAAGTAAACCAAAACACGGTGGGCACTCTCGTTTTACGAAGTTTACATCTATCAGGCTGACTACGCCGCATGTGGCCCCATCAACGGACGACGATCGGGAGCACGCTTGCAATAGAGTAAACTAGAGGCGGCTTTGCGCAACACACTAATCCTCGAACGCAAAAAACAAAAAAAAAAGGTGTTTTTCGAACAAGTGCCGTTTCGCTTTCGAACAAGTGCCGCTTTCGCCGTGGAGAAGCGGACTACGCCGTAGTTTGATCTGGTAGCTACTTTTCACTAACGCGTGATTAATATTAGTACTTAACATAGCATACGACTGTCAATAACGAATGCAACGCTTATATGACGCGATGGAGCATGCATGCACAAGTGTATGTGGCAGTGAGCACAAAGGTTTTTAAAACAATACCGCCAAGCCAGCTTGTACGCTGGATCTTGCTCGTGATAACACGCAGACACATTTCTAGGCGGTGTCATGCGTTTCACGGCTGTCAACAAGGCAGGAAAGAGAGAACACAGTGAAAAGTACGAGCTCTTTACATCTGACAATCGTCGTAGCGCAGTTTTCGGGAGAGGACACATTGAACCTTCCTGCATAGTCTTCTAGGGTCGCGTGGGCACTAGTGTGAAAGAACTGATTTTGAAAAGCGTCAGGCGACGGCGACAGTTGCACTCTTCGGGCAAAGGTTAGCTGCGATCGGCGCAGATCAAGTAATGCCTACTGCCTGCGAAAAAGAAAGGACACGGAGACACAACTTACGTTTTCTCCATCGCTGTTTACAACGGGAGGCCAACCGACACGAGACCTTCAACAGTAGGCGGAACCGTCAATGTTGCCAACGAGTGCCGTTCGTTCTGCGCATGCTCGTGTAATCTCGGGACGTCTGGGGACTGGGTATGTTTTCGCCTAGGTACGTCTGAGGATGACGATGTTTGGTCCGTTCGTCCCTAGTGCCTCGGACCACGCCGCCACTCGTATGGCTTCAAACCATGGATCCGTGCTTCAAACGGTTTCGTGAGGTATAATAGACGAAAGCTACGTAGAGAAGTAGGGACCATAGTAGAAGGATAGTAAAGTTGCTTCTCTCTCTCTCTCTACGTAGAAGGAACGACACGGGACAACACAAGCGCGGTTCCTACTATGTAGCTTTCGTCTATTGTCAGCGCGATTGTCAGGTCCTTTGGCTCTTAGAGGTGAAGTTTGTTTGCAGGCGGTCGCTGCTTGCCATCTGCTTGCACAGCGTGAGTTAGTAGCGCGGTCGAGGTGGGTGCCGTGCTATTTCTCATTACTTTGTGTGCAGTGTTGGCATATTGTTACGTGGAAATTAACAATATGAAAGCGGTGTTGCCGCAAAGGGACCACTTAACGTTTGAAACTCGCAACGCGGTGTCCGACTTGGGCGCGGTGCCAATTCAGTGGAGTCAGTCAAATTTCATGACCATGGACCACGCCGAAACATTTAGAGTAGCACTTATTGTGACCGCGTTGTACGCATAAATCCGTAGTGATTTTGATGACGCTAGGCGAACGCGTCCAACTTGGAGTTGCAACTGGTACGTGCACTGCATAGAAATTTATGCAAGATGTCTGTGCTCAGTAAAGCATTGGAGGCGCATCCACCGTTCCAAGCACTTGCTAGTAAGCTTCTACGTTGCGGTGCTTAGTATGATTGTTAATGTCATTATGGTGGTGGAACATAGTTGCTACACGCTTTCAAGAGGAGTGTTTGTTGAAAAGCTTGAAGTGCCTTTTTTTTTTTTTTCGAACTCGGCGGTCGCATTTTGATAGAGATGAACTGGTAGGGGCTCGTATACTTAATTTTAGGCGCACGTTAAAGAACCCCAGCTCGTCCAAATATCCGGCGCCTTTCACTACGGCGTGCTTCATAACCATATCGTGCGTTTGTTGTGTAAAACCCCAGACATTATTTTTATTATGAAGTCACTCTTGATTCACTATCACTAGCACCATTGCAAATCACGGAATTTCGTGTGCAGCACATTCGTCGTCCGTTTAGTAGAAATGTTGACAAATCCATTTAGTAGAAACGTTATGAACATTGTTATGAGCAGCTTACGTTGAGGACGGAGAGGAAAAGCTGTTGCCTGGATCGTCATTTTTGTTTTGGCTTTCTTCACTGTCCTCGTGTAAACATTCTAAATCAACCTACTTTCTGAAGTGTTGTAGTTCGGGCGAGTTGGTTATCCATGAACTCAGCTTCTCTTCTCGTGCGGTACACACGAGAAGTAGACACGACACACAAAGAAGAGACAGGTGGGCGCCTACCTGTGTCTTCTTTGTGTGTTGTGTCTACTTCTCGTATGTGCCGCGCTAATACAAGCTAACTACTTTCTGACATCTCCCTGCAACAGCTTTGGTGGTGGACCTCGGCACATCCAAAGCACATCATAAAACTTCACGGCTGACATATTATGGGCCATTTTATCATGTCAGCTAAAAGGCCCACTGGACCTTTTACAGCCCAACCACACCAGATTGTCCTGACTGAACTCTGAGATCCTGGCACTTCCTGCAGTACCAATAATATGCATGTGAAAGATTGGCTGGCTGAGTACAACTGAGCCAGCAAGACTGACAGGTGTCACCAAACTAGTATAATGGCTAACATGATGTACTGCCTGAACGGAATGGCCTGGGTGTGGTTCTAAACACATGAGGAGGAATTTGCCATTTGGGGCTGCATATAAGCTTTATATTGGTGAATGGACAACGAAATGTCCGAAGCCTAGAAAGTGAACCACATGCTGAAAGGCATCGTCTATGACTTTAATTTACTCATGCACAAGGACTGTTTGACCATTGACGACATAAAAAGAGTGTGTCGATGCTTTAAAGAAGTGAAGAGCCTCCATGTCAAACAGTTTGTCCAGATTCGTGAGACCACTGTGTCATTCAAATGAACGGTGACAAAACGTTGGCCAAGGGCATAACTGAACCATCAGTGAGTTCTTGGGCCACCTGTGTGGTTCTTGTATGAAAAAAGGGACAACACCTGGTGGTTCTAAAGTGCCAGCATTTGAATGAATGATGGACTCCCCAATTCGTGGTTTCATGTGGTCCACTTGCCTTTGCTGCCTTGACGCTGTTCTTCACCTATGTTCACAAGTCATCTAGTCCACTACATCCACTCTACAGATTTCTCACAACGCTGGTATTCAGCAGAACTGTTTAAAATGTCATTTTGGCCACAGAGAGATGGCCGTCTTGTTGTCGTATGCTGTTGGTAAGTGAGGCAAGGTTTGTGAAATCACAGTAGCTGCATCGTTTGCATATCGAATTACTATTTTAATACAAAGAAGAATGACATGCAAGTGACCACCTTATATGTACTGTAAGGATTACACAGGGCATACGTTAGTCAATGAATCAAGTTTGACTAGATTAGACACGTAATCCAGTCAACCCAAATACATAGGGTTGTAGGCTAGTCAAGCTGTCCGGGTACAGCTTTTTTTTCTACAATCCCCCCATCTGTATATTACAAAGATGGCAAATAAACATTATTATTATTATTATTTGTGATGGTTCGCATTTGGCTGGCAGTGGTGTCGATGGGTCGTTGGGTTGTGCCTCGCACTGACGGTATGAACTTGACATGGACTGACGGGAGGGTAGTAGTGGCACAAACAAGTTCCAGACAGCCAACAGAAGGCTCAGGTCTGGAGTACGTCCCAGATTTATGTGCAGCGAACTGGAGCTCGCTACATTAGTGCCAAGCAAAAGGGAGCCAGGCGAGTGGTTTAACTAGGCAGCGGATAGGCTTCAGGACCAGGACCCGACAAGCTTTTGTGACCTGCAACTGCTTCCTTCAGTTCCTTTCTCATAGCTTGCACTTTCTTTTTATCCTCTCTTCTCTTCACGTCAGTTTACTATTGGTCAAATTCATGATTTCATCATTTCCGCTGTTTTGTCATCTCCGTCAATGCATCGCACAACACCACAAACACCGCATACCACATGACAAATTCCCCCTTTTGAGAGTTTAAACAATAGACTGTCCGAAGTGTGTGGAACAAAAAACTTACGAGAAACACATGTATGCAAATTGTTGTAGGAAGATATAAAGTCTGACCATTGAAGTCTAAGCAGTCTGACAGGTATATTGTTTGTTATGGGCAGTGCCTACATCTGCAGCCTACTCATACAATCTGCACCAGTGTTTCTTTAGCCTACGATATTGTCGCAGTTTATAAAGCACAGGAGCTTTATTGCGAAAAGCAGAAGTATGGTATGTCATATTCGAAGGGAACGTCTTCTTCCTCACTCTTTAGTGCTGTGCCTCTCGAGTGGATCGGTTGTCTTCACTGACGTCGTTGCCAGCAGTGCTGGGCAGTATCGAAGATACATGTATCTTCGATACTGCTATCTACTATCTTGGATCTATACTACTATCTTAGATACTCTTTGGGTATCTTGTATCTGTATCGTGATACGTCTCGCAAAACAAGTATCTGTATCTGTATTTCCAATACATTGAAGAATGTATCGTGTATCTTAAGATACAAGATACTGTGATCGCACCACCACCGTGCGAAGCGATAAACGTTGGCCGATATCCGCTTCTCAAGCTGATACTGCTGCCACTAAGTCACCAGAATAAAACTAAAGGCAGTGACATTATATTATCTTTCCGCAAGAGTTTTCCAGCAAGGATAGGCAATAAGCTCTGAGCGTCCCTATATATTGGTTGAGCAGAGCTATGAGGTGGCGCTCGCGTCGTCTCGACAGACAAGAGCACGAACGTCTGCGCCCAGCTGAATTTTTGTTTAATCGTTTATTTTTTTAGTTTTGTCAGTGCCATGACGCTTGGCACTTAGCCACTCTCCACTGCTGCACACTACAATGCGTGCGGGGTCTTTTGCACACAAGTTGATGCCGCTGTAAAGTCCTTATTGAAGTTCCTTTTGTGTGGTGCTTCGTTACGAAGCCTGAAGAATGCAACAATGGCGGGTTGCTTTGCCTCTTGTGGCTTTCACACATCGGCGATTTGAAGGATCTCGTGAATGTAAGTTTGCATTACATGCAATGAATTGGACTTATATGCAAATAAGATTCTAACAGCTATAGCACCAACGGTACTGCTGCTGGATTTAACAGAACAAGCATTCACCTAACAGGCGCTGTATTGGCGTACGTCTGTCTTTCTTTTATCCAAAGAGCTTTTAAAATCATAATTTGATTGTCAGCAGAAGTTCTTTCTTAGCTGTCCTTCTTTTCCATCACGTACATTATCTATGTCTCTATATTGTTTTCTTTTGTGCCGGTCTGTTTACTGCAATATGCCTTTAACGTGCTGCCAAGGTAAGCCCTCTGCTTTATTCCTAGTTTTAACTGTCTGCATCATTTCTGCTGCTGTTCTTCTTCAAGTGGAATATAAGTTTACATACTTATATTGTACTTGAATTTACTGCTATGTAAAGGTGATATTGAAAACAAATATATAATAATCTGGGCACACCTGGAGTATACAGTAACGATAATTCTGCTTACTGCAAAGAAAATAGCAAATTGAGTTTGCATTATAATAACGTAAATTATTAGGTGCCATCTTAAATACTTTCGCAAAGATATTCGAGAAACGCTGTTACACCAAATGGTCCGTTTTTGTCATGAGCGTCCCAACGAGCCGTTTTACTCTATTTTACATAGGCACTGAATTCAATTGTAGCTATTAAGGGTTACCCGCCGCGGTGGTCCAGTGCTTATGGCGCTTGACTGCTGGCCCGAAGGTCGCGGTAGCTGGATTTCGATGGAGGGAAAATAGTAGAGGCCCTTGTGCTTATATGTAGGTTTTAGAACCCCACGTGGTCAAAATTTCTGGAACCCTCCATACAGCGTCTTTCATAATCATATCGTGGTTTCTTGACGTAAAACGCAACGATTATTATTTGCTCTTGGGCGTGCTTCCTGTATGGTGTTTCCATTTTTATTTGCTGTGTTTGATACGGAGCCACTTTTCTATTTTACTTATATATGTTTGTTTTCGTTGTTTAGGCTTCCAAAAATTCTTTTACTGTTGCTAATCATCAGGTAATCGGATCTATAAGTGGCAATAATGTGAATAGCGGCGGTGTCCTGCAGCGCTTTGTGCAAATCTACAATACATCTGAATAGTTTCTGGGCTGCACATGTTCTTGGTGACGTACACCTGTCCGGTGATCCGTAATTGCGAAAACCGTAATATGTTTACCGGCAAGGTAGAACTGCACAGCGGTATTTGTACCATCGTGCGGAGGCTTCTTATTGAAGTTCATATGGTTAGTTGACAACCCGCTTGGTGTTCAGCAAGCAGAGCAGCGACTAGCCCCTATCAATACAAAAGCTATAAGCAAGAACCGCTATTAGCGAAATGTATAAAGAGCTGTCATGTTAAGCAGCTAAAACAATGCCAATGAGTTGTTTCGGAATGAAACAGATATAATACGTTGAACAAGAAGTGCAAAACTTTTGAGATACTAACAGAGTTCTCATTCAAAGAAACACAATTGGTCGCAGTTAATAAATTTTAAAGCGAAAATTTATGTGCATAGGCGTTTAATGCTGCATTATATGGATATATATTAACAAATTTGAGAATGTATCGAAGTATCTTAAGATACAATTGGAATGTATCGTATCAGATACAATCAGTGTTGCAGTATCTTGTATCTGTATCTCAAATACTTCTTGCCTCGTATCGCGACACAATTTCAAAGTATCTTTGCCCAGCCGTGGTTGCCAGCGCATAGCTATACACAAATAGGGACACTGCAATGTGTTCCACATGGAAGGTGTACTGCTCCTTTGCCCTCATTTACTTTAACGGGGGCAAGTTAAAGGTCATCGAAAAAAATTGATTTTCTGAAAATAGTATTTTTGTAACATACAGGCATTGCTGCAAGTGCTTACCAAGTTTCTTACACCTTGGATTGATATGTGCCCCTACCCCCCTCCCAACAGCAATTTACGTCAAGACAAGCTATATTGTAGGGGGTGCGAATATTCGAAAATTTCGAATAACGAATCGAATAGCATTCTATCGATTCGGTACTCGAAGCGAATAGTACATACTCGAAATGCGAATATTTTTCGAATAGTTTTAGAATAATTAGCGCCGACAGGAGAAACCCCAAAACAATGAAACTTTGGAATATTTAAAGGCCATTTTTCTTCTTTAATCTCTAAATACCAGCATGCATGCAGCCCAGCTTTACGAAATACCGACGCTATATGATTACGGATGAAGGCGTTTTTTTTTATGAAAGCTCCATACTCGCTCAGTTTTTACTATGTGCCCCTGATCGCATTATCAGTTCCTGTCTCATCTGTAAGAACTGAAGGTGCCACCTGCATTCAGCTCATGAATAGCAATAGATGCAAGGGGTGGTTTGCGTAAATTGTTTTGGAGATACGCTTTCAACAATCGATGTCTACATGCCTTCAGTGCCGAGGACCATGTTGCGATGGCAGGTTTATGTGTTTCATTACCGCCTTCGCTATGCGTAGTCTTCGGCTCAAAATTGTTTAGATATTATGTCTGTTTTATTTAAAAGCAGGTGACAAAACATCTGCAGCCGCTGCTTTATTTCAAACTACAGTTAGAAAATATTCGAAGGTGTGGTCGCGTGCGTATACGAGTTACCTCAGATTAATAACTGTGGTATTTTGGTCTGTTAAAGTAAGCGCAACGCCTTGGGTGAAAAGTTCGTGAATATTTCTTTCAAAAAAAGAAAAAAAGACGCGCGGAGTTATAGGCCGTTTTGAGAATGATTGTTTCTATTCGAACAACTATTCGAAAAGTATTCGATTATGATCTCGTATTCGATTCGGTGTCATCACTATTCGATTCGTATTCGATTCGGTTCCAAAAATTCATATTCGCACACCCTAATATTTCGACTGAAAGAAAGCCAAAAAATGGGACCTTCATGCCATGCTGCTGCTGAAGATGTATGCTGCAGCGTAGGCATGCAGATTGGTTTCCTTGTGGTACTAAACATCTAACAAAAACATTTCATATAGTCTTAGGTGGTCCAAAACGGCTTTATATGCTTTCTTGCATTCCTAAAATGAAAGAAAGCCTTTACTGACCTTGCTTGTTGGGGCAAAATTTCCCAAGCTTTAGGACAGCTACGAGTAATGTTTCTGTATATGAAACGACGTGCATAAATCTTGAAGTGCTACAAGTAGATTCCTTCTTTTCTTCCTCCAAAATGTTTTCTTACATGCTTTTGTTTTGGATCCTTAGTAACTTGCTGTAATTGCTGCACTTCTCTGGGTCCTGGCCAAACATCTTTCGCAGCTCATTCAGTCCGGCTCATCACTCGCCACTGCGTTTGATGATTGTGCCCCAATGAAGTCTGTACGATGCAGTGTTCCTAGCATAGATGTCGTTCCGCTTAATGTCAACATGGTCACGATCATGTTCTTGCAGCTGCCTTCTATTCGCAAGCTGGGTGGAATTCTCCATTCGGGAGCGAGCGGCGCCTGTCTCATGGTTGGAGTGTAGCGAAATTAGTCGTATCGTGCAGCAGACCGTTCAACATGGCCTCTCCTGGCAATAAAACAGGAATTAGGCGACTTAAAATGGATCCATGATATACGAGAAGCACGAACTGTAGACAAATACACAGTGCAGAAAAAACAGAACATAAACATCTCTGCTCTCTTCAACATCCTCTGGTCACCTGGGCATGGGGCTTTAGACTTCATGAGTACTATACACAGTCGAAGTCTGGTCGCTTGCGTCGATATTCCGACTGCCTTTTCTGGTACACCGTAGACTACC